>NC_038251.2:32674251-32992194 GCF_000004515.6 Glycine max
TTGATAAGAAAGAACTACGTAGGTCTGAGTTCCTCATTGAGGATACGTAGGAGCAAAAGCCCCGCTTTTGTCGACCACCCCAAGAGATCGTTAATGGTCCAAATGCCTTAACGTTTCTCTCCTTTCAAAAACAAGAGATCGTTAATGGTCCAAAGCCTTAACGTTTCTCCCCTTTCAAAAATCAAAAGACCGTTTAATGGTTCAACACCTTAAATGACCTTTTGTTCAAATAAAAACATATTTTGCAAAAAAGACAAAAACAACTTAACCAAACACTTTGTTCCAAAAGAACTACGTAGGTCTGATTTTCTCATCCCAAATTGAGGAATACGTAGGAGCAAAGGGAAACACCCTTGTCGACCACAAAAAAGGAAAAATATAAAAAGGGTATAAAGGATATAAGAACATAAAAGGGAACATAAAAATCAAAGTCATGTTTGCACATTCGATTAAAGGCTGCCGTCCCTTGGGACGGGCGTGTGGGGTGCTAATACCTTCCCCGTGCGTAAATACAACTCCCGAACCTTTCACTAAAAAGTTCGTAGATCTCGTCTTTTCCGGTTTTTCCGACGTTTTCCTCAAATAAACGTTGGTGGCGACTCCGCGCGTATTCCTTTCGTGGAACACGCATCCCGCGAGTCTCGCGTCGCCCTCCCGCCGAAGGGTAGGTTGCGACAACGGTCATGGTGTCTTAATGGTTGATTAATACGAACCATAAATACTCAATGAAAAAGTTAGCATCCTCAATCAATACGAAAAATAAATATATAATATAAACCATATTAAATTATTATAAAAATAAGAGAGTAAAGTACATGGTATTCTAATTGCCTTTTATCAAATTTAATAGTCTTAAATTCAACCCCTTTTTAAATACTAAAAACATAATAAAAAAATGTTGGTAATTAATTATCAACCAAAAGAAGGGGCAAAATGAAGAATGGGAAATGCATTTTACTCTAAAATAAATATATGCATTCAATAACCCCCTCTTTTTTCATCTTATAAAATGGTCTATGGTCCATACCCTTTCAAATCACTTGCCTGGTGTTGGAACTTGTTATGCCACTCTCCTTTGAACTTTTCACCCAACTCTTTTTCTCCTACAAAACCTGAATTACCTTCTACCAAACCTTGTTTTTCAAGTCTCTAGAGGTACATAAATGTATACTTTTCTTCTTCTTCTTCTTCTTTTACTTAACTCAAACTTTTATGTGCTTCTTTTATTTAATGGTTTGAGTGAAACCAGGTAACATACTTTGGAAAAACAATGAATGGCAAAAATGGAATCACTCCAACAATGGCGTCACCACCTTCACCACATAGCTCATGTGGGTCCACTGAGCCCAACCAAGAGGACAACAATAAAACAACAATGACAACGGCAGCGATGACAACAGCCACAACAACAATGACAACAACCACAACAACAACATCAACCACATTAACAACAACAACCACCACAACAACAACAACAACCACAACCACAACAACAACAACAACAACAATGGCGACAACAACAACAACAACAACAACAATGGTGACAACACCACCAACAACAACCACCTTGAAGCTCCTTCCTTGGTGCTAGTAGGGTGCCCTCACTGTCTTATGTATCTGATGATCTTTGAGGATAACCTCAAGTGCCCAAAATGCAAAAGCATTAATTTGATTCATTTTACCTAAACACAAGGAGGGGGAAAAGTGCTAGACTACCTTTTTTCTAATTCTGCATTTTATGTTGCAAGTAAGACATGTTAGCATTTCACCTAGGAATTTTATTTTTAGGATCTTTCTTTAATATTACCTTTTATTTTATATTTTTTTAACCTTGTTTTTTTAGTAGTGCTACATGTGCTCCACTTTTTACCTTGAAGTTCGCAACTTATATTATGTCAGTCGGTTTCCTTGATTAGTGTGAATCATGAAACGATAATGTGAAGTTTTAAAACCATTTGAAATTCTAATTTAGTTTTTTAAATCAATACTAACAATTTTAAGAATTGTCATAAATCATTTAAAAAAAAATTCAAATGTCATCTCAACACTTAATAGATTAATCCTAACGACAAAAATTCAAGGATGAAAAGCCACGAAATATTTTAATAGGGATGAAAATCAAGATTCAAGTATATTTTAAGGACCAAAAACATATTTAAGCATGAATTTAAGTATCGAACTAAACCAAATTGTGAAACTTTTGACCGTGAAAGATTAATATTTGAATGAACCTACCTTACTATGCTACATCATACTTATTTAATGGGTCCATCTAATAACTGATAAGATATAATGTCACGGTCATGGTGTCTTAATGGTTGATTAATACGAACCATAAATACTCATTGAAAAAGTTAGCATCCTCAATCAATACGAAAATAAATATATAATATAAACCTTATTAAATTATTATAAAAATAAGAGAGTAAATTACATGGTATTTTAATTGCCTTTTATCTCATTTTCTAGTCTTAAATTCTACCCCTTTTTAAATACTAAAAACATAATAAAATAATGTTGGTAATTAATTATCAACCAAAAGAAGGGCAAACTGAAGAATGAGAAATAAATTTTACTCTAAAATAAATATATGCATTCAATAACCGCTTCCTTTTTCATCTTATAAAATGGTCTATGGTCCAGACCCTTAAAAACAAATCACTTGCTTGGTGTTGGAGCTTGTTATGCCACTCTCCTTTGAACTTTTCACCCAACTCTTTTTCTCCTACAAAACTTGAATTACCTTCCGCCAAACCTTGTTTTTCAAGTCTCTAGAGGTACATAAATGTATACTTTTCTTCTTCTTCTTCTTCTTAACTCAAACTTTTATGTGCTTCTTTTATTTAATGGTTTGAGTGAAACCAGGTAACATACTTTGGAAAAACCATGAATGGCAGAAATGGAACCACTCCAACAATGGTGTCACCACCTTCACAACATAGCTCATGTGGGTCCACTGAGCCCAACCAAGAGGACAACAATAACAACAACAATGACAACAACAACGATGACAACAACCACAACAACAATGACGATGACAACAACAACAACAACAACAATAACAATAATGGCAAC
This sequence comes from Glycine max, assembly GCF_000004515.6. Lineage (NCBI taxonomy): Eukaryota > Viridiplantae > Streptophyta > Magnoliopsida > Fabales > Fabaceae > Glycine > Glycine max. The sequence goes on from NC_038251.2 coordinate 32,677,327, forward strand.
AACAACAACAACAACAACAACAATGGCGACAACAACAACAACAACAACAACAACAATGGTGACAACCACCTTGAAGCTCCTTCCTTGGTGCTAGTGGGGTTCCCTCGCTGTCTTATGTATCAGATGATCTCTGAGGATAACCTCAAGTGCCCAAAATGCAAAAGCATTAATTTGATTCATTTTACATAAACACAAGGAGGGGGCAAAGTGCTAGTCTACCTTTTTTCTAATTCTGCATTCTATATTGCAAGTAACCAGCTTTCAAAGTTGGGGCAGAAGATGAGTTGAGTTACATCGTTTCTTTGTCTGCTGCCAACACATAATTGTGCCAATTTACAAAAATTGAGGACTACTGATGTCCATGTGTTATTGCCAGTTTCACTTTGACAAGATGTGATGGACCATGTTGTTTTAATGAAACTCTAAATTGATTCAACCCTATGTCCTGTGTAAAATTTGCAATACTTCAATAATGCATCATTCGCATACATCCATGCTCTTCATTGGTTGCATTGCTCATTGCATTCTTTCTTCGAAATCAGAACTATAATCATTGTTATCAAAAGAAAATAATGCACTTTACGGCGCCCTTATCGAACGCGTGCTAGAGCTTGAGTAATGAGTGAAGTAGAGGAGGTGTAAGAATGAATGAAGGCCGACATAGAGGCCATGAAAGAAAAAATGGCCACAATGATGGAGGCCAGGATGAGTGATGTGTCATTATTTTCTCCTATTTCTTAACCCTTTTTGTCACCATTTTAATTAATTATTAGCCTTAATTGTCAAATTAACTATGCAGTTTTATCATTTGGGCTTACTTGACTAATTTTGTGTTTTTAATTTAATTTCAGGAGAGTTATAAGCAATTGGGCTTGGATCCGGAATTGGGATGAACCGGCTTGGACTTGAAGAGAGCAAACAATTTTATTTTATCCAATTTTATTTTATTTGGGCCAGTTTTACTTTATTTCGTTTTTGGCTTTGGACTTAAAGTAGAATTTTAAACTTTGGGCTTGAGGACATATATAACATCACCAGGGTTTTAGTAAAAGGAGAGTATTTTTGGAGAGGAGAATTTTTTTAGGGTTTTTCAATTCCAGTTTTTACTGTTCACGCGTATTGTTCACGTAGAATAAAATTTGTTTTCTGCTTCCAATTGCAATTTTGTTTTCTGCTTCTACCTTTGAATTCGTTTTTGTTTCTGCTGATTAATGGAAGGCTAAGTCTCTAGCATTGTTTTCTCTTGAGGATCAAGCACCACTCTCTTTGAGGTTTTGTTATTACTATTGAATTTTGATAAGTTGTTCCTTTTCACCAATTGCTCTGTATTTGTTGCTATTAATCCATGCATGCTTCATGCTGGATTAATTGTCTCTACGCTTAATTTAAGTTCATGCTTAATGATCAGTTTCATTCATGCTTAGTGGACATGTGAGAGGGATTAATTGGTGTATGTGTTGCTTAATCACATAATGACAGCCTTAGGTTAATTTTCGCTTAGTAGATTAATTCCAGGTTGGATTAAGTGGTTGAACTGATTAGGGATAAATTCTCATAACCTTGGATAAGAGACTTGCTTTTGAATCAAGGGGAAACAACACATTTTAGTTTTGTTATTTCTTTAATTCAAATTACTTGCTTTTTATATTACAAAAACAAACACCCCCTAATTCATTACTGTTTCACTATTATCTGTTATGAATGTTTGGTTGATCATTACTCGTTGGGAGACGGCCTAGGATCACTTCCTAGATACTGCATTGTTAATGTTTATTTGATTCGGTACGGTCTCGATCAACTTTGGCACCGTTGCCGGGGATAAGTGGTCCAAAGGTTCATAAGAGTGTTTAGTTGTTTTGTGTGTAGCTCTGTCGTTTAGGTTGTTAGTGTGTGTTGTTTTGTTTTGTGTAGTGTTTTGTTTTGCATTTTAGTCGTGTCCCCTGTTTTACATTCGGTCGTTTTGCATTTCAGTCGCGTCCCCTCTTTAGCGACTATTTTAGTTTTGTGTAATGCTGTGAACAGTGATTAGTGACCGATAACTAGCGACTCATTTTGCAATTTAATTGGGGATTTTTGTTTTGATAGTTAGAGTTGTTATTTTTGGATGATTTTTTGTGTGGTAGTTTCTTTTGATCCATATTTTGTGTGAAAAATACCAGGAGTACTTGGTGTGGCTGAATTTGAGAGAGACAAAAAATTTGGGAACTTGTTTTTAGCAAAACTTAAAACGACCATAACTTTTGTTCTGGGTATCAGAATGACTATTATTATATATGCATTTGGGGTAGAAAAAAATCTCCCAAACTCGAAAAATCAGCCGTTTACTAAGTTTTTTTTTTATTTTTCAAGTATTATTGTCTTATTTTTCTAAACTTTGCTTAGGTAGTTTTCATAGTTAGACTTTGATTTTTTTTGTTTGAAATTTTTTGTGCTATCTTTTCATGATTTTAGGGTGTTGCTCACAAAATTTCAGTTCATTTGGATATCGTTTGACTATAGTTGTAGTTTTAACCCTCCCTTGGTGCTTGTTTTAGAAACACATGATTTGCTGCATATAGTGCATGACTAGGGGCAATCCAGGTGATTTACAAACCTTTGATCCTGAAATAGATAGAACCTTTCATAGATTACTTAGGCATAGTGTGCATCCTGATCAGCAAAATACTCAAAAAGAGGGCAAAAGGGTCACTTTTGGGGCATTTTTCAGCCCCTGGGCCACCTAGATAACTTCATGATGAATTAACCAGCTCGCCTGGGCGAGCTCAGCTCGCTTGGGTGAGGAGGGTTACTTTAGGATGAAGTAATTTACTCGCCTGGGCGAGCTACCTTCATCCCAAATGCCATGTTTTGCTATAAATAGGCGTGAAGGGAGGCTGAGAATGGGGCCCCAAGGTCTAGAGGTCTAGAATTAAGATGAAAGAAGACAAAAGAAGAAGAAAGAAGAAAAAAGGAAGCTAAAACGCCGATGAATCGCAACTACAATCAATTTCTACATGTTCACCAACCCAAACCAACACATCCTCTATAAAACCTGCAGGGTAAGCAACACTTCTATTTGCCAAATGAATCACCACATCTGTAGATTGCAAAGGTCCAAGAGATAAAGAATTGAAAATGGATAGAGGCATGACACTAACTGATGCTCCTAGATCTAGCATGGCATTCTTAAATTTGTTGTTCTTAATAATGCAAGGTATACAAAATGTACTTGGGTCCTTACATTTTTCAGGAATGTGAGGAACAGATTTACCTATCAATGCTGACACATTTATGCCCATGCTAATCCTTCCATTGCCTTTGAGCTTCCTTTTGTGGGTGCACAGCTCCATTAGAAACTTGGCATATCTTGGAATTTGCTTGATGGCTTCTAGCAGAGGTATGTTCACCTCTACTTTCCTGAAGGTCTCCAAGATCTCCTTATCCACTTCTTCCATCTTTTTGTTTGGAATTTCTCTAGGTGGAAATGGAAGAGGGATAAGAGGCTGCTGCAAGTCAGAATTACTAGAAGAAGGTCCACCTGCATGAAAAATTTTGTTAGTTCCCTCATGATTATACTCCTCAATGGCAAGAGTTGCAAAAGTGGTCAAGATCTTGGTGCAAGAGTTAGAGCGAGTGAAACAAAATAGAAATGGGGTGGTTGGGATACCAAGGAAGCACTTGGAGGAGAAGGAAAAAGCTTTGGCAGATCAAGAGAGTGGACTTCATTCGTTGATGTTTTAGCAGTGTTGGTATTTGGGATCGTGCTCTTTTCAAATGTAGATGGGCTACTGGATTGGGAGGAGCTCTGGGCAGGTATGGTAGGGGCGTCCGTTAATTGGTTCCCCGATGGAAGGAAGGAGGGGTCAAAGTTTTGTGTTCATGTGAAGGGTTCCCAAATGTCCCCTTGATGGGAACAAGGGGTGGTGTTAATTATAATCCCATGCTGGCCATAAGACAACTAGGCTACCCTATGAGAGGGGTGCCGTCGGAAGAGATTATCGCGCCTTTCATCACATGGGGTTTCAATGAAGGCAATATTCAGAGAGTACAAAAAGCATGGAATGTGGTGGAAAGAAGAGATAGGGAGCTTAGGGGAAGCAGCAATGGCATCATCGGTGGCTATCATAAGTGGTTGAAGGCTAGGACGCAAGAGATAACTTGGCTCCCAAAGCTGAAAAGTCCAAGTGGGGAAGAAGCTGAAGTTCCTAAGGAAAGTGAAGAAGTGCAAGCCTTGAAGGCAGAGCTTGAAAGAGTGTGAGTGGTCAAAGAAAAGCTAAAGACGGCAGTCACTAGGATCAGGAAGGAGTGTGATGAGCTAAGGCATGCCAACATGACCACAGCTGAAGCGTTAGAGCGAGAAACAAAGAGGGCCCAAAAAGAAAAATGGGGTAGAAACAAGTTCCGATGGGCTCTATGGGGCAGCAACAATGAGCTCAAGCTTTGAAGGGCTAAAAGGGACGAGTCAAGGGTGGAAGGCATGATATTAGAGGACAAGTTGAAGGCTTGTCAAAGGTCAAAGAGAAGTTTGACTGAACAGCTGAGTAGGACGGAAGAGAATATGTTGACAATCATTGACCAGTATAAAGAGAAGCTAAACCTAGCTGCTAGCCATGAGCAAAGGCTAGAGGACAAGCATGCGAAGGTATCGGCTCTGCACGTGGAAAAAGAAGCAAGAGAGAGAGTGATAGAATCATTGCATGGAAAAGCTATGAAATGGCTGGATAGGTTCGCTCACACTCTGAATGGGAGTCAAGAGCTTTCAAGCCTGTTAGCCAAAGCCAAGGCAATGGCGGATGTATAAACAGCTCCCGAGGAAGTTCATAGTCTTTTTGATTATTGTCAACATATGATTGAGTTGATGTCCCACATAATTAGGAATCGCTTAGGCATTTGTATTTGTGCTTTCACTTGGAAAAGATAAACAATATTTGTCTCTTAATGAAAATGAGATTTTATTCAACCCTATGTCTTTGCTGAAATTTATGTGTGGGTTCAATACTTCGACAACTTATCATTGTCATGCATTCATGTTTAGTTTGTTGTCGCATTACTCATTGCATTTTGTTCTGTTAGCAGTTATAGTCAAAGTAAACACAATAACCAAAAAGAACGAACGCGCTTTATGGCACCCCTATCAAACACGTTCCAAAACCAAAATCATGAGAGAGATAAAGGAAGTTCAAGAGCAGATGAAGGCTGACATGGAGGCCATGAAGGACCAAATGACCTCCATGATTGAGGCCATGTTAAGTATGAGATGGGTAATGGAGGATAATGCGGCCGTAGTTGCCGCCATCAGCGCTGTCGCTGAGGCGGATCTGACTCACCCATCCATCATAAACCAAACAAGCTGTCTAGTCCTGGACATGGTAGGCCAGGGAGGAGAGGTGTTAGGCAGCATAGGCTGTCCCCATATGGTGCAAAATAAGAATTCATTCCCACTGTACGACTTGCATCCCAACTATACACCAGCCAATGTAGTGCACGTGCTCAACAAGAACGCTTGCTAAAATTCTCTATAAAGCGCCTATAAAACCCTGCATGGCCAAGAAAAGAATGAACCTCTCGCACGCAAGAGGGGTAAGGCAATTTTGAAATAACAACTATTTTTGCAGGGTCTACCTCTATGCCCCTACTGGAAATGATATGCCCTACAACTATACCTTATTCTACCATGAAGTGACATTTTTCAAAATTCAACACAAGGTTAGTTTCAATGCATCTATTAAGAACTCTATCCAGACTATCCAAAGATGCATCAAAAGAGGATCCATAAATAGTAAAATCATCCATAAACACCTCTATGCAACTCTCTAAAAAGTCACTCAAAATGCTAAGCATACACCGCTGGAAGGTACCAGGGGTGTTGCATAGGCCAAAGGGCATCCTCCTATAGGCAAAAGTGCCAAAGGGACAGGTGAATGTGGTCTTTTCTTGATCCTCAGGAGCAATATGAATTTGTAAATAACCAGAAAAACCATCAAGAAAACAGTAATGAGACTTACCTGCCAAGCGCTCAAGCATTTGATCAATGAATGGTAGGGGAAAATGATCTTTTCTAGTTACCTGGTTCAGCCTCCTATAATCAATGCAGACTCGCCAGCTGTTCTGCACTCTCGTGGGGATAAGCTCGTCCCTTTCATTCTTAATCACTGTGAGGCCTATCTTCTTAGGAACCACTTAGATTGGACTCACCCACTAGCTGTCAGAAATAGGGTAGATGACTCCATCTTGTAAGAGATTGGTCACCTCCTTTTTCACCACATCTAGAATGACGGGGTTGAGTCTCCGCTGTGGCTGCCTCACTGGCTTAGCTCCATCCTCTAAAAATATCCTATGCATGCAGGTAGATGGGCTAATACCAGGAATGTCTGCTAAAGTCCATCCAATGGCTTTCTTGTGCTTCTTGAGCACTAGCAACAACTTCGCCTCTTGCTCAGCAGCAAGGGAGGCAGAGATGATCACTGGAAATTTTTCTTTGTCCTCCAAGTAAGCATATTTGAAGAACGATGTAGGATTGTATAACAGTTGCGGTTTGGAAGCGCCTCGGCCTTGTTTTTTCTTCTTCTTTCTCCTTCTCCTCAATTTCACTAAATCCTTTCAATGTTTGAAAGTTGAACCCCTTCCTTTAGCCCCCTCATGCCTATTTATAGGAAATGAGGGGCTGACACTCCCTAGTAAATTTTTGCTTTGCATTGAGTCCTTAATAAAATAAAAATTTTATTTTTTATCCTTGATATTATGTTTTAGTCCTTTGTAAATCAGAAAATTTTGTGTTTGCTTCCTAATAAATTAGCAAACTTTGTGTTAGTCTATATTAATAACAAATGGGAAATATTTATCACGGAGCAAACACAAAATTTGCTAATTTATTAGGGGCTAAAAATAAGTGTCAAGGACAAAAAACAAAATTGTTGTTTTATTAGAGACCCATTGCAAAACAACAATTTATTAGGGAGTAAATTCAAAATTGGATATTTATTAGGGATCTCACACATATTCAAGTTTCAATTAAATAGTCAATGTAATTGATTATTTCAAAAAAAGTAAACGATTATGCTATCATTTCAATCGATTAAAATGTTCTTTCCAACATCTGGGCAACTTTCAAGAACAATGTAATAGATTAGATTTTTTATTTAATTGATTAAAGTGTTTTTGATCACTTCTGGGAACACTTTTAAGAACAAAGTAATTGATTACCATTATCTGGTAATTGATTAAAACAAAGACTCATAAAAAACCAATCCTTGTCTCAACTGAAATGTGTAATCGATTACGTTTAACTTGTCATCGATTAAACCAATACGCAAATCTCTCTACAAGCTACAAACACTTGTGTAGTTGATTATGGTCAACCTTGTAATCGATTAAAACAGAGAGTTTTATGTTAGAGATACGGGGAGCAACATGAGCAACATGGTATAGCCTAATGCTAAAGCTTGAAGCTCAACGAAAAACTTGAAGAAGTTTTGGCTTTTACATGCCCAACTCCTTTGAGTGACATTTGTATTGGTTGTTATCTTAATTGTTGCATCTTAGTAGATTTGATATCTATTTTTCATCATGCATCATCATGGTTAGTATGAAGAAAAATTTATTTAGAGGCAAAAACTCTCTGCTTTAATTGATTACAGCCTCGTTGCAATCAATTACAACAAGCTGTCTAAAACTTGTAGAGTTAAGTCTCATATTGGTTTAATTGATTCCCGATATCTCGTAATCCATTACACTGTTGTTTGAGACAATGAGTGGTTTAGTTAGGAGTCTCTGCTTTAATCGCTTATTTCTCTCTCATTTAAGTGTTCAGACATGAACAAGAACAATTTAATCGATTACTTAGGTCATCTAAACGATTACATTATTCTTGAGTATTTTTCCAAATGTTGAATGAGCACTTTAATTGATTACTTAGATAATATAATCGATTACTTTGCTAAAATAATTGATTACCTTATAGATTTAATCGATTACAGACAGTTATAAATATTTTCTCTATAAATAACCAACTTGTGTTCACATCTACACATCATGAAATCATAAAAGTATAATCAATACATCTCGAAAATAACTTCTTAGCCTTAGAATGAGCAAGATTTTGTGCTTTCATTAGTAGATAAGAGAAGAGAAGAAAAGAAAAGAGCTTTATAGTAGCTCACAACTTCTAAATCGTTTCATTTTGAAGATATTTTCTTGAAAGTGAGTTATGTCTTTTGAGTAGAAGAAGATCATCGTTTCAATCCAGCAAGGTTTTTGTGGAAAGATTGTCTGGTTGTATCTTTCCTACTTGGTTTTCTTGTGTATGGTTTTTACACGGTCTTTGCTTTTATGCGTGAATTGCTTACAACATGCTAGAATAGGATTTTCTAGTTTGGGCTAAGAGTAGGGTTCCCTTAGGTTTATATTCACAAAGGACCCTAGTTTTGGGTGCCTTAGTCTCCTTTTCCTAGGTGGGAGTTGTAGATTGGATGTGATTTCATGTAAGGATTCTTGATGCATAGTGGAAATCTAATTCAGGTTATGGATTAGATAAGTGAATTAGCTTCTCTAGAAATAGAGAGTAAACTAGTATAAAAGATTGTGTCATTCTTCTCTTGTTCTAATCCTTTTCTCTCATTCAAGTTTTAAAATATTTTTTCACAAAGATTCAAGTTTTATGTTTGTTAAAGAAAGGATGTTAGTGAAGGATCATGTTTAAGGAAGGATTGATTAAGTATTGATTACGTTTGATTCATATTTGTTTTGTGATATGATCCATACACAAGTTTTTTTGTCACTTTGTTTTTATAAGTATATTTTGTTTTTGAAACCAATTAACCCCCCCCCCCTCCCACTCTTGGTTTATTAAGTTCCATCATCTTTTTCAATTGGTATCAAAGCTAAGTCTTGAAAGATACTCAAGATCCCAGTTTTTCTAACAAGATAGGCTCAAAACAAATCACTTTTAAAGAGGGTGCACCTTTGAATCGACCTCCTTTGTTTGAGGGTGAACATTTTTCTTTTTGGCAAAAGAGAATGGAAATCTTTATTCAATCAATTGATCTTGGTGCATGGAATGGCATCATTATAGGTCCTTTCATTCCTACTAAAGAAGTGAATGGTGAATGAATACCTAAAGAATGGGATGAAATGAGAGATGATGAGAAAAGAAAAGTGCAAGATGATCAAAAAGCTAAAAATATTTTAACTTCTGGTTTATCTTTTGATGAATTCTTTCATACTGCAAGTTGAAAAAGTGAAAAAGAAATTTGGAATATGCTTGAAGTCACTCATGAAGGCACAACAGATATGAGAAGAGCAAGAAAGAACACTTTCATATCCAAATATGAAGCATTTCGATTGAAGAATGGAGAAACCATTTCAGAACTTCAAACAAGATTCACTCACATTGTTTTGATGATGCCTAAGAAATGCGCTTCTCAAGTTTGATCCAAAATAAGACTCCAAGAAATCCAAGATAAATGATGAAGTTAGTCTCCAAATTGATGATGCATAAGTTATGGCCAAAGGTTTTTCTCAAAAGCTTTTAAAAGAGATATTTACTCTCTGGTAATCGATTACCAGTGACTGTAATCGATTACTAGTGGCCAAAGTGCTTACTGGAATGTTTTAAATTGTTTTTAATATTTTTGAAAGCTTGTAATCGATTACACAAGACTTGTAATTGATTACCAGAAGTTTTGAACATTTAAAAACAGCCTTTAGAAATTTGAATTTAAATTTCAAAGTCTGTAATCTATTACAAAGTGTATGTAATGAATTACCTGAGTTAAAATTCAAATTTCAAATGTGAAGAGTCACAACTCTTCAGAAAACAACTGCGCAATCGATTAGACCATTTTGGTACTCTATTACCAGTGAGGAATTCTCTAAAATAACTCGCAACTTTCTCTAAGATCATCTTCCTAAGTTCGGGCACATTGGGAACACAAATCCTATCTTGAAGTTTGAAGACTCCATCCGATCCCACAATGAAACTACTATCTCTCCTTGACTCTATAACTTCTAACTTAGTCCTTAGAAAAGGATTAGTCTTCTGGCCCTTTTAAATATTTCCAAGTAGTTCATTGGTGATCCTCAAAACTCCCAATCTCACGCTGTTAGGGGTAACCCCACACGCAAGGCTAAGGTCCCTAAATTTTTCTAGGAGATCTATCTATCGTAACCTACCCTTCGGCGGGAGGGCAAGGTGAGATAAAAGCACGTCTTATCAAGAAGAAAATGCGTGGATTTGCCACCAAGATTTATTCATGGGAAAATGTTAGAAAAACCAAAAAGATGAAGGTCTGCAGATTTTGAAAATAAGGGTTCAAGAGTTGTTTATGCACGGGGAAGGTATTAGCACCCCACACGCCCGTCACAAGGGACGACAACCTTTAATCGAGTGTGCAAAACATGACTTCAAAATTATGTATTTTCCTTGTTTATATTTTTTATTTATTTTCCCTTTTTATATTTTTTATTTTTTTGGGGTCGTCAAGGGTGTTGCCCTTGTTCTTACGTATCCTCGGGTTCGATGAGGAATTCAGACCTACGTAGTTCTTTAAGTTTGATATTTTGTGTGTTACATTGATTTTTATCTTTTTTGAAAGATTAATTTTAGTTGCAAAAAAAATTCGTTTAAGGCGTTAGACCTTGAAATGATGTTTTAAACTTTTGAAAAGCAGAGAGAATCGTTAAGGCATTGGACCTTGAAATGATCTTTTGATTTTTTTTAAAAGAGGAGAGAGTTGTTAACGTGTCGGACCTTGAAACGATCTCAAGAAGAGGTTATGAATTGGTTTTATCTTGATTTTGTTTATTAACCTTCAATCCTTTTTTTATCAAGAGAACTTGCGGTACTAATGATTAGTTAAAAACTTACTTTACAAAAGAAAAAGCAATTATCGATGATGGAAGAAAGAGATGAAGATGAACAAAACAAGAAAGAGGACCCCTAAGGGTGCATAGATCACATTCAAATTCTTAAAAGCAAACACTAATCGGATGAAGAATGGAGAACAATTGAAAAACGATGTAGAAATCGATTGCAGTCGAGATTCGGCAACGATTTAGGTTTTTTTCTCTTCCTCCTTCTTCTTTTCTCTTCTTTTTCTCCAATCCTTCACCTCTGGACCTCAAAACCTCCCTCTCAGCTCCTCTTCATGCTTATTTATAGCAAAACAAGGCATTTGGGGTTATGACAACTAGCCCAGACGAGCTAGTTACTTCACCATAAAGTTATTTGGTGGCCCAGGCGAGCCAGAGGCTAGCCTGGGTGAGCCAGGGTTCAGAAAAAGCTTCCAAATGACCCTTTTACCTCCTTTTTGGGTATTTTTCGCATTCTTTTCCGAAACATCAAAAAACCTTTCGAATTGCACGACAAATGGTGTCAAGCAGCTCAATTCGGCTAGCAAGAATTAAAACGTTAGCAAATGAAGGTCCCTAGATGAAATTAGGGTATGACACCATCAAGGCATATATATGTAGGGATTTCCTACTCAAGGCGTCAGGCACTACATTGGCTTTGTCAGGATGATAGCTAAGCTCAAAATCATAGTCCTTAAGTAACTCTAACCATCTCCTCTGATGCATGTTGAGCTTTTTCTAACTAAATAAGATCGTCTATTCTAGGCAAAGGGTATTTATTCTTAATCGTCACCTTATTCAACTGATAGTAGTCTACACACAACCTCATGGTCCCATCTTTTTTCTTCACTAACAACACTAGTGCTCCCCACGGAGACACACTATGTCTCGCAAACTACTTAACCAACAACTCCTCTAACTATTTCTTTAGCTCAGTTAACTCTATAGGAGACATCCTATAAGGGCTATGGATATGGGTCCAACACTAGGTAGCAGGTCAATGAAAAATTTTATCTCTCTCGCAGGTGGTAAACTAGATACATCCTTAGGAAACACTTCAAGAAACTCTATGACAATAGGGAGGTCACACATGGAAACCTTAGTCTCTACATCCAGGTTAGGCAAGATCATGTACACTTGAGAATATTCTTTTAAAGATGTCAAAACTTGGTTGGCAGAAATAAACATTTCATCCTTACTCACTCCAAAATAGTCAAACATCATAGTTTTATCAAAACAGTTTAACAAGACATGGGTTGAATATAACCAGTCCATACCCAGAATAACATCAATTTGGCTCAAAGGAAAACAAATCAGATCAATTAAGAATGTTCCACCAGAAATTTCCACAGAACAATTCAAACACACATTATAAGTTAACACGGAACTACTAGTTAGGGTCTCTACTACCAGATATTTATTTAAAGAATACACATAAAGCTTAAGTTTCTCTATACATGAACAAGATATAAAGGAATGGGTTGCACTGGAATCAAATAGCACAAGTAAGGGAATCCCACTTATGAAACATTTACCTTGGATTATATCTTTGGATTTCGAAGCTTCAATGCCATTAAGAGTAAATACTTTTCCCATGGCTTTCAGACATCCAGTTTGGTCATTCAGACCTCCACCATTTCATTCCTTCTCGGAATATGGTCAATCCCTCTGAATATGGCCCTTCTGTCTACAGTTGAAATAGGTCATGTCTTTGTTTGCAAAATTTGAAGAAATATGGCTTGGCTTACCACACTTGTAACAAACTATCTAAGTTGAGAAAGTAGTGGGTTTGCTACCACTACCACCAGAAAACCCCATAGCATTAGTCCTCTGATTGTTAGGGCGATTACCATAATTCTTAGAAAGGGTTGGGTATGGTTTCCCCCCATTTTCGGATCCATTCTTCTTGTTCTTCATTGGACCCATACTCTGATCATGCGCTGCCCTGTCTCAGAATTCTTCATCCCTAATTCGACACATATTCACCAATAGTGGGAATTGACAAACACCTTGATAATTCACAGCTTGCTTCACCTCAGGTCGCTAGCCATTCAGAAACTTCACAGATTTTGAGCTTTCACCATCCCTTCCTTGGTAATGAGGGAAATACCTCACTAGCTCTTCAAACTTGACTGCATATTCAGCTATAGTCGTGTTCCCTTGCTTGAGCTCAAGGAATTCCATCTCTTTCTTGTTCCTAACATCTTCAGGAAAGTATTTCTCCAGAAATACCCTCTTGAAAGTTTCCCAAGTCACAGCATGACCTTTAGCCTCCTAACATTGATGAGTGTTCTCCCACCAATACTCAGCTTCTTCTACCAGAGTGTAGGTGCCAAAAGAAATTTGTTGCTCCTCAGGGCATGCCATCACTCAGAAGATTTTCTCAATCTCCCTTATCCAATTCTAAGCACCATTGGGGTTGTATTATCCATTGAAAGCAGGGAAATTGTTTCTTTGGAAGTGATCCAACCCTTGATACTTGACAGCTCCTATAGCTTTTCCTCTATTCTGGTTCCCCATAGCCTGGGCTAAGACTTGGAGTCTCTGCGTGCTATCATGCTTTGAGTCTTAGAGATAGCAAAAGAAAGTTTAAAAGTGTGGGACCAAATGGTTCCCGCATGTCATCGGGCCTGCCGCCTCTGGATGACAAAAGGTATAGAAGACGACATTAGTCTATGCGTGCTATCATGCTTTGAGTCTTAGAGATAGCAAAGGAAAGTTTAAAAGTGTGGGACCAAAATGGTTCCTGTATGTCATCGGGCCCGCCGCCTTTGGATGACAAAAGGCATAGAAGACGGCGTTAGTCTCTGCGTGCTATCATGCTTTGAGTCTTAGAGATAGCAAAAGAAAGTTTAAAAGTGCGGGACCAAATGGTTCCCGCATGTCATCGGGCCCGCCGCCTCTGGATGACAAAAGGCGCAGAAGACAACATTAGTCTCTGCGTGCTATCATGCTTTAAGTCTTAGAGATAGCAAAAGAAAGTTTAAAAGTGCGAGACCAAATGGTTCCCGCATGTCATCAGGCCCGCCGCCTCTGGATAAAAAAAGGCGTAGAAGATGACGTTAGTCTCTGCGTACTATCATTCTTTGAGTCTTAGAGATAGCAAAAAAAGTGTGGGGCCAAATGGTTCCCGCATGTCATCGGGCCCGCCGCCTCTGGATGACAAAAGGTGCAGAAGACGACGTTAGTCTCTGCGTGCTATCATGCTTTGAGTCTTAGAGATAGCAAAAGAAAGTTTAAAATTGCAAGACCAAATGGTTCCCGCATGTCATCGGGCCCACCGCCTCTGGATGACAAAAGGCGCAGAAGACGATGTTTGTCTCTGCGTGCTATCATGCTTTGAGTCTTAGAGATAGCAAAAAAAGTGTGTGACCAAATGGTTCCCGCATGTCATCGGGCCCGCCGCCTCTGGATGACAAAAGGTGTAGAAGACGACATTAGTCTATGCGTGCTATCATGCTTTGAGTCTTAGAGATAGCAAAGGAAAGTTTAAAAGTGTGGGACCAAAATGGTTCCTGTATGTCATCGGGCCCGCCGCCTTTGGATGACAAAAGGCGTAGAACACGACGTTAGTCTCTGCGTGCTATCATGCTTTGAGTCTTAGAGATAGCAAAAGAAAGTTTAAAATTGCGGGACCAAATGGTTCCCGCATGGCATCGGGCCCGCCGCCTTTGGATGACAAAAGGCGCAGAAGACGATGTTAGTCTCTGTGTCCTATCATGCTTTGAGTCTTAGAGATAGCAAAAGAAAGTTTAAAATTGCGGGACCAAATGGTTCCCGCATGTCATCGGGCCCGCCGCCTTTGGATGACAAAAGGTGCAGAAGACGATGTTAGTCTCTGTGTCCTATCATGCTTTGAGTCTTAGAGATAGCAAAAATAGTGTGGGACCAAATGGTTCCCGCTTGTCATCGAGCCGACCGCCTCTGGATGACAAAAGGCGCAGAAGACGATGTTTGTCTCTGCGTGCTATCATGCTTTGAGTCTTAGAGATAGCAAAAAAAGTGTGTGACCAAATGGTTCCCGCATGTCATCGGGCCCGCCGCCTCTGGATGACAAAAGGCACAGAAGACAATGTTAGTCTCTGCGTGCTATCATGCTTTGAGTCTTAGAGATAGCAAAAGAAAAAGTTTATACGGATAACCATCAGATATCTTCACATATCACATGACCCCAGGGTCAGTATGACAGAGATTGTGGGGCGGCCGACAAAAGCGAGGCTCTTGCTCCTACGTTTCCTCAATGAGGAACTCATACCTATGTAATTCTGGATAACTTGTGAGACTAAAATAGTCTCGGTGTTTTCTTCACTAAAAATGCGAACATGCTTTAGTAATGAGACAAAACTTCCAACTAATCAGAGCAACATATGCTTTTCGGATGTAAAACAATGTGTCTACCGGGGAAGGAGAGCATGATGATGAAATTTTTCTCATAAACATAAATGAGACTTTGGATGTTAGCATTTTGCTTCTACATGAGCATTTAGAGGAAACACTGGGTTCATCCTAATGGTGTTAACTTTGGATGTTACTTTGAAAATCACTCAAAGTGTATCAACCTCGCACAGGTAAGTGTTTCATCCTAATTCCGAACCATAGATATGTCATGACTTGATTTTGCAAATCATTTCCTATCAAATCAAAGACTACATGCGTGATCATGGGTCAATATGACCTTTCTTTTGGGAATGGTGTTTTTTGGTGGGAACTTTGTCTTTGAGTGTTCTTGGCCTTTTCCTTTTCTGTTTTGGTTTAGCGCGAGGCGAACAAGTCACTGACGCACAGGATTTTGGTTGGCAGTCAAAGGGAGAGGACCACTTCAGGTCGTCGTTTCCTTTCTTTTTGTGCTTACTTGGCGATAACTCGGTATTTGTTCAGATGTCGTCTGGTCTAAAGACCTTTCTGTATATTTCTTCTGTTTTCTTCCGATCTTTGATCAGGAATTTTCTTTCCTTTTTTTGCTTTCTCCCACTCTTCGATTACGAATTTTCTCTTTTTGTTTTCTCCTGCTCTTTTGATTAGGAATTTCCTTTCTTTTTTTGTTTTCTTCTGAGGGCAAGGATTGATATTCTCACCCTGGGTCAAGGTTTATGGTAAATTGGGATTTTGGCTCAAGGCTTGTAGCATGGCTGGACATGATATATGTCAGGGTTTGGTTCGGTTCAAGGATAAAAGGGGATGTCCCACATTATTTCCATGACACAAATGCAACAATGATGATTTGTAAATTTTATGCAAAACTAGTCATGCATGCACCTATGTGTACACTCAAGTGTCAAACTTTCATGGTCGTGTGATGCTAGGGCTCGTGATTCATTTTCTCTACTTTAGTCAACCCAGTGTTTCCAAAATATGTTCTTTTATCAATTTGTGCATTCACCCGAGTCTATTTTGGGTGTTCGAAAAACTTTCACAGCATTTACCCTTCAGGTGTATACACATTTCTTTTCAAAAACTGGTTATGATCAGTGAATTCTTTCAAAGAAAAGTTGGAAGTTATCTCTTTTCACAAGCATGTTGTTTTTTAGCTAGACAACTTTTTTATTTTTATTATTTTTTTTCTTTTTTTTCTCCTTTTTTTCCATGAGCTATTTTGCTACCTAAACATATGTATATTTTTGTGAGGTATTTTGCCATATACATTCGTGTCCAAGAAATCTTGCTACCTAAATATACATATATATGTTTTGTGAGATACTCTTGCTACATACATGCATATCCAAGGTATCTTGCTACCTAAACATACATATATATGTTTTGTGAGATATTTTTGCTACATACATGCATATCCAAGGTGTCTTGCTACCTAAACATACATATATATATTTTGTGAAGTATTTTTTGCTACATACATGCATATTCAAGGTATCTTTCTACCTAAACGTACATACATATATTTTGTGAAGTTTTTTTTGTTACATACATGCATATCCAAGATATCTTTCTACCTAAACATACATATATATATTTTGTGAGGTATGACTACCTTTCGAGCTTGTCCTTGTTTTATTTAAATTCCCAGGATCCTGAGTAACTAGGTGTGTCCTACTATGACTTGAGAAACAAAGGTGATCAAATAACAAGCAGAGATTTAAAAGGTACTAGGTTGCCTCCTTGTAGCGCTTCTTTAACGTCTTGAGCTGGACACGTGATGACTTGTCGGTCACGGACCTAGTACTTTGCTTACCTTTGGCTTTGGACTTGTCGCCTATTGGTCGGCCATGTGTCGTAGGCAATACTCTAACCTTTTTGTGGATGAGGTGAGGGGCTCTGGAGGTGGCAGCGGTGCATTTGTTGCCAGTTGCAGGCCATCCCCAGGCTGTTGTGGTGTCTCGCCCTCTGCCTACCTGGGGGCGCAATACTTCTTGATGAAAGCTCGGTTAGTATGAGGCCTGATGACCTTGTTGAGGGTGACGGGAACTTCGTAGAATTGACAGAGGCCCGTAATCAGAGCTGGAAGCCCCAGGACCCGGTTGGACTTCTTTGGGTCCACTGGGTGTCATGCGGGGGCGATCCCCGCAAACAATAGATGACATCAGAAATCAGTTTGAACCATATGCATACTTACCTATGTCGCGATGGCATGACCTTGCCGGGGAGTACGGGCACCCTGTAGGACTGATAAAGGCCCGTAACCAAAGCTAGAGACCCCAGGGCCATGTTGGACTTCTTCGGGTCCACTGGGAGTCTTGTGGGCGCGATCCCTACAAATAGTAGATGACATTAGAAATCAGTTGGAAATAATGCATACCTACCTATGTCGGGACAACATAGACCAACTGATACTTCCGCAGGGGGAGATCGGCAATACGGTCGCTGGGCAGAATGTTGCTAAGTAGCAATGTCATACATATCTGTGTAAGAGTGGTCATGTTGGTGCACACGATCCGCACTTGTCTCTTTGCAGTGGCACGGGTCAAATCTTGCCCCGGTATGCATAGTAGCTACGTGATAGCCTCCCTCTCTGGTTGTATTCACAAAGTTGGCGCCCTCCAATATCAGGGGGTGCCCCAGGAACTGATAAAAGGAACCTACTAGCCCTTAACCGGGAGTGCAAGTCTCGGTTAAGCATTTAAGGGCAGAGGACCTTAAATTCTCTTAAGGTGCAGATGTGGAGCCCTCTGAAAGCGAGGACACGTAGCCCTCTAAAGGCGAGGGTGTGCAGCACTCTGATGTTGGAGACGTATCGCTCTTTGAAGGTGAGGGCGTGCATGCCTCTAAAGGCGAGGGCGTGCAGCCCTCTGATGGTGAGGGCATGTAGCCCTCTAAAGGTGAGGACGTGTAGTCCTTTGAAGGCGAGGACGCGTTGTCCTCTAAAGCCCTCTGAAGGCGAGGACGCGTTGTCCTCTAAAGCCCTCTGAAGGCGAGGACATGCATCCCTATGAAGGCGAGGGCGTGCAACCCTATGAAGGCGAGGGCGTGCAGCCCTCTGATGGTGAAGGCGTGTAGCCCTCTAAAGGCGAGGACCTGTAGTCCTCTGAAGGCGAGGACACATAGTCCTCTAAAGGTCAGGGCGTGTAGCCCTCTGAAGGCGAGGACGTGTAGTCCTCTAAAGGTGAGGACATGTAGTCCTCTGATGGCGAGGACGTGTAGTCCTCTGAAGGTGAGGGCGTGTAGCCCTCAACAAGAGAGGATGTGTAGTCCTCTGAAGGCAAGGATGCG
Organism: Glycine max; assembly: GCF_000004515.6. Classification (NCBI taxonomy): domain Eukaryota; kingdom Viridiplantae; phylum Streptophyta; class Magnoliopsida; order Fabales; family Fabaceae; genus Glycine; species Glycine max. The sequence continues at coordinate 32,695,816 of NC_038251.2, forward strand.
TAGTCCTCTAAAGGTGAAGGTGTGCAGCCCTCTGATGGCGAGGACATGCAACCCTATGAAGGCAAGGGCGTGCAACCCTATGAAGGCGAGGGCGTGCAGCTCTCTGATGGTGAGGGCGTGTAGCCCTCAAAAGCCAAGGACGTGCAGTCCTCTGAAGGCGAGGACGCATAGTCCTTTAAAGGTGAGGGCGTGTAGCCCTATGAAGGCGAGGACATGCAGCCCTATGAAGGTGAGGGCGTGCAACCCTATGAAGGCGAGGACGTGCAGCCCTTTGATGGTGAGGGCGTGTAGCCCTCTAAAGACGAGGACATGTAGTCCTCCGAAGGCGAGGACACGTAGTCCTCTAAAGGCGAGGGCGTGTAGCCCTCTGAAGGCGAGGACGTGTAGCCCTCGGAAGGTGAGGACATGTAGTCCTCTGATGGCAAGGATGTGTAGTCCTCTAAAGGTGAGGGCGTATAGCCCTCTAAAGGCAAGGACGTGTAGTCCTCTGAAGACAATGATGCGTAGTCCTCTGAGGGCGTGCAGTCCTCTGATGGCGAGGACATGTAGTCCTCTGAAGGCGAGGGCATGCAGACCTTTGAAGGCGAGGACGTGTAGTCCTCTGAAGGTGAGGACATCTAGCCCTTTGATGGCGAGGACGTGTAGTCCTCTGAAGGTGAGGACATGTAGTCCTCTGAAGACAAGGACATGCAGCCCTATGAAGGCGAGAGCGTGCAACCCTGTGAAGGCGAGGGCATGCAGCCCTCTGATGGTGAGGGCGTGTAGCCCTCTAAAGGCGAGGACATGTAGTCCTCTGAAGGTGAGGACGTGTAGTCCTCTGAAGGTGAGGACATGTAGTCCTCTGATGGCTAGGATGTGTAGTCCTCTAAAGGTGAGGGCGTGTAGCCCTCTAATGGAGAGGACGTGTAGTCCTCTGAAGGCAAGGATGCATAGTCCTCTGAGGGCGTGTAGCCCTCTGATGGCGAGGACGTGTAGTCCTCTGAAGGCGAGGGCATGCAGACCTCTGAAGGCGAGGATGTGTAGTCCTCTGAAGGTGAGGATATCTAGTCCTTTGATGGCGAGGACGTGTAGTCCTCTGAAGGTGAGGGCGTGCAGCCCTCTGATGGTGAGGACGTGTAGTCCTCTGAAGGCGAGGACATACAGCCCTCTGATGGAGAGGACGTGTAGTCCTCTGAAGGTGAGGGCGTGTAACCGTCTGAAGATGAGGGTACTAGTACCCAAGGGTCCACCCTTATGAGAACCCAAGAGATTGACTCATTGAGAGGGCCAATCATCCCAAATTCAAAAGATTGGACATTAGATGTAGGAAACCTATGCAGTTAACATGATTTTTAGGGATGCAGATGCATGCAACCTTTGTCGTGAAATTTGGTAAATGCGGACTTCATATGAAACAATGACATTCTTTCCCTATTTTGTGATTTTGATTTTGATTTAAATTTTTTGGAAAACGCAGATTGACTGTCCTTTTGAAAGAGGTGATAATTCATGCAACCTTATCCTATCTTTTGCAACTCTCTCCGAGAACTCCCTGAGAGTGTGTGTTATGTTTGATTTAGTCACTTGACCATTTTGGAGTAACGACAATGGAGCCGTTTGACGTTTAATCAATCCATATAAATTCCAGGGTTTGTCTCCTTTTTTTTTGTTTAAAAACATCGACGGGCGAGAACTTTTGATCAGCCCCTATGTTCACTTGAGGCTCATGCACGATGCCCTTCATTGCCCCAGTGTAAGGCTTTGATGTACCAATTGTTTTCTTTCGTCATGACCTTGTAGCTGGGAACCTATTGGGTGAGAACTTCTAATTTTCCCCTAGGTTCACTTGAGGTTCATGCACGATGCCCCTCATTGCCCCAGTGTAGGGCTCTGAGGTACCAATCATTGTCTTTCGTCATGACCTTGTAGTAGGGAACCTATTAGGTGAGAACTTCTAATCAGCCCCTAGGTTCACTTGAGGTTCATGCACGGTGCCCCTCATTGCCCCAGTGTAGGGCTCTGAGGTATCCATCTTTGTTTTCATAACCTGGTAGCAAGGAAGAATGAAAGAAGCGGTTGATTCTTGCAAAAAGAATTTTCCAAGGACGAGAAATAGTCAAAGGATTTTTTTTCAATTGACGGATTAAGTCAAATGGATCCTATTCTTGTTAACTCACTTCTCTCTAAAAAAGAAAAAATTTATGGAATGATAAAATGAGGTCACATGAATGTCTATATTTTTACTTGAAAACACAGTCAATCAAATGCTTTTTTTCTTTTTGAACTTTTCTACTTTACTCGTTGTTTACGGCACCCCACCAACGTGCAGGACGAGTAATCTCTGATTGAACGGTCTTGGAAGTCAACACTCAAGGGCGCAGGTCGCTTTGAGCAAACAAACCAATGGCTTACACTCACATTCCGGTGGAAGTTGAATAAGCAAAGATGTGTTTCTGAGAGGATGAGAGAGACAAGGATGTCAAATTCATCCATTTTAGCATTGTAACTATTGTTTATAATAATGGAATAAACTTGAAAATCCTGATGAGTCATTAGAGACATCTAACAACAGCTTTTAAAATTGCCCCATGTGTGCTGTTGTTTGTCAATGTTAGGATTCACAAGCTATTCTCCTCAAATTTCAGCCAGCCCGCATCAATTGGACCTTGCACCTTATGCTTCAAAGCCCTACAATGCTCAATGGAATGCCCCGGAATTCCTGCATGATATGCACATGTCGCGTTTGAGGAACCTTGGTTTATGGATACCATTGAATTATCGAGTGGATATGGGAGCAAGTCAGCATAGGACACCAAAATTAGGATGAATTCTATAGGCTTTTTGCTGCAAGATTCATTTCTTGGTTGGTGTTTTGGTTCGTGCTAAAGGTGGTGTTTAGCATTGGTTGTGTGGTAGGTGGGTTTTGTGGTTGATTTAGGGATGGCCTTTGTGGATAACTGGGTGGTAGGTAAGGAGAAGAGTTGTTATTGGCTAAGTAATGACATTGTTGGGTTGGTGGGAAACTTGGCCGTATAGGAATGGCAATCACAACATGGGTCTCTCCATCTTTGGGCGTATTCTTTGAAAGATCCGTGCCCCCTTTTTGCACATGTTTTGTAGTTGCATCCTATCCGGAGCCATATCAGAATTGTACTGCCACTGCCTAACGAAGGCAACCATTAGGTCCCTCCAAGAATGGACTCAGGAAGGTTCCAAGTTAGCGTACCAGGTAACAGCTACCCCAGTAAGACTTTCTTGGAAGAAATGTACTAGTAGTTCCTTATCTTTTGCGTATGCCCCCATCTTCCGACAATACATATTTAGATGGTTCTTGGAGCAAGTAGTCCCCTTGTACTTGTCAAAGTCCGGCACCTTGAACTTGGGAGGGGTGATGATATTGGGTACTAGGAAAACCTCTTCTAGGGTAGCAAAGGCATAATCTTTTCCTCCTTCAATGGCCCTGAGCCTTTCCTCTAGATGATTCAACTTTCCAATTTCTGCCATAGCATGAGGTTTTTACCCGCTGTGGAATCCAAGGGGTGTGGTTGTGGGTGATACTGAGGGTCCTCCAAAGTGTTTTGCAAGGGCATACCACCAACTACTTGCCCTTCAGTGGCATATCCGAGACAAGGCTCGAAGTCGGCTAGATTGTGGTGGGAAATTTCATGTGTCTCCCCCATGGTTTGAGAGACATGTGCATGATCAGTTTGAGGTTGTTGGCTTTCAATGAGTATGGGAGTGGAGTTATTGACAATCTCACTGGGAGTGTATGCCACATTGGGTGGTGTATAGTTGGGAGGCAAGCCATATGGCAGGAAGGCGTGCTCATTTTGAATTTGCACATCATGGGGTCGTCCGTACTTCCCAAATCTTTGTGTCATACCCTAATTTCGTCCAGGGATTATTATTTGATGATATACAACCTTTGATTGGCCGCTTCGAGATACTTGGCACCCTTTGTTGCATGATATGTGAAGTCCCGAGACGTGCCAAAAATCAAAAGAAAGCAAGCTTACGCGATCCGTGAAAATTCAGTAATGTGATGGAAATCGACAGGAGGTGTTTTTCGCAATCCATGAGTTTTCGTAACTTCTTCGAAAGCCAAAAAAGAGTAAATACATAATCCGTAGGGATTCGTAACCTTACGGAAGGAAAATAAGTATCGTTACGAAATTCGTAAAGTTTCGTAACGTTACGGAAAAAGAATTACCAAAAAAGGTAAAGGGGGTGCATTTAGTAAAAAAGGGGTACAAATAGCAATGAGGCCCACTTGGGCCTTCCAGATTCTTCCTCTAGAAGGCTGTTGCTTCTGGAGGAAGCAACCTTGCTCGCCTGGGCAAGCTAGGTGGCAAGCTCCTCCCCTATTTTTCTATAAATAGGGGGAGGAGTGAAGGGAGAAGGGGTTCAGCCTTCTTGGCACTTCTTATTCTCTCGAAATTGCTGAGGAAAATTGTTTCCGTGAAGAAAATCCAAGTCGGGGCGCTTCCATAACGTTTCCGTAACGTTTCCGTGAGTTATTATGCGAAGATTCTCGACCGTTCTTCAACATTCATCGTTCGTTCTTCGTTTCTTCAGTCTTCAACGGGTAAGTACCTCAAACCGAGCTTTTTAATTCATTCTATGTACCCGTGGTGGTCCACATTTTGTTTCATGTATTTTTATTCTCGTTTTCATTCGCTTTCTATACCCCCTTTTTGACGTGCTTCAGTCATTTATTTAAGTCATTCTTGCCTAATCTAAAAATAAAATAAATTTTCACCGATCATTTGAATTGTATCATCCGTTAATTTTTGTTAAAATGAATTCTGACCGTTCAGTCGTGCCGTAACCACGTTGGAAATAAAAAAAGAGGTAAAATAATAATATAATAATCAAAAAATACCTTTTAGTAAAATAAAGCGAAAAATCAATCTTTGTTTGCTAAGAGTTGGTCCCAATTTGCCCCTCCTTTCTCTTGCATGAACGGTGACTTTCTAGCGGGCAAGCATGCCTTACCTCTTGGCGAAAAAGGTGCGAAACCAACCATACATAAAGAGCTGAAGTACAACAAACAATCCTCGTACTGCTCTTCTCACATCTTCGGTCGAAGGTGTCATATAGGTCGGCTAGCATAGTGACAACCGCTGCTAGGTCCACCAACCCATCCACATTTGGATAGAGGACTCCTCCGAAGACCAACAGTGCGAGAATGTATATGAACGGGGCCCATTCGCCTCTACTTGCCAAGATTCTTGCTTTTGCCTCCAAACATTTTCTCGGTATTCCAACCACCCCATTTTCGACTTGCTTTCTGTGGTCCAATTCCTGCGCCGAGATTTGGACTATCTTAGAAATTCTAGCAAATAAGGGATAGAATCCTGAGAAGAGGTATGGTCTCCTTCCCCCTAGAGGACATCCTAGGATCTCTTCAAATTCTTCTACCATGGGTGATAGCTGGAAGTCCCCAAAGGTGAAGCACCTCAACAGCTAATCATAATACTGGGCGAGGGAGGCAATGGCCTCTGTAGAGACTTCTACCATGGCTAGGTCCCAGATTTTACCGTAAGCTTTGCGAAAAGCTTGCCGCTGGAGGTGGTTATATCTCTCTTGATGGTCTCTAGAGGTATCATCCCCTTCGAAGAACATATTGCAGCAGTAGGGACTACTAGCAACAATATGTTATCAAAGAGAAAAACTCTAGTTGAGGGTTCACTATAATCAAGCAAGTCGGAGACCTAGCATGATCACATATTCACCTCCACTCCTTATGTTCCCACGAACCCGGGTATAGGGCCCTTTTTCAACTCACCGTGTGTGCAAAAAGTGTTGGTGTTTGTGTGCACCAAATGAATAAATATTCACCTCATGCATACATTTTAAAACACACTAAAAGCATCAAAAGATTTTATATACACAAGAACATAAGAAAAAAGACAAAGAAAAAGACAAAAAGGGAAGTCATGATATTGCACAAAATTAGAAGGCCTAACTCTCTAAAAATCGTCCCCAGTGGAGTCGCCAACTGTCGCAAACTACCCTTCGGCGGGAGGGCGACGCGTGACTCGCGGGATGCATCTTCCAAGAAAGGAATATGCACGGAGTCGCCACCAACGTTTATTTGAGGAAAATGTCGGAAAAACCGGAAAAGATGTGGTCTACGAACTTTAAGTGAAAGGTTCGGGAGTCGTATTTACGCACGGGGAAGGTATTAGCGCCCCACACGTCCGTCACAAGGGACGGCAGCCTTTAATCAATTGTGCAAACATGACTTCAATTTGTTTTATGTTCCCTTTTACGTCTTTATGTCTTTTTGTACTTTTTATATTTTTATCTTTTTGCGGTTAACGAGGGTGTTTCCCTTGCTCCTACGTATTCCTCAATTGTGATAAGGAAATCAGACCTACGTAGTTCTTTTGTGAACAAAGCATTTTTTTATCCTTTTTTGCATGATGTGTTTTTATTGAATGAGAGGTCATTTAAGGCGTTGAACCATTAAACAATCTTTCGATTCTTTGGAAAAGAGAGAAAACATTAAGGCATTGGACCATTAATGATCTCTTTATTTTTGAAAGAGCTAATACAGTTACATGTTGATTTTAGGCTTTTTTAGAAATCTATGTTTAAACAATAAAGGTGGAAAAGACCATTTTAAGGCGTTGGACCTTAGAAATGGCTTTTTTGGGTGATGAAAAAAACTTGGCTTATGAATTGATTTTAGCCTTAGTTTCACTTTGGTTATTAGTCGATTCGATTAAGAAAGGGAAATCCCAAAGAAAACGTCTGATTGATTTTTTTTTTTTTTATTTTACTAAAAGATATTTTTGATTATTATATTATTATTTTGCCTCTTTTTGGTTTTAAACGTGGTTACGGCATGACTGAACGGTCGGAATTCATTTTAACAGAAATTAAAGGATTTTACAATACGAATGATCGGTGAAAATTTATTTTATTTTTTGATTAGGCGAGAAAATGACTTAAATAAATGACTAAAGCACGTCAAAAGGGGGTACGGAAAGTAAATGAAATGAAAATAAAAGCACGTGAAACAAATGAGGACCACTAAGGGTACATAAAATGAATTGAAAAGTGCGATTTCGGGAACTTACCGGTTGAAGACCGAAGAATGACGAACGATGAAGAACGACTGAAAATCTTCGCAAAATCACCCACGGAAGCGTTACGGAAGTGCCTCGGCTTGGATTTTCTTCACGGAAACAATTTTTCTCACTAATTTTAAGTGAATCTCAGATACCAAGAGGGTTGAACATTTTTGTTCTTCCCTCCTCCCTGTATTTATAGTAAAATGAGGGAGGAGCTTGCTACCCAGCTCGCCTAGGCGAGCTAGGTTGCTTCCTCCAGAAGCAACTGCCTTCTGGAGGAACATCCTGGAAGGCCCAAGTGGGCCTGGTTTCTATTTGCACCCCTTGTTTACTAAATACACCCCCTTGTCTTTTTTTGCTGATTCTTTTTCCGTAACGTTACGGAAACTTACGAATTTCGTAACGATACTTGTTTTGTTTCTGTCATACCCTAATTTCGTCTGGGGACCTTTGCTTGATGACATGCGACCATTCTTTGGTCCTTGTGAGGTGCTTGGCACCCATCATTAGGCAATTTATGAAATTCCAGGACATGCCGAAAAACCAAAAATATATTGATGCACAATCCGTAAGTTTCCGTGACACACCGGAAATCAAATGGAAGCATCGTTGCATAATTAAGTGAGGTTCCGTAACATTCCGTAAGTCAAAAAGGGGATGATTATGTAATCCGCAAGGTTCCGTAACATTACGGAAAGAAAACAAGTATCGTTACGAAATTCGTAAGTTTCCGTAACTTTACGAAAAAAGAATCACCAAAAAACAGCAGAGGGGGGTGTACTTAGTAAAAATGGGGGTGCAAATAGCACCCAGGCCCATTTGGGCCCTCCAGAAGATTCCTCCAGAAGGCGGTTGCTTCTGGAGGAAGCAACCCTGCTCGCCTGGGCGAGCTGAGCTCGCCTGGGCGAGCTGGGCGGCAACCACCTCCCCTATTTTGCTATAAATAGGGGAGGAAATGAAGAAGAAAGGGGTCCAGCCCCTTAGGCACTTCTCTCTCTTTCGAATTTGCTTGGAAAAATTGTTTCCGTGAAGAAAATCTAAGCCGAGGCGCTTCCGAAACGTTTCCGTAACGTTTTCCGTGAGGAATCTCGCAAAGGTTTCAACCGTTCTTCGACGTTCTTCATTCGTTCTTCATCGTTCTTCGATCTTCAACGGGTAAGTACCTCGAACCAAGCTTTTCGATTCATTCTATGTACCCGTAGTGGTCCACATTGTGTTTCGTGCATTTTTATTCTCGTTTTGTTTACTTTTTATACCCCCTGTTGACGTGCTTAAGCCATTTTACTTAAGTCATTTCTCGCTTAATTTAAAAACAAAATAAATTTCCACCGAACGTTTGAATTGTATTATCCATTAACTTCAGTTAAAATAAATTCCGACCGTTGGAAATCAAAAAGAGGTAAAAAATAATATAATAGGTAAAAAATAATATAATAATCAAAAAGACATCTTTTAGTAAAATAAAGCGGAAAATCAATCGGACGTTTTCTCTTTGGGATTTCTCATTCTTAATCGAATTGATTAATAACTAAAGTGAAACTAAGGCTAAAATCAACTCGCCTAGTCAAGCTCGTCCACAAAAATAGGCTTTTGAAGTTCGTCATTTCAATTTTTCACTAAGTAAAATGGATCATTTTTAAGGTCCAACGCCTTAAAATGATCACCTCTTAAAATAAAAAAGAATCACTTGATAAGAAAGAACTACGTAGGTCTGAGTTCCTCATTGAGGATACGTAGGAGCAAAAGCCCCGCTTTTGTCGACCACCCCAAGAGATCGTTAATGGTCCAATGCCTTAACGTTTCTCTCCTTTCAAAAACAAGAGATCGTTAATGGTCCAATGCCTTAACGTTTCTCTCCTTTCAAAAACAAGAGATCGTTAATGGTCCAATGCCTTAACGTTTCTCCCCTTTCAAAAACAAGAGATCGTTAATGGTCCAACGCCTTAACGTTTCTCCCCTTTCAAAATCAAAAGACTGTTTAATGGTTCAACACCTTAAATGACCTTTTGTTCAATAAAAACATATTTTGCAAAAAAGACAAAAAACAACTTAACCAAACACTTTGTTCCAAAAAGAACTACGTAGGTCTGATTTTCTCATCCCAAATTGAGGAATACGTAGGAGCAAAGGGAAGCACCCTTGTCGACCACAAAAAGAAAAAAATATAAAAAAGGGTATAAAGGATACAAGAACATAAAAGGGAACATAAAAATCAAAGTCATGTTTGCACATTTGATTAAAGGCTGCCGTCCCTTGGGACGGGCGTGTGGGGTGCTAATACCTTCCCCGTGCGTAAATACAACTCCCGAACCTTTCACTTAAAAGTTCGTAGATCGCGTCTTTTCCGGTTTTTCCGACGTTTTCCTCAAATAAACGTTGGTGGCGACTCCTCGCGTATTCCTTTCGTGGAACACGCATCCCGCGAGTCTCGCGTCGCCCTCCCGCCGAAGGGTAGGTTGCGACAGTTGGCGACTCCACTGGGGACTGTTCTTAGAGAGTTAGGCCATTTAAATTTTGTGCAATGTTTTACCGTGACTTACCCCTTTGTTGGTTTCCTTTCATTATGTTCTTGTGTATATAAACTCTTTGTTGCTTTTAGTGCGTTTTAAATGTATGCATGAAGTAAATATTTATTCATTTGATGCACACAAACACCAACACTATTTGCACACACTGTGAGTGAAAAAAGGGCCCTATACCCGGGTTCATGGGAGCATAAGGAGTGGAGGTGAATCTGTGATCATGCTAGGTCTCCGACTTGCTTGATTACAGTGAACCCTCATCTAGAGCTTTTCTCTTTGAAAACCTATTGTTGCTAGTAGTCCCTACTGCTACAATATGTTCTTCAAAGGGGATGATACCTCTAGAAACCATCAAGAGAGATATAACTACCTTGGGGATTATTGCTAAAAGCCTAGTTAGTTCTCTCCCTTATAGGTCCCTTAAATAGGGGCACGAAGCAAACACGCTGCGTGCCATTTTTCACACTGCCATGCATGAGTATCATATACCCTTTTGCTTATGTTCAGTAAATATTGTCATACTGTGTACATTCCCGCATTGTGTCTTTTGCATAGGCATTGCATATGGGTTCTGTCTTGATCCCTACTGTAAACGAACCAAACGGAGGGTCCGTGTCGCCTTCTTAAAAACGTGTGTTGGGGCATTTTGCTACCCCTAGACGTCGTATCTAAGAAGGGGACAAATTCCCCGGACCCCCGCATTCCTAGATTGCATCTGTGTCATATGCATTCCGTCATGCATTCATCCATTCCACCCATGAGATATCGGAGTTTTGATTTGCACCAGCTTTGATCTCACTTTAGTAAGCATGGGAACAAATCAAACCGGCAAGAGGTTCTACCAAGTCAAGGTCAAAAGCCCAAATACCACCAGCATCAAGGAATTAGGGCGGTTGATGGAACCCCTCCAAATGCAAGCCTTCCGCAAGACTTACGGAAAGATCTTAGAGTTGACCATAGCAGAGGTGTCCATAGAAGCCATTGCATCACTTACCCAATACTACGACCAGCCTTTGAGATGCTTCACATTCGGGGACTTCCAATTAGTACCAACCATTGAAGAATTTGAGGAAATTCTAGGATGTCCTCTCGGGGGAAGAAAGCCATATCTTTCCTCCGGGTGTCTCCCCTCTTTGAGCAGAATTGCAACTGTGGTCAAGGATTCAGCAAGAGGTTTGGACCGCATAAAACAAACTCGGAACGGCATAGCGGGCCTACCACAGAAGTACCTAGAAGACAAGGCGAGGGGTATGGCCAATCAAGGAGACTGGGGCCCGTTTATGGATGTGTTAGCTTTGCTAATTTTTGGGGTCGTCCTCTTTCCAAACGTGGATGGTTTGATAGACCTAGCAGCAATCGACGCTTTCCTTGCCTACCACCATAGCAAGGAAAGTCCGGTGGTAGCTGTCTTGGCAGATCTATTTGACACATTTGACCGAAGGTGCGAGAAGAGTAGCGCACGGATCATCTGTTGCTTACCCGCCCTCTGTGTTTGGTTGGTTTCACACTTGTTCCAACAAGACACAAGACATCCATGTCCGCTCCTGAGCCATCGCTCGTGTACTGAAAAGAGGAGAATGGATTGGGACCAGCTCTTGGCCGGGATAGGAGGTAGAACAATCAGTTGGTTCCCCCGATGGAAGGAAGGAAAAGAAGGAGTCCTTTTCTCATGTGGAAAGTACCCAAACATTCCGCTGGTAGGAACGAGGGGTTGTATTAATTACAATCCCATGCTCGCTATAAGACAACTAGGGTACCCCATGAGGGGAGCACCAACGGAAGAAAGCATGTCTCCTTTCCTTGTGACGGATCTCGGCGCACAAAATTCCAAGACTATACAAAGAATCCATAAGGCATGGGAAACCCCGTTAAGGAAAGATCAAGAGCTTAGAGGCATTCGTAATGGCATCATTGGTGGGTACCACGAATGGCTGAAAGTTCGCATACGAGGTTTAGATTGGCTCGCCAAGTTAAAAGTCGTCAGCGAAGAGAATTTTGAAGCACCGGAAGAGGATAAAGAAGTCCAAGCTCTCAAAAGCGAGTTAGGAAAGGCAAAACTTGCCAAGGAGAAGTTCAAGTTGGCCGCTACACACGTTCGGAAGGAGTGTGCCGGGTTACGGGAAGAGAATGCAATTACCGCAAGAGCCCTTGAACAAGAGACCAAGAGAGCTCGCAAGGAAGAGTATGGCCGGAACAAATTTCGCGGAGCTCTATGGGGTAGCAATAGTGAACTCAAGTTGCGAAGGGAAGAAAGGGACCAGTCGCGAGCACATGGCATGGTTTTGAAAGAGGAGTTAGTTGCCTAAGAAGCTTGTCTCAGCGTTTATGCGAGACAGAGACCAACATGTTAGCTATCGTCGCCAAGTGCCAACCAAGAAGAGTTAGCCATGGCCCACGAGCATAGAATCGCGGATGAGTATGCTCAAGTATATGCGGAAAAAGAGGCTAGAGGAAGGGTGATCGACTCTTTACACCAAGAGGCAACCATGTGGATGGACCGGTTTGCTCTTACCTTGAACGGGAGTCAAGAACTTCCCCGCTTGTTAGCCAAGGCCAAGGCAATGGCAGACACCTACTCCACCCCCGAAGAGATTCATGGGCTTCTCGGCTATTGTCAGCATATGATAGACTTAATGGCCCACATAATTAGAAATCGTTAGGAAACTTGTATGGTCTCTCAGACCTTGACTAGATACGACTTCCTTTTTTTTGAAATAAAATGAGTTGGTCCCATGTTTCTACTCCAAAAAGCTTGTGCAAATCAAATCACTCCTACATTTTATCTCTAGCATGCATTGTATGTTGGTCTCGTCCTTTGTCATGGGAAGCCGGAAGGTCCATATCACCTTCTTAATTGTACACATGGGGCATTGCGCCCCCAAATGCGCAAGTAAGAAGAGATAATTTTCCGGGCTCTCGTGTCCGTAAAATGCATTCATATCATGCATCGCATAAGCATCTCTTCATAACATCATAATGGACATATCCTGCATTTGTCCGTTATCATATTCCAGCCTCACATTTTGCATGAGTCATGGCATCATCATGCATATGCGTTCAACAAACTTTTTGATCTGCAAAATTGCATACCATTTGTTTTCATGTTTGCTCATCCTTGCGTTTTCCTCTACAAAACAAAAACAAAAAGGGGGAAGCGTGAAACTTCACACTACATTCTTAGTTTCATGTGTTAGGCACCACGAGCCAACCATGTTGGGATCATAAACCCGTTTCACTTAAAAACAAAATAATTGAACATGGTACCTAATGCCTGGTTAACTAGGAAATGGTGTTTCTTCGGGCATCTCAATTTCATAATTACATTTTCTATGCATAAGCTTAAAGTATGCCCGAGTCATTCATCCCTATGAGATGTTGTTGAAGTATTGGCAATCAGAATTTCCATTCCTTGGATTACGGGGTTGAACCAAGCTCAAGCTTTTACAAAAAGCTTCATCAAGTCAAGTTGAAATATGGAAGTAACCATCCTGCAAAATTGGGGGCAAAAGATGAATCGAGTCACATCACTGCTTCGTCTACTGCCAAACATATTTAGGATTGTTGATGTCCTTGTTACTTCCAGTTTCACCTTGACAAAGATGTCATGGACCATGTTGAAAATCTAAATTGATTCAACCCCATATCCTGCGTAAAAATTCGCAATACTTCGACTGTACATCATTCGCATGCATCCATGCTTTTCATTGGTTGCATTGCTCATTGCATTCTTTCCTTGAAAAATAAAATAAAATAAAATAAAATGAACTTATCAAAAAGAAAAGGACACACTTTACGGCACCCTTACCGAACTCGTACTAGAGCTAGAGTAATGGGTGAAGCAGAGAAGGTGCAAGAGAAGATGAAGGCCGAAAATGGAGGCCATAAAAGAGCAAATGGCCACAATGATGAAGGCCATGATGAGCATGAAGAAGATAATGGAAGCCAATGCGGTTGTAGTTGCCGCTATCGCTAAGGTGAACCCGATGCTCCCATCTGGCCTCAAGCAAATGAATCATCCAACCTCAAATATGGTAGGCAAAGATTTGGGAAGTACGGATGACCCCATGATGTGCAAATTCAAAACAAGCATGCCTTCCCATCATATGGCTTGCCTCCCAACTATACACCACCCAATGTGGCATACACTCTCAATGAAAATCTCAATAACTCCACTCCGATACTCATTGAGAACAAATAACCTCATCAGGCACATATCTCTCAAACCATGGAAGAGACTCATGAAATTCCCCATCACAATCTAGCCGACTTCGAGCCTTGGCTCGGATATACCACTGAAGGGCAAGCAGTTGGTGGTATACCCCTACAAAACCCTTTGGAGGGCCCTTAGTATCACCCACAACTGCACCTCTTGCATTCCACAGCGGTTAAAAACCCTCATGACTATGGCAGGAATGGGAAAGTTGGATCATCTAGAGGAAAGGCTCAGGGCCATTGAAGGAGGTGAAGATTATGCCTTTGCTAACCTAGAAGAGTTGTTCCTAATACCCAAACATGGTCATTCCCAAGTTCAAGGTGCCGGACTTTGGCAAGTACAAGGGGACTACTCGCTCCAAGAACCACCTAAAGATGTACTGTCGGAAGATGGGGGCATACGCAAAAGATGAGAAACTGCTGATACATTTTTCCTGAGAAAGTCTTACTAGGACAACTGTTGCCTGGTATACTAACTTAGGAACCTTCTTGAGTCCATTCTTGGAAGGACCTAATGGTTGCCTTCCTTAAGCAGTGTCAGTACAATTCTGATATGGCTCCGGATAGGATGCAACTACAAAAAGTGTGCAAAAAGGGGGCACGAATCTTTCAAAGAATACGCCCAAAGATGGAGAGACTTGGCAACTCAGGTAGCACCCCCAAAAACAGAGAAAGAGATTATCATAATGATAGTAGACACGTGACCGGTGTTCTACTATGGAAAAAATGGTGGGTTACACACCTTCAAGTTTTACAGATTTGGTCTTCGCCAGCAAAAAGATCGAAGTGGATCCGAAAAGAGGCAAATTTGATCATCCTACTAGGACGATTGAGAAAACTGGGGCAAATGAAGAGGGTGAGAAAGAGGGAGAAACCCATGCTGTGACTACCATTCCTATACGGCCAAGTTTCCCACCAACCCAACAATGTCATTACTCAGCCAATAACAAACCTCCTCCTTACCCCACCACCCAGTTATCCACAAAGGCCATCCCTAAATCAACCACAAAGTCTGTCTACCGCACTTCCAATGACGAAGACCACCTTTAGCACAAACCAAAAAAAAACACCAACAAAAAGGAATTTTGTAGCAAAAAACTTGTAGGGTTCACCCCAAATTCCGTTGTCATATGCTAAACTTGATCCCATATCTACTTGATTAGTCAATGGTAGCCATAACCCTAGCCAAGGTTCATCAACCTCCATTTCTCCGAGAATACGACTCGAACGCAACGTGTGCTTGTCACGGAGAAGCCCTGGGGCGTTCCATTGAGCATTGTAGGGCTCTGAAGTGTAGGGTGCGAGGTCTAATTGATGCTGGCTGAAATTTGAGGAGAATTGTGTGTAAATCCTGACATTGACAAGAGATGCCACACATGGGGCAATTTTGAAAGCTGTTGTTAGATGTCTCTAATGACTCACCAGGATTTTCAACTTTCACCGGAATGTGGGTGTAAGCCATTGGTCTGTTTGCTCAAGCAACCTGCGCTCCTGAGTGTTGACTTCCAAGACCGTTCAATCAGAGATTACTCATCTTGCACGTTGGTGGGGGTGCCGTAAAACAACGAGCAAAGTTCAAAACAAATAAGTTTCAAAATAAAAAAATAAAAGGCATTTGATTGACTGTGTTTTCAAGTAAAAATATAGACGTTCATGTGACCTCATTTTGTCTTTTTAGAGAGAAGTGAGTTATCAAGAATAGGATGTTGGACAAATGGCCTCAGTTACCTTAAGAAAAATGGGGTTTGAATTAAGATGCAAAGACTATTCCCCAATTAAACTTTCACTCTCTCTTTTCGGATTAACAATGCACATAGGGACAACCCTTCCCTTGTGTTCAAGAATCCCCTACAACAAGAGACCCACGGTCTCTTAATCCCTTTTCAGAAATAAGAAGAAGAGAAGAAGAGGTCTCTCGTAAAAGAGGTAGATTGTAAAATGAAGATCAATCAAAAATTCCTTATTGAATAAGCAAGTGGTTGACCAAGGAATCTTTTTGAAAGGATAAGACATTTCAGTTCAGAAAAACTCTTGATCTTTCGAGAGGATAAAACTGTTTGGGCAATGAAAACTCTCTTTAAAACATTTGAATGGCCATTCATAAAACATTTGAATAGATATGTCTCTTGGAAATTATTTTCTGAAAATTACAAGACTTATGTAATCGATTACAGGTTTTAAAAATTTGAATTAAAACATTTTCAAACTGCTGGTAATCGATTACCAGAGAGCAAATCTCAATTTAAAAGGATAGAATTCCTTGGTCAAACCTTTTGCTTCTTCAATTTGGAAACTTCTTCCTAAGATTCTAGAGATCAACTTGATCATATATCTTGATTTTCTTGGATTCTTGTCTTGAATAAAGCTTGGAAGCACTTGATCCTTTGGCATCATCGAAACATCAAAACATCTTGCTTCTACATAGGAGTCATTTGACTTAATCCATCAACTGAAAAAAATCCTTCAACTATTTCTCGTCCTTGGAAAATTCTTTTTGCAAAAATCAATTGCTTCTTTCATTCTTCCTTACTACGAGGTTGTGAAAACAAGACAACAATTGGTACCTCTAAGCCCTACACTGGGGCAACGAAAGGCACCATGCAAAAACCTCAAGCGAACCTAGGGGCGGATTAGAAGTATTCACCCAATAGGTTCCCTCCTACAAGGTCATGACGAAAGGCAACGATTGATACCTCAAAGCCTTACACTGGGGCAATGAGGGGCACCGTGCATGAGCCTCAAGTGAACATAGGGGCCGATCAAAAGTTCTCACCCATCGATGTTTTTAACAAAAATAAACGGGACAAACCCTAGGATTTCAATGGATTGATCAAACATCAAACGACTCCATTGCCGTCACTCCAAAATGGTCAAGTGACTGAATCAAACAGAACACACACTTTGAGGGAGTTCCCGGAGAGATTTGCAAAAAAGGATAGGATGAGGTTGCATGAATTATCACCTCTTTCAAAAGGACAGTCAATCTGTGTTTTCCAAAAAAAAAAAAAAAAAAAAAAAAAAAAAAAAAAAATTTCAAAATCACAAAATAGGGAAAGAATGTCATGAACATTGTACGACTTTCCATTACATTGCATTGTTTCAAATGAAGTCCGCATTTACCAAATTTCACGACAAAGGTTGCATGCATCTGCATCCCTAAAAATCATGTTAACTGCATAGATTTCCTACATCTAATGTCCAAATCTTGTGGATTTGGGATGACCAGCCCTCTCGATGAGTCGATCTCTTGCTTTCTCATAAGGGTGGACCCTTGGGTACTTGTACCTATCACCTTGAGAGGACTACGTGTCCTCGCCATCAGAGGACTGCAGTCCTCAACTTGAGAGGACTACATGTCCTCGCCATCAGAGGACCTCATGTCCTCGCCTTGAGAGGGCTGCACGCCCTCACCTCTAGAGGACTACATGTCCTCGCCTTGAGAGGGCTACACGCCCTCACCTTGGGTACTAGTTACCCTCACCGTTGAGAGGACTACACGTCCTCGCCTTGAGAGGACTACACGTCCTCACCATCAGAGGGCTGCACGCCCTCACCCTTAGAGGACTACATGTCCTCGCCTTGAGAGGGTTACACGCCCTCACCTTAGGTACTAGTTACCCTCACCGTTGAGAGGACTACACGTCCTCACCATCAGAGGGCTGCACGCCCTCACCTTCAGAGGACCAGTGGTCCTCGCCTTGAGAGGGTTACACGCCCTCACCTTGGGTACTAGTTACCCTCACCGTTGAGAGGACTACACGTCCTCACCATCAGAGGGCTGCACGCCCTCACCTCCAGAGGACTACATGTCCTCGCCTTGAGAGGGCTACACGCCCTCACCTTGGGTACTAGTTACCCTCACCGTTGAGAGGACTACACGTCCTCGCCTTGAGAGGACTACACGTCCTCACCATCAGAGGGCTGCACGCCCTTACCTCCAAAGGACTACATGTCCTCGCCTTGAGAGGGCTACACGCCCTCACCTTGGGTACTAGTTACCCTCACCGTTGAGAGGACTACACGTCCTCGCCTTGAGAGGACTGCACGTCCTCACCATCAGAGGGCTGCACGCCCTTACCTCCAGAGGACTACATGTCCTCGCCTTGAGAGGGCTACACGCCCTCACCTTGGGTACTAGTTACCCTCACCGTCAGAGGACTACACGTCCTCGCCTTGAGAGGACTACACGTCCTCGCCTTGAGAGGACTACACGTCCTCACCACCAGAGGGCTGCACGCCCTCACCTCCAGAGGACTATAAGTCCTCGCCTTGAGAGGGCTACACGCCCTCACCTTGGGTACTAGTTACCTTCACCTTCAGAGGACTACACGTCCTCGCCTTCAAAGGGTCATGTACCTTCAACTTCAGAGGACTACACGCCCTCGCCGTCAAAGGGTCATGTGCCTTCACCTTTGTAGGGATACATGCCCTCACCTTCAGAGGACTACACGTCCTCACCTTTAGAGGACTACACGTCCTCGCCATCAGAGGACTACATGTTCCCCATTTTCAAAGGGGGGCATGCCCTCACCTTCAAAGGATTGCACGTCCTTGCCATCATAGGACTACACTCCCTCGCCTTCGAAAGGCGACACGTCCTGAACTTCAGAGGGCTACACGCCCTCGCCTTTAGAGGACTACGCGTCCTCATTTTCAGTGTGCTCGACATCCACACCTTAAAAGAATTTAAGGTCCTCTGCCCTTAAATGCTTAACCGAGACTTGCACTTCCGGTTAAGGGGCCAGTAGTTTCCTTTTAACGGTTCCTGGGCCACCCCCTGATATTGGAGGAGGGCCAACTGTGCGAGCACAACCAGGGAGGGAGGCTATCACACAGCTACTATGCATACCGGGGCAAGATTTCACCCGTGCCGCTGCAAAGAGACGAGTGCGGATCATGCGCACCAACATGACCACTCTTACACAGATATAGATGACATTTCTACTTAGCAACATTCTGCCCAGCGACCGCAATGCCAATCTCCCCCTGCAAAAGTATCAGTTGGTCTGTGTCGTCCCGACATGGGTAAGTATGCATATAGTTCAACTGATTTCTGATACCATCTATTGTTTGCAGGGATCGCACCCAAGAGACACCCAGTGGACCCGGAAAAGTCCAACAGGGGCCTGGGGTTTCCAGCTCTGGTTACGGGCCTCTATCAGTCCTACAGGGTGCTCGTACCCCCCCGACAAGGTCACATCATCATAGGTAAGTATGCACATCGCTCAACTGATTTCTGATTTCATCTATTGTTTGCAGGGATCGCGCCTGCAAGACACCCAGTGGACCCGAAGAAGTCCAACAGGGTCTTGGAGTTGTCAAGCTCTAATTACGGGTCTCTGTCAGTTCTACGGAGTACCTGTCACCTCCAGCAAGGGCATCAGGCCCCCTACTAATCGAGCTTTCATCAAGAAGTGCTGCGCCCCAGACAGGCGCAGGGCGAAACACCACAGCAGCATTGGGATGGTCGGCAGCGGGAAACAGACGCACCGCCATCACCTCTAGAGTTCACCTCTGCTCATCCACAAAAAGGTTAGAGCGTTGCCTACGACACATGGCCGACCAGCAGGCGACCAAGTCCAAAGCCAAAGGTAAGCAAAGTACTAGGTCAATGACCGACAAGTCATAAGGCGTCCAGCTAAAGACGTTAAAGAAGCGCTACTAGGAGGCAACCTAGTACCTTTTGAATCTATACTTGTTATTTGATCACTTTTTATAGTAGGACGCACCTAGTTGCTCATGATCCTGGGGATTTAAATAAAACAAGCACAAGCTCGAAAGGTAGTCATACCTTACAAAACATATATATGTATGTTTAGGTAGAAAGATACCTTAGATATGCATGTATGTAAACAAAAAATACTTCACAAAATATATATATGTATGTTTAGGTAGAGAGATACCTTAGATGTGCGTGTATGTAAACAAAAAATTACTTCACAAAATATATATTTGTATGTTTAGGTAGAGAGATACCGTAGATGTGCGTGTATGTAGCAAAAAAATACCTCACAAAACATATATATGTATGTTTAGGTGGCAAGATACCTTGGATATGCATGTATATAGCAAAAATACCTCACAAAAATATGCACATGTTTAGGTAGCAAAATACCTCATGAAAAAAAAAAAGAAGAAGAAAAAAAAAAACAAACAAGAAAAAGAAATAAACAAATGATAATGATAAAAAAAAGAAGGAGAAAAAAAGAAAAAAATAAGTTGTCAAGCTGAAAAACCAACATGCTTTTGAAAAGAGATGACTTCCAACTTTTCTTTGGAAAAATTCACTGATCATAACTAGTTTTTGAAAAAAATGTGTATACACCTGAAGGGTGAACGCTGTGAAAATTTTCCCGGACACCCAAAATGGACTCGGATGAATGCACAAATTGATAAAAGAACATATTTTGGAAACATTGGGTTGATTTAAAATAGAGGAAATAAATCCTGAGCCCTAGCATCACATGACCATAAAAATTTGACACTTGAGTGTCCGCATAGGTGCATGCATGACCAGTTTTGCATAAAATTTCCAAATCATCATTTTTGCATTTGTGTCATGGAAATAATGTGGGGCATCCCTTTTTATCCTTGAACCAAACCAAACCCTGACATGTATCATGTCTAGCCATTCTACAAGCCTTGAGCCAAAATCCTGACTCACCATAAACCTTACCCTCGGAAGCAAAAAAAAAAAGAAGGAAAGGGAATTTCCAATCAAAGAGAAAGCAAAAAGGGAAGGAAAGGAAATTCCCAATCAAAGAGAAAGCAAAAAAGGAAGGAAAGGAAATTCCCAATCAAAGAGTGGGAGAAAGAGAAAAAAGAAAAGAAAGGAAATTCCCAATCAAAGAGTGGGAGAAAGAAAAAAGAAAAGAAAGAAAATTCCCAACCAAAGAATGGGAGAAAGTAAAAAAGAAGGAAGCTCCTGGTCAAAGAAACCAGAAGAAATGTGCAGAGAGGTCTTTAGACCGGACAATATCTGAACAATACAAAATTATCACCAAATGAACAAAAAGAAGGAAAGGAAACCATGACCTAAAATGGTCTTCTCCCTTTAATTGCCAACCAAAATCAGTGCGCTAGCGACTTTTTCGCCCCACACTAAACAAAAACAAAAAATCAAAAGCCAAAAACACACAAAAGCCGAAAAACCCACCAAAAGAACCCATTCCCAAGGGAAGCCCTTTTGATCCATGATCACGCATGTAATTTTTGATTTGATAGGAAATAATTTGCAAAGTCAAGTCATGACATATCTATGGTTCGGAATTAGGATGAAACACTTACCTGTGCGAGATTGATACACTTTGAGTGGATTTCTTCTATTTTTGTCGAACCCAGTGTTTCCTCTAAATGGTCATTTAGAAACGAAATGCTAACATCCAAAATCTCATTTATGGTTATGGGAGATTTCATCAGCAGACTCTCCTTCCCCGGTAGACGCATTGTTTTTCACTCAAAAAAGCATATGCTGCTCTAAATCAGTTGGAATATTTGTCTCTTTGCTAAAGCATGTTTGCATTTTAGTGGAGAAAACATCGAGACTTTTTCAAGTCTCACAAGTTATCCAGAACTACGTAGGTCTGAATTCCTCATTGGAGGATACGTAGGAGCAAGAGCCTCGCTTTTGTCGACCACACCGCCTTTTGTTGCCATGACTCAAGAGCTGATACGCGGAGATACCTTACGGTTATCCGCACCCCTTTGCCATTCAGACACAGTCGTGTCCGATGGCACGCAGAGACCAAGTTTGGTCATTCTGCACCCATGATACGCGGAGATACCTTACGGTTATCCGCACCCCTTTGCCATTCAGACACAGTCGTGTCCGATGGCACGCAGAGACCAAGTTTGGTCATTCTGCACCCATGATACGCGGAGATACCTTACGGTTATCCGCACCCCTTTGCCATTCAGACACAGTCGTGTCCGATGGCACGCAGAGACCAAGTTTGGTCATTCTGCACCCATGATACGCGGAGATACCTTACGGTTATCCGCACCCCTTTGCCATTCAGACACAGTCGTGTCCGTTGGCACGCAGAGACCAAGTTTGGTCATTCTGCACACATGATACGCGGAGATACCTTACGGTTATCCGCACCCCTTTGCCATTCAGACACAGTCGTGTCCGTTGGCACGCAGAGACCAAGTTTGGTCATTCTGCACACATGATACGCGGAGATACCTTACGGTTATCCGCACCCCTTTGCCATTCAGACACAGTCGTGTCCAATGGCACGCAGAGACCAAGTTTGGTCATTCTGCACCCATGATACGCGGAGATACCTTACGGTTATCCGCACCCCTTTGCCATTCAGACACAGTCGTGTCCGATGGCACGCAGAGACCAAGTTTGGTCATTCTGCACCCATGATACGCGGAGATACCTTACGGTTATCCGCACCCCTTTGCCATTCAGACACAGTCGTGTCCGATGGCACGCAGAGACCAAGTTTGGTCATTCTGCACCCATGATACGCGGAGATACCTTACGGTTATCCGCACCCATTCTTTTGCTATCTGTAAGACAGAACGCTTGATAGCATGCAGGGGCTGACACAGTCTTCTGCACCTTTTGTTCCTCCGGGAACAACAAAGTCATTTACATGCGGAAATTTCATGGTCGCCCGCGACTCTCGTCAACCGAGGGGAGCGAAATTAGTGTCATACACTGATTTTCGGGGACCTTTGCTTGACGACATGTGACCATTCTTTTGTCCTTGTGAGGTGCTTGGCACCCATCATTAGGCAATTTGTGAAATCCTAGGAACGACAAGTCATGGTCCCCCGCGACTCTCGCCAAATCGAGAGGGACGAAATTAGTGTCTTATCTTTACTTTTCTTTTATCTCCAATAAAATACAAGTAAAGAGGGGCAACTGTCAACCCTAATTTCGTCCGGGGACCTTTGCTTGATGACATGCGACCATTCTTTGGTCCTTGTGAGGTGCTTGGCACCCATCATTAGGCAATTTATGAAATTCCAGGACATGCCGAAAAACCAAAAATATATTGATGCACAATCCGTAAGTTTCCGTGACACACCGGAAATCAAATGGAAGCATCGTTGCATAATTAAGTGAGGTTCCGTAACATTCCGTAAGTCAAAAAGGGGATGATTATGTAATCCGCAAGGTTCCGTAACATTACGGAAAGAAAACAAGTATCGTTACGAAATTCGTAAGTTTCCGTAACTTTACGAAAAAAGAATCACCAAAAAACAGCAGAGGGGGGTGTACTTAGTAAAAATGGGGGTGCAAATAGCACCCAGGCCCACTTGGGCCCTCCAGAAGATTCCTCCAGAAGGCGGTTGCTTCTGGAGGAAGCAACCCTGCTCGCCTGGGCGAGCTGAGCTCGCCTGGGCGAGCTGGGCGGCAACCACCTCCCCTATTTTGCTATAAATAGGGGAGGAAGTGAAGAAGAAAAGGACCCAGCCCCTTAGGCACTTCTCTCTCTTTCGAATTTGCTTGGAAAAATTGTTTCCGTGAAGAAAATCTAAGCCGAGGCGCTTCCGAAACGTTTCCGTAACGTTTTCCGTGAGGAATCTCGCAAAGGTTTCAACCGTTCTTCGACGTTCTTCATTCGTTCTTCGATCTTCAACGGGTAAGTACCTCGAACCAAGCTTTTCGATTCATTCTATGTACCCGTAGTGGTCCACATTGTGTTTCGTGCATTTTTATTCTCGTTTTGTTTACTTTTTATACCCCCTGTTGACGTGCTTAAGCCATTTTACTTAAGTCGTTTCTCGCTCAACTTAAAAGTAAAATAAATTTCCACCGAACGTTTGAATTGTATTATCCATTAACTTCGGTTAAAATAAATTCCGACCGTTCGGTCATGCCGTAACCACGTTGGAAATCAAAAAGAGGTAAAAAATAATATAATAATCAAAAAGACATCTTTTAGTAAAATAAAGCGGAAAATCAATCGGACGTTTTCTCTTTGGGATTTCTCATTCTTAATCGAATTGATTAATAACTAAAGTGAAACTAAGGCTAAAATCAACTCGCCTAGTCAAGCTCGTCCACAAAAATAGGCTTTTGAAGTTCGTCATTTCAATTTTTCACTAAGTAAAATGGATCATTTTTAAGGTCCAACGCCTTAAAATGATCACCTCTTAAAATCAAAAAGAATCACTTGATAAGAAAGAACTACGTAGGTCTGAGTTCCTCATTGAGGATACGTAGGAGCAAAAGCCCCGCTTTTGTCGACCACCCCAAGAGATCGTTAATGGTCCAATGCCTTAACGTTTCTCTCCTTTCAAAAACAAGAGATCGTTAATGGTCCAATGCCTTAACGTTTCTCTCCTTTCAAAAACAAGAGATCGTTAATGGTCCAATGCCTTAACGTTTCTCCCCTTTCAAAAACAAGAGATCGTTAATGGTCCAACGCCTTAACGTTTCTCCCCTTTCAAAATCAAAAGACTGTTTAATGGTTCAACACCTTAAATGACCTTTTGTTCAATAAAAACATATTTTGCAAAAAAGACAAAAAACAACTTAACCAAACACTTTGTTCCAAAAAGAACTACGTAGGTCTGATTTTCTCATCCCAAATTGAGGAATACGTAGGAGCAAAGGGAAGCACCCTTGTCGACCACAAAAAGAAAAAAATATAAAAAAGGGTATAAAGGATACAAGAACATAAAAGGGAACATAAAAATCAAAGTCATGTTTGCACATTTGATTAAAGGCTGCCGTCCCTTGGGACGGGCGTGTGGGGTGCTAATACCTTCCCCGTGCGTAAATACAACTCCCGAACCTTTCACTTAAAAGTTCGTAGATCGCGTCTTTTCCGGTTTTTCCGACGTTTTCCTCAAATAAACGTTGGTGACGACTCCTCGCGTATTCCTTTCGTGGAACACGCATCCCGCGAGTCTCGCGTCGCCCTCCCGCCGAAGGGTAGGTTGCGACAGTTTCCATAATGTTACGGAACCTTAAGAAATACGTAATGATCCCTTTTTTGCCTTCAAGAATGTTACGGAACTTTACGGATTGTGCATTAACGTTTCCTTTTGACTTGCGACATGTCACGAAAATTCACGGGTTGTGCAACAATTCTTTCTTTTTACTTCCGACATGCCACGAAACTTCACGAATTTCCCAACGATGGGTGCCAAGTGTAACATCCTGGAAATTTCTACCCGGAATTTTTGGAAACGATGTATTTTGAATGATTATATATATAAGTATTATTCAGTGTATAAGCATATATGTTCTTGGTTAGAGTAGGAATAGCGGGGGCAAGATACGCGGGTTAGGCTAATTAAGGAAGATAAGTCCATAACTGGGAAGTTACGGGTTGATTCTTAATTAATTAGTCTAAAAATCATCGTTTTGCGTGCGACTTAAAATTTAACGAAACCAACCTCTGAACCACGCTCGGGGTTCTATTCTGAGCGTTTTGATATATATATTGCTTGCTTTCGAAAACTGGCCCCGACGGACGCAGAGAAATGCGAGGAACTGGAACCAGAGAAACGGCACGCAAACCGAGGCAGGATTTTAGCGTTTCAAAGGTCAGATTTTTCTCACTTTTGTGGCTGAGTATGGGTCACAGTCAAAAAGAGAAAGTGGGCCCTCCTTGCTCCACTCAAATGGAGACATGTGGCATTGCTTAAATAAAATAATGGAAAAAGGGAAAACCCTTTTTATTTAAGACCAAAAAGCTTTTCTCTCTCCTCACTCAGCCAAAGCAGAAATTCAGAAGCCTTTTCTCTCCCTCTCTCATGTAGCTTTCTTCTTCCTCATTCACCATTGAAGCTCCACACAAAGCTTCAACCTTTGGTGCTCATTTCTGCCCCAAATCGTGAAAGGAGAGCATTTTCGGGGTCGTGAAGTGCGTGGCTACGAGTGGGACTTCGAAAATCCAGGTTTGGGTGGACTTCTTTCTCTCTTAAATTTCGTGGGTATGGGGTTTTGGGAGATATGATGGGTGGTTTTGTTAGTTTTCTGTTGTGTGATGTTTATTTGTGAAGGAACTTGTTGAGAGCTTGTTGAAAATGGCCATGTTGAATGAGTTAAACATACCCATTCTGTTTTAGGGTTTTTGTGATGATGCTTGTGATATTTATATGTTGAAATTTGAAATTCTGATACTGAGGACAGATGTCGTACAGGATGTCACGACATCGCGCTTCAGAACATGCAGATTGTATATGACAGTATGAACAGATTAAACAAGTAAATAACACAAGAGAATTGTTAACCCAGTTCGGTGCAACGTCACCTACATCTGGGGGCTACCAAGCCAGGGAGGAAATCCACTAAAATAGTATTAGTTCGAAGATCTAACAGCCACTGTATACAACCTTCTCACCTAACCACTACCCATGCAACTTCTACCTAAGAGCCACTCTTAGATATGGGAACCCCTCTCACTCCCTCTCAATCACTCACCCGTGTTTACAAACAAATCAAAGACACACCAGAGATTGCTCTCTGAACAATAGAGATCAACTCTACACACTCAGGTCCAACACTTGATGTTAGGGTAGCATCAAGGTGGCTCACAAAACACTCAAGTCACAAAACTCACAAAATAACTCTTCAATCTCTGACTTGATTAAAAACCCGTGCAGCCTTCATGTTTATATAGCAGTGTACGTATCTGGGCTGCAACAACTTGCGCTGGATAAGCTCTATCATTCTCCTGAAAAATCTGCACTTAAAGATCTAAAAGATAAAGTTTTATCTTTTAGTTTTTATCTTCAATCTCTAATCCCTGAACGAAACTATTCAAGTTTGTAATTCAATCTTTAATTATCTTTTAATTCGTTCCTAAAGATAGAGCTCCTAATCTGTTGCTGACTGCACATTAATCTGTTAAAGATATAACAGATTTATGTGTCCAGTATTTTCGGGCAGGATGTCCTGGACATTGTATCCGACATCGTGGATCCTGCAGCTTCAATTCTTCATTTGACATTTTATCTTGCCTTGTGCATTGTGCAGCCCATAATGTTAGACATCATGTGCAGCAACTCCAGCTTTCCTTCATTGTCTAAGTGCTTATGTTTTAACAAAATTTTAGCCAATCTTTTAAAACTAAGTAAAGCTAAGCACTAACAATCTCCCCCTTTGGCAAATTTTGTCTAAAACATACTTAGACACTTCCTGAGCAGGTACGAGCAGTCATGCAAGTGGGATCAGCAACTTTCATTATCAGAGTAATCAAGCACAGCAGTATCTGTAGTGGTGACAGCAAAATTCTGCAAATTGCAAATCTACAAGTCTTTTCCAGGATGTCAAGACATCTCACGTGACATCAGCTTTCTGCTCCCCCTGTCTCCATGCTCTTGCTGCTGTGAAGTGAATATTCTGCTAGGCAGCAGTTCACTGCAGCATCTTCTATCAGCTACTAGTTTCAGTAGCTTACATCAATTATCATCAGCAGCAGCAGTATAAATACTACTCCCCCTCAAAATCATATAAATACTACTCCCCCTCAAAATCATAAATCATGCATAATATCCTCCTACTCCCCCTTTTTAGACAGAATTTGGCAAAAGTAGAATGCATGAAATTAATGTGCAAATATTACATAGCTAGTAAGAGTAAAAAGCAAAAACATAAAGGTCTGATGGTCATGGGGTGGCATCAGAATCATCATCATCTGATTCTGTATCCTCTGCTGCATCTTCTTCTTCCTCAGCTGCTTCTCCATCATCAACGCCATTGTCTGAGAGTCTTTTGATCAGGCGTTCCAGCTCCATTTTCTTCTCTGTGTTGGCTTTGATGGTTGCCTCCAGCACCTTGCATGTGTCCTTGAGTTCAGCAATCAAATCATCCTTGGACACAGCACCTGAAGCAGCAGCTTTCCCTGATGTCGAGACAATGTCTGGGACATGTGTCCCCTCAAACAGTTTGTAATGCAGGGATAGAGGAGATTCTCTCTTCTTCACAGAGTCAATGTTGTTTAAAATATTGGGATGTTGACTCAACATAATGCCACACAATACAGTTGGGAAGGCAATGGGTAATTTGACAGCAAAAGATTCTGAATGCTTAATAGTTTGATCAAAAATATAGTTTCCAAAATTAAATTTGGACTTGGTTCCAACAGCATACAGAAATTTACCCAAACCTGTGGCAACAGTGGAAGTATGATTGGTGGGTACCCAGTTGGCAGTGCCAATCCTATGCAGGATTGCATACTTCACACTTAGCTTCCCTGCAGAAAGCTTCCCTTTCTTTGGCCAATGCTGGACTTGCTTGGCAGTGATTTCCTTGGCAATTTGATGCTCAGAAACAGCAATATCCACCACTCCTTCAGTTGGTCTGCCCAGGTATTTGTTGATTACAGCAGGGGAGAATCTAATACACTTTCCTCTGACAAACACTTTCTGATACTCATCACTCTTTCTGTTTGTTATGTCAGAGGGAATGTTGACAATGAATTCCCTGACTAGACTTTCATAACAATCTCCCAACTTGGTGACAGTTTTCAGCAGTCCAGCAGCCTTGATGAGGTCCATGATCTCCTTGCAATCCAAGGCATCTCTTCCCAGTTCTCTTTCTAAAGCAAGTCTGCGTTGATATACAAATTTCCACCTTTCAACATTGCCAATGGAGTGGAATGAAATGTTGTCCAATGGGGCATCAGGGACATTTCCAGGCACCTTTTTCCCTGATTTCTTGGCTCTCTTGATGTCGGGAACATCTAGTTCGACATCATCATCAGAATCAGATGAGGAAATTTCTTTCCTCTTCTTGGAAGGGATTGCAACTTTGCTCCATCTGGATGTGGTAGGAGTGATTGGTGTGCTCTTCTTCTGTGCAGTAGTTTTGATTCGTCCAGACCTAGTAATGGGGGTTTTTCCCTTTCTGCTTTGTAATCTTTCTGCAATGCCAGGTGCC
This sequence comes from Glycine max, assembly GCF_000004515.6. Lineage (NCBI taxonomy): Eukaryota > Viridiplantae > Streptophyta > Magnoliopsida > Fabales > Fabaceae > Glycine > Glycine max. Next base: position 32,724,471 of record NC_038251.2, read on the forward strand.
AACTTTTTGGCAATGGGTTCCTCATCAGATTCTACTTCTTCTAGGTCAATGAAGTCACCTGGAGCAGGTTCTGGTGCCCTTGGTGCAGGGGTCTCCTCTGTGGCTTGATCCTCTTCCTCTGTTGATTTCTCTTCACTGGATGAAAAGAGGACTTCAGCATTTGGGGTGGAAGATGTTGGGACATCTTTATCAGCATCAGGGACAGAAGCATTTTTCAAAATGCTATTCACAAAACTGCGGATCTTCTTATCCTTGAATATCTGAGAAGTGTTAGGGAATGCTGATGAAAACGAGATTGCCACGAAAATGTAAGTTTGAATGAGGAATGTAGGAGAACGTGTGAAACGGAGGTTGAATTTGTTTTGGCCCAGTAGTGAACGTGCTATTAATGTTGAGTGAGATGTTTGAGCACGTTCAGATAGAAGTAACTGCTATAACTCCTCTAGCAGACAAATGCCCAGCTTGCCCCTCGGTTTTTCAAACTGATTTGCATCCAATGCCTTTGTGAAAATATCTGCTACTTGTTCCTCAGTGGCAACATGCTCCAGTGTGATAACTTTATCATCAACAAGATCTCTAATATACTGATGTCTAATGTCAATGTGCTTGGTTCTGCTGTGTTGAACAGGATTTTTAGAAATATTAATAGCACTCATGTTGTCACAGTACAATGTCATGACATCTTGTTCGACATTGTACTCCTTCAGCATCTGTTTCATCCAAACTAGTTGTGAACAGCTGCTTCCTGCTGCAATATACTCTGGTTCTGCAGTAGATAGGGACACACAGTTCTGCTTCTTGCTGAACCATGAAATAAGATTGTTTCCCAAATAGAAACATCCACCAGAAGTGCTTTTTCTGTCATCTGCACTTCCAGCCCAATCAGCATCACAATATCCAACCAGCATTGAATCTGAACAATGACAGTACATAATCCCATAGTCACTGGTGCCATTTACATATTTCAGAATTCTCTTTACTTGATTCAAGTGACTTATCTTAGGATTGGCTTGATATCTTGCACAAACTCCTACTGCAAAGGTGATGTCAGGTCTGCTTGCTGTTAAATATAGTAAGCTCCCAATCATGCTTCTGTACAGACTTTGATCAACACTGGTGCCAGCTTCATCCTTTGACAACTTCAAGTGAGTAGGTGCAGGTGTTCTTTTATGGCTGGCATTTTCCATCCCAAACTTCTTGACAATGTTCTTTGCATACTTGCTTTGTGAGAGGAATATGGAGTCTTCCATCTGCTTCACTTGGAGTCCCAGAAAATAAGTCAGCTCTCCAACAAGACTCATCTCAAATTCAGATTGCATCTGTTGGACAAAATGTCGAAGCATCTCATTCGACATCCCTCCAAACACAATGTCATCAACATATATCTGTGCTATCATCAAGTTTTCAGCATCTTGTTTGACAAAGAGAGTCTTGTCAATTCCTCCCTTCCTATACCCTTGCTGAGTAAGGAACTCTGTTAGCCTTTCATACCAAGCTCTTGGAGCTTGCTTCAATCCATAGAGAGCCTTCTTGAGCCTGTATACATGATCTGGATGAGTTGGATCTACAAATCCCTTTGGCTGCTCCACATAGACTTCTTCATTCAGGTATCCATTCAGAAACGCGCTCTTCACATCCATCTGGTACAGCTTGAATTTGAGGATGCAAGCTACACCAAGTAACAATCTGATGGACTCAAGTCTAGCAACAGGGGCGAAAGTTTCATCAAAGTCTACACCTTCAATCTGAGTGTAGCCTTGAGCAACAAGTCTGGCCTTGTTTCTGGTTATAACACCTTCTTCATTGGTTTTGTTCTTGAAGATCCACTTGGTGCCAATCACATTAGTTCCCTCGGGTCTAGGAACTAGCTCCCAAACTTCATTCCTTTTGAATTGCTCCAATTCTTCTTGCATAGCATTGATCCAGAACTCATCAGTCAGTGCCTCTTTCACAGTCTTTGGCTCAGTTTTGGAGACAAAGCATGAATTGGAGACAATCTCAATCTCCCTTGATCTTGTAGTGACTCCTCTGTTTGGATCTCCTATAATCAGCTCCTTGGGGTGCATCTTCTGGATTCTAATGGAGGGACTCTTGTTAGGTTGATTGATGTTTGTTTCATCTGTAGCAGAATCAGAGTTTTCTGCATTTTCTGCATTTTCTGCACTTTTAGTTGTATCTGCTACATTGTCTCCCGATGTTCTGACATCGTCTTCGACATCCTTCTTTCTTGCTGGAGTTAGATCATCAACAACCACATTGATGGATTCCATCACAGTTCTGGTTCTGGAATTGAATACTCTATATGCTCTGCTGTTTGTAGAGTATCCCAAGAATATTCCTGCATCACTCTTGGGATCCATCTTTCTCCTTTGCTCTCTATCTGCCAAAATGTAACATGGACTTCCAAAGATGTGGAAGTGCTTGACAGTTGGCTTCCTCCCTTTCCAGATTTCATACAGTGTGGTTGGAGTCCCTCTTCTAAGTGTGACTCTGTTGTGGATATAGCATGCTGTGTTCATGGCTTCAGCCCAGAGATTATAGGGAAGTTCTTTGGCATGAAGCATGACCCTAGCAGCTTCTTGCAAAGTCCTGTTTTTCCTTTCAACTATGCCATTTTGTTGTGGTGTGATGGCTGCAGAGAACTCATGAGTGATGCCTTTAGATGTGCAGAATTCAGTAAACTTGCTGTTTTCAAACTCTCTGCCATGGTCACTCCTAATTCTCTTGATGACACAGTCTTTTTCTCTTTGAAGTCTTAGACTCAACTCTTTGAATACTTGAAAGGTGTCTGATTTCTCTCTGATAAAGTTGACCCAGGTAAATCTGGAGAAATCATCCACAACAACATAGGCATACCTCTTTCCTCCAAGGCTTTCAACTTGCATAGTCCCCATCAAGTCCATGTGAAGTAGTTCCAGCACCCTGGAAGTGGTCTGATGTTGAAGCTTCTGGTGGGACATCTTGACTTGCTTTCCAATCTGACATTCACCACAGATTCTGCCTTCTTCTATTTTCAGATTGGGAATGCCTCTAACAGCACCTTTGTCAATGATTTTCTTCATGCCTCTTAAGTGCAGATGTCCAAATCTTTGATGCCATATTTTCACTTCATCTTCTTTGGAGGATAGACATGTGGAGGAGTAACTGGTTTCTTGAGGTGTCCATAGGTAACAGTTGTCCTTTGATCTGCTGCCCTTCATTAGAACTTCACTCTTCTCATTTGTCACCAAGCATTCTGACTTTGTGAAGTTTACATTGAATCCTTCATCACACAACTGACTGATGCTGATCAAGTTTGCAGTCAGTCCCTTCACCAGCAGTACTTTGTTCAGACTAGGAAGTCCATCATGGACTAGCTTTCCCATTCCAGTGATCTTTCCTTTAGAGCCATCTCCAAATGTCACATAGCTAGTGGAGCAAGGTTCAATGTTCACCAGGAATTCTTTAACTCCTGTCATGTGTCTGGAACAGCCGCTATCTAGGTACCAATCTTCCTTAGCTGATGCTCTAAGTGAAGTATGAACAACAAGACTAACAATCTTGTGTTTTGGAACCCACATCATCTTCCTTCCGCTGCTGCTACTTTGAGTTCCATGATGTGGATGGCCATGTAGATGATAGCAAAAGGGCTTTATGTGACCATACTTGCCACAGTAGTGACACCTCCACTTCTTTCTTTTGCTCTTTTTCTGCTGCGTTCCATGATGTCGAGACCGATGTTGTGACATCGTGGCTCCACTGCTGTTTTTGGCAGGAACAAATTCTGTCATGGTTATTCTGCCAGCAGATTTATGATTAAACCCAAGTCCTCTCTGGTTTCCAACATTCTTCCCAAGCTGTAGCACCTCATCAAGCATATCTGAGCCTTTATTCAGCATCTTTATTGATTTTGTCATGTTTTCCAGTTTAGAGTTCAGAAAACCAATTTCTCCTTTAAGCTCAGAGATCTCCTCTTCATGTGCCTCCTTCTCAGCCTCCAGATTTGCAATGATCTTCTTCAGTTGAGCTTCTTGCTGAAGAATCTTCTCACTTTTGATGCATAGTTCTCTATAGGATATAGCAAGCTCATCAAAAGTGATTTCAATATCAATATCACTTGAATCTTCATCAGATTCAAATCTCCCAGTGAGTGCATTCACATCTCTGTCAGAATCACTTTCTTGTTCACTCTCTGTATCATCAGACCAACATACAGAAAGTCCTTTCCTCTGCTTCTTGAGATGGGTGGGACATTCAGCTTTGATGTGTCCATAGCCTTCACCCCCATGGCATTGAATTCCTTTGCTGTGACTGGGCTTTTCATCTGACTTCTTCTGGTATTCACTACCTTTCCTGATGTCGAAAGGGATGTTCCGGACATGTGGTTTCTGCCTCCTGTCCATTCTGTTCAGCACTTTGTTGAACTGTTTTCCAAGGAGCACAACTGCGTTAGTTAGACCTTCATCAGTATCCAGGTCATACTCATCTTCTTCTCCTTCATCATTGGACACGAACGCCAGGTTCTTGCTCTTCTTTTCAGTCCTATCCGAGAGTCCTAGCTCAAAGGTTTGAAGGTAACCAATGAGTTCATCTACTCTCATGTTGCAAATGTCTTGGGCCTCCTCTATTGCAGTGACTTTCATGTCAAATCTCTTAGGCAAAGATCTGAGGATCTTTCTCACGAGCTTTTCATCTGTCATCCTTTCTCCCAAGGCAGTGCAAGCATTGGCAATGTCAAGAATGTTCATGTGGAAGTCATGAATGCATTCTTCCTCCTTCATCTTCAGATTTTCGAATTTTGTAGCCAATAGTTGCAATCTGGACATCTTCACTTTGGAGGTTCCTTCATGAGTGGTTTTCAGAATCTCCCATGCATCCTTGGCAACTGTGCATGTGTTGATCAATCTGAAGATATTCTTGTCAACTCCATTGAATAGGGCATTCAAGGCTTTGGAGTTTCCAAGTGCCAATTCGTCTTCTTCTTTTGTCCAGTCTTCTTCTGGCTTCAATTCATCAGTGGGCTTTCCTTCTGTGTCCAGCATCTTGGGATGTTCCCAGCCTTTGATAACAGCTTTCCAGGTTCTGCTATCCAGTGATTTGAGGAAGGCCACCATCCTTGCTTTCCAGTATTCATAGTTGGTTCCATCCAGAATTGGTGGTCTGTTCACTGGTCCTCCTTCTTTCTCCATGTTCATCAGAATTTATCTCCCTAGATCTCACTCAGTGATTTAGAGTGCCTGCTCTGATACCAATTGAAATTCTGATACTGAGGACAGATGTCGTACAGGATGTCACGACATCGCGCTTCAGAACATGCAGATTGTATATGACAATATGAACAGATTAAACAAGTAAATAACACAAGAGAATTGTTAACCCAGTTCGGTGCAACGTCACCTACATCTGGGGGCTACCAAGCCAGGGAGGAAATCCACTAAAATAGTATTAGTTCGAAGATCTAACAGCCACTGTATACAACCTTCTCACCTAACCACTACCCATGCAACTTCTACCTAAGAGCCACTCTTAGATATGAGAACCCCTCTCACTCCCTCTCAATCACTCACCCGTGTTTACAAACAAATCAAAGACACACCAGAGATTGCTCTCTGAACAATAGAGATCAACTCTACACACTCAGGTCCAACACTTGATGTTAGGGTAGCATCAAGGTGGCTCACAAAACACTCAAGTCACAAAACTCACAAAATAACTCTTCAATCTCTGACTTGATTAAAAACCCGTGCAGCCTTCATGTTTATATAGCAGTGTACGTATCTAGGCTGCAACAACTTGCGCTGGATAAGCTCTATCATTCTCCTGAAAAATCTGCACTTAAAGATCTAAAAGATAAAGTTTTATCTTTTAGTTTTTATCTTCAATCTCTAATCCCTGAACGAAACTATTCAAGTTTGTAATTCAATCTTTAATTATCTTTTTATTCGTTCCTAAAGATAGAGCTCCTAATCTGTTGCTGACTGCACATTAATCTGTTAAAGATATAACAGATTTATGTGTCCAGTATTTTCGGGCAGAATGTCCTGGACATTGTATCCGACATCGTGGATCCTGCAGCTTCAATTCTTCATTTGACATTTTATCTTGCCTTGTGCATTGTGCAGCCCAATCTGATTCCTTGACTTAATGTTAGACATCATGTGCAGCAACTCCAGCTTTCCTTCATTGTCTAAGTGCTTATGTTTTAACAAAATTTTAGCCAATCTTTTAAAACTAAGTAAAGCTAAGCACTAACAAAATTGCTGATGGAAATCTGTTAGAGATGAAGGGTAGAACTAACCTAGGGTTAGAAAGTAAGAATGTGATGTTATGAGTGGAAAAAGAGTGAGGCTTTGAGAGTTGGAAGGCTAAGTCTGAATTCTGTGGTAAATGGAGGTTAAAGTGAGTTAATACTAGCTTGAAATGTTATTTAGGACTTGGGAGAAAGCTTGGACTGTGCTAGGGAGAAAAAAACAAATGACCAAGTGAACAAAGAGCCATTTCTAGGGCAAATTTGGGTGTTGAAGAGTCAAATCTTGATTCGGTGAGATTTTAGGTGTAAATCCAGTTTGAACAAGTCTAAATGGATGTTATGGACTGGTGTGAGGTGAGAGTTTGCTTCAAATTTACCTCATTCTAAATTTCACTTTTCAAACCTAGAAAACCCATTGAATTGAGGGGTTTTGGACACCTAGATTTTGTGTTGCTGTGGTTTGAAGCTTGGCTTTGGTTTAGACATGTTTGATACATGATTTGGGACTTGTAGGATTTGATTTGAGCAAGATTGGATGAGGGGAAGTGTGATTTTCGAAATCTGCACTTATGCAGAATTTTGCTGTCAAAATAGGTGCAGCAGGATTTTAGCTTGGTGCAGAAAATGCTTGTGTGTGGTTGGCTGTGGAAAGAGTAGTACAGAATGAGTTCTGGATGTTTGCTAGTAGATCCCAACGGTCACAATGTAGGCTTATACACTATAGACTTCCAGTAAAATTTTGGAGTCGATCCAACGGTTAACGAATTGGATCGAAGGAATTGTTACTGGGGTCTTCAAGTGAGAAAAGCTGTGATTTTGGTTAGTGTGTTGAGCAGAGTTTTTCTGCCTTTGCCCTGTTTTGCTTGGCTGTGATAGCTTGTGCTGTTTAAATGTTGTTTTGCTTGGATGTTGTGGAAGCTTGGGAGGATTGATGGGGACCCGGTATTGAGAGAAACGAGGATATGGGCTACGTGGGAGTACGTGAGCTCAGTTGGAGGTGGGCAACAGGGGATGGTGGGTTTATGTGCGCATTGTGGATGTGGAAAACTTGTTGTGCACCATCGCCCGACCGCCACCTAGTACCACATGTGATGGGTACCCCATAATCCTACAAGCTTGAGATGAGGAAGTGTAGAAGGGTGAAACTTCCTGCTTTTATTGTTGACCACAGAGTGGTACCTGGAGATATGTCGCGGGGGTCAGGAGAGCTTGGGGACGTCAGGTGGGGTGCTATTGCCCAAAACCAAGCTTGACCAATCCCGACCCAACCCGGGCATAGTCGGTCAGTGAGAACCTGTGATGTACCTAAGCAGGCGAGCTCCTGGCAGTCAACAAATAAAAGGAACAAAGACCACAAAGCAAGGAGGCTTGTGGTGGCTGGCCAGCTGTGAATTTTGTGTAATATGTGGATTGTGGCCTCTGGTAATCGATTACCAAGGGTGGGTAATCGATTACAAGGCTTAAAATTGAAGACAGGAGGCTAAGATGGTCTCTGGTAATCGATTACCAAGGGGTGTAATCGATTACCAGGCTTGAAAACGAGGTCAGGAAGCTAGGGAAGCCTCTGGTAATCGATTACCAAGGGGTGTAATCGATTACCAGGCTTGAAAACGAGGTCAGGAAGCTAGGGAAGCCTCTGGTAATCGATTACCAAGGGGTGTAATCGATTACCAGGCTTAAAAAGGGAACTGGGAGATGGCGGAAGCCTCTGGTAATCGATTACCAGCCTCTGTAATCGATTACACAGAGGAATGGGTCACTGGTAATCCATTACCAGGCATGTGTAATCGATTACACAGTGTATTATTGCATATTTCATGTCCTGAGGCTGTGTAATTCAAGTTTAGCCTCTGGTAATCGATTACCAAGGCTGTGTAATCGATTACCAGAGATGGAAAGTCTTAAAATACCCCTTTTACTTGCATGTAGTGGTTATGAGACAAATTGTGTGTAGCGCAGTTAGATTCTTGTGAAAGAGTCTACCCCTTTCTCTTCTTTCTTGTAGATCGTGATGGCGGCGCAGCTAATCCATGATCGAGTAGAGATGGAGTGCCTAGAGGGAGCTTGGGAGACCCTCGAAGGCAACACGAGGTGCCGATTTCGGGGCACCATTCGATTCACGGCTACTTCTTTGGTGCATCCAGATGAACCTGCACGGACGCTTCAGCGCACTGTGGAGTGGATACTACCCACGCCTACACCATATCGTCTAGTGGAGCCCGTTCAAGTGATCGAGGTAACGTCATCCGAGGAAGACCCTGAGGAGGACCTGGAGGAGCTACCTCCTGAGCCTGCTGTGGATGCCCTTGACTTTCTAGAGGGTGATGAGGATCCACTTCTTGAGGTGGATTCTCCCGAGGAAGTCATGTTGGCATCTGAGGCAGACTCTACGGAGGATAGTGGCCCGAGGGAGATGGCGATCAGCGGAGGCTCTTCATCCTAGTGGACAGCTTTTTGGATTAGTTTTGTATACTTTTTGAGGGTGGGTGTATCTAGGACTGACTGTTAGGTTTACTCTTTTGCTTTTGTATGGGTAGACCTGATGTATAGGAATTTGATGATTGTATACATGTGGCTGAAGCCACCACTATGGACACCTTTGCTCTGGATGACACTGTATTTTGTAAAACTCCCATATTTTTGGACAGCTTTAAATGATGAATGCATTTATGATCGATCTTGTTATTTGAAAAGAAAGCATTAGCAACTTTATTTGTAAAAGAGTTTATCGACTGTATTATACCCTTTTATCTTCATGTGACGACCTAAAGTAATGGCTGGTACATTCTTCCTTTTGAAACAGCAAAATAATTTAGAGAATTATGAGCGGTAAGAAAGAAATGACTCCGAATAGAGTTGTGAACTGGCCATTCAGGACTTTATAGTGAGGATTTTCCTTCTAAACCTAGTTATGGTGAAAAGAGAAAGAAACGAAAAAGAAAAAGAAGAAAAAAAAATTTACCATGGTTTTTGTTATTTAAATTATTTCTATTAAACCAGTCATTAATTTAGGGACGCCACACCAAGTACCTTGAAGTGGTCAAACGAGGGTCACATCCCAACAATGGATGGTCCCCGGACGAAATTAAGGTATGACACATATCTATCTCAAGTCCCTACTTAAGTTATACTTGAGAGTTTATGCCTCAAGAAAATACTCCTCTAGAATAGTCTTCCCAAAGACATTAACACTCATTTTCAATCCTTTGTTTTCCTAACCGCTTGCCATGTTGTCCCATTGCACTTCACAAATTATACAGATGACCAATCTGATAACTCATGACAAGGCATTGAAACTCATGGTATAACATACATCAGGGATACAAACATGTTATGACTACATCATTCAGATCTCTATTACTCATGGAAACACAACAAAGTGAGGAAGTTCCAAATCCAAACAACAAACACCAAGCATTCAACAAGGTAACCAGAGAATGCACAAAGAAACATAGTAGACTCACAACTTACTAGCCGAAAGGTTCAACCGGCTCTGATACCATTTATGTAATGACCCGTCTCGTCGCTATGATATCACTTACTATAAAATATGACATTTCAATTTTTAAGTGAAAGCTCCATTAATTTAATTATGAAAATGATGGTAAATTTTTCACGATGTACATTCATCAAACAACACACAAACATGTGAGCAAATACATACACACACACATACACACACACACACACACACACACACACACACACACACACACACACACACACACACACATATATTACACCACTACACATCTTTCAAATGTCAGAACATAATTCGGTTTTTACATATACATGCCCAGTCAAAAAGAGTCAAGGAACCAACTAAGGAAGAGTTCATAACAAATCATAACTCTCCCCCAAAATAAATTCCAACATTATCACGTCGTCTTGGGGCTCCAACAAAAGACTTCCTTCGAAGTCACCTACCGCTGCTCATCTACTCCCACGAGCGAAAGTTTGAGATCATCACAAGCACCAATCACTTGGTACAAAAATTGCAAGGGTGAGTTTATTGTAAAAGATCAATAAACACCAAAAGACAATGATTAACAAGAATAAAATAGCAATAACCACAATCATTCACAATATCCCATCAGTTCAACATACACTTAATAAACTAGTCATCAACTTTTCCATAATTCAAATCAATTATGCTCAGAATGATGCATGTACCTGACTCAACTTTAAAATGCAATGTGGTACCATTTATCAGGAAATAGCCTAATCATGTCCACATGACACTCTCACTTAGGAAAACTAGGCAGCAAGTGTTGAGGTCACCTAATGTAATCCTACCCCCCAAGGGCATTAGATAGAAGACTCCCAGAAGATTGGGCCAGAGATGCAAGAGAAGGCCCTAGGATTCTCATGAGCCTTAAGGTAAATTTCGGGCCCATGGGCTAAGTATGAGCCCACTTATCTTTGTACATATTAGATTAAGGTTTCATTATTTTTGGGCCTTGTATTTAGGGCTCCATAATGTAGGTAGGATACCCTAGAAATGTAAGATTTTTCAACCCTTGTATTTTAGGACACCTAGACTATAGTTTTTGTATTATGGGTAGTTTTATAATTTCACATGCATTAAGTGAATATTTGATGTGTGTGCTGGGTGTTAGTCATCTTTTATGACTAATTTTTGGTATAGAAAAGTTTCTAAAATGTAAATAAATCTCCCAATTTATGGTTATTTTTTGGTAGGATTGTAAATATTTCTAGTTTAGTTTTCATTTGTGCTTAGTAAAAGCCTTCCTATTGAATTTAATGTAAATTTCACTTCAATTTCAAGTAAAGAGGAGAAAATTATGAAGGTTCAAAATGCGTTGTCTCGCTAAGCCTGAACCATGCGCTTAGCAAGACCAAACCGCTAAGCGAGACAGTAGTGGCTTAGTGCATGAGGATAAGCCTAAAGAGAGTTCTCCCACGCCAACACGCGCTTAGCACATATGCAGTTCGCTAAGCGAGGCGATTGTCTCTTCTACACTAAGCACAAGATTGGCGCTAAGCCAAATATCACTTACTCGCGCTAGGCACGAGAATGGTGCTAAGCGCGCCTTCGAGGTCAGAAAGCCCTTTTAAAGCCTGATTTGCACAGAAAAAAGGAGAGAGCATGATGACGTGAAAGAGGTCTGAATTGACTGCGAATTGTGTGCAGAGAAGACATCCCCACTGCTTTGAAATCTGAGCAAGGAAGCAAAGGTCCTAACTTTTAGGTAGATTCTAGGTTTTAGAGTTATTTTCTAGGTTCTTAGAGGTGGAGGAGACATCCCCATTGCTTTGTAATATGGTATTTTCTCTGTAACCCTTCTCCTATTTATGAAAGTTGCTCCCTTGTGTAGAAGCAAAGCTTCATGGTGAATCAAAGGTGATTCAAAGGTGTTTTGATGATAACAAAAGATGATGACAAAGGTGATGACAAAAAGCTCAAAGATCAATCAAAGGACAACTCAAGTGAATCAAAGATCAATCAAAGAAAAACTCAAGTGAATCAAGAACAATTCAAGAGTTCAAGATAAGAATAAAGAACAATTCAAGACTCAAGAAGAAAGTTTAGAGTCAAGAATCAAGATTCAAGGTTCAAGATCAAGATTCAAGACTCAAGATTCATGAATCAAGAGAAGGCTTAATCCAGATAAGTATGAAAAGTTTTTCTCAAAAATTGAGTAGCACATGATTTTTCTCAAAACATGTTTACCAAAGAGTTCTTACTCTCTGGTAATCGATTACTAGGTTGTTGTAATCGATTACCAGTAGCAAAATTGTTTTGAAAAAGTTTTCAAATTGAATTTACAACGTTCCAATTAATTTCAAAAAGTTGTAATCGATTACAATGTTTTGGTAATCGATTACCAATCCCTTTGAACATTGAAATTCAAATTCAAATGTGAAGAGTCACATCCTTTCACATAAAAGCCTTATGTAATCGATTACATTGATTTTGTAATAGATTACCAGTGACTGTTTCTGAATAAATCTAAAGATGTAACTCTTTAAAAAGGTTTTGACTTTTTCAAATTGGTTTTAAGTTTTTCTAAAAGTTGTAACTCTTCTAAATGGTCCTCTTGGCCAAACATGAAGAGTCTATAAAAGCAAGGCTTTGATTTGTTTTTCAAAAATTCATTCATTTTAATCTTGAACACTTATTTCATACAATCCTTTACAAGCCTTGAATCTCTTTTAACTTCTTCTTCTTCTTTGTACCAAAAGCTTTATGAAGTTTTCTGGTTTTCCAAACCTTGAAAACTTGTGCTATTCATCTTTTTCATTCTCTTCTCCCTTTGCCAAAAAGAATTCGCCAAGGACTAACCGCCTGAATTCTTTTTGTGTCTCTCTTCTCCCTTTTCCAAAAGAACAAAGGACTAACCGCCTGAATTCTTTTGCGTCTCCCTTCTCCATTGTCAAAGAATTCAAAACGACACAGTCTGAGAATTCTTTTGATTCTTCCCATTCCCTTATACAAAAGTGTTCAAAGGACTAACCGCCTGAGAATTCTTTTGTATCCCCATTCACAAAGTATCAAAGGTTTAATAGCTTGAGATCTTTGTCTTAACACATTGGAGGGTACATCCTTTGTGGTACAAGTAGAGGGTACATCTACTTGGGTTTGACTGAGAAAAAGAGAGGGTACATCTCTTGTGGATCAGTTCTAGTGGAGGGTACATCCACTAGGGTTTCAAAGAAAACAAGGGAGGGTACATCCCTTATGGATGTTTGCTTGTAAAAGGATTTTTACAAGGTTGAAAAAAATCTCAAGGACCACAGGTCACTCGGGGACTGGATGTAGGCATGGGTTGTTGCCGAACCAGTATAAAAACGCTTGTGTGTATGTTTCCTTCTTCCCTACTCTTTTACTTTCCGCTGTGCATTTAATTTCCGCTTTTACTTTTTGTTAAGTTTCTCTTCTACTCCTCATTCTCTTAACAATTTAGTAAAAGCCTTAGAAGAGTAATTTTTTAATTGGTAAAGGTTTAGGAATAATTAATTCAACCCCCCCCCTTCTTAATTATTCTGAGGCCACTTGATCCATCACCTTGTAATAGAGGGCGAAAATCCTTTGTTGGGAATTTCTACTGAGTACTTGATGTAAATATTTTTATTATCTATTTGAGGTTATTTTCATGTGTTCAATGTTTCTATCTTATTTATTTTATGCATGCTTGTGGTTTGATCACCCATTGGTGTGTGCTGTTAGGAACTTTAGCATTGACAAATGTACTGTTTCCTTGGAACTTGATAAAGCAGGGCTAGATAACTGTAGTGCTAGACGTAGTGTGTAGGGTTCTATTTTTTATTATGCTATGCTTATAATGCTGTTTAAATTAGGCTAAGTTCAGCAAGAGATATCTGCAAACGAAGCTTAGTTTAAATTAGTCCAAACTCACGAGACATCAGTGTTGTTATTTTTTTCCTCAGCGTAGAACACAGGAATAATTTCAAATAGAGAAAAACCCTAATTTCATAAGTATCTTGATGGAAGGACCCAACGCTTTTACTTATTTGTTTTCACACTCAATTGTTCATGTTTACTGTTTCTTTGATTACAATAGAATATACCTTTGTTTTCAATTCATGATACTTAATTCTTTTTACAAACAGTTGTATTTTGAATGACGTTTTTCCAAATAAAATCAGTTCCTTGAGTTCGATACTCGGATCATTTCGTTTTAATTATTTACTTCACGATTCGGTGCACTTGCCGGTAGATTTCACACCCACACAAACAAGTAGTATTCCTAGGGGCGGAAACAAGTATTTTGACGCCGTTGTTGGGGAATCTTCTTTTTATTTAGAAAAAGTTTAGTTCAAATTGCAGGCATTTATTTTGTTATTATTTTTTTATTCATTGTTTATTTTGTGAAGATTTAGTTACTGTATAATTCATTGTTCTTTGGAATTGGTTAACTGTTGTTTTGCATGCAAAGAAGGTCTTCTGCAGGTGTTTTGATTCCCATTATCGCAACTTGTAGGAAAAGGAACGCCAAAAGAAATATAAAGTTTTTGTAGGAGATTGAGGTAGCAGTAATTCAGGAAGAACCTCTATCTTCTGAGGCATCTTCTAGTTTTCCAAAATAAGGGGAATCTCACACAGTATTAATTGAAGCCAATATCATGGCTAATGAGCCAAGACGAGTGACCCTGGAAGATTACTCAAGTACTTCTATGCTATAATTCTTCACAAGCATTGCACAGCCAGAGGTACAAGCTCAGAATATAACCGATCCACATTCATTAATTCAGTTGATTCAGAACAATTTGTTTCATGGTCTGCCTAATGAAGACCCGTATGCACATCTAGCTACCTATATTGAGATATGCAATACTGTCAAAATAGCTGGTGTGTCTAACGATGTTGTTAGATTGAGCTTGTTTTCATTTTTTTTTTTTTTTGTCTGGAGAGGCAAAAAGATGGCTCCATTCATTTAAAGGTAACACTCTTAAGACTTGGGATGAAGTGGTTAAAAATTCTTGATGAAATACATCCCAGAGTCTAAGACTATTGAAGGAAAAGCAGCCATCTCATCCTTTCATCAATTTCTAGGTGAGTCCTTGAGTGAGGCTTTGGAAAGATTTCATGGGTTACTAAGAAAGATGCCCACTCATGGATTTTCCAAACCAATCCAGCTCAATATTTTCATTGACGAGTTAAGGCCACAATCCAAGTAGCTTTTAGATGCTTATGCAGGGGGAAAAATAAAATTGAAGACTCCTGTCATACCCTAATTTCATCCGGGGACCATCCGATTGTTGGGATGCGACCTTCGTTTGACCACTTCGAGGTACTTGGCACCCATCGTTAGGCAATCCGTGAAGTTCCGTAACATGTCGGAAGTCAAAAGAAAGCATTGTTGCACAATCCGTGAAGTTTCGTGACATTCCGGAAGTCAAAAGGAAGCATTGTTGCACAATCCGTGAAGTTCCGTAACATCCCGGAAGCCAAAGAAGGGATGATTACATAATCCATAAGGTTTCGTGACATTACGGAAAGAAACCAAGTATTGTTACGTAATTCGTAAAGTTCTGTAACGTTACGGAAAAAGAATCAGCAAAAAAGGCAGGGGTGTATTTAGTAAACAGGGGGGGTGCATATAGCAACCAGACCCACTTGGGCCTTCCAGGAAGTTCCACCAGAAGGCGGTGCCATCTGGAGGAAGCAACCTAGCTCGCCTTGGCAAGCTGGGTGGCAAGCTCCTCCCTTTTTTTCCTTTAAATAGGGGGAGGAGGGCAGAACAAAAATGTTCAACCCTCCTGGTATTTGAGAATCACTTAAAATTAGTGAGAAAAATTGTTTCTAAGAAGAAAATCCAAGCCGAGGTGCTTCCGTGATGTTTCCGTGGGTGATTTCGTGAGGATTTTCCATCGTTCTTCGTTCGTTCTTCGTCGTTCTTCGGTTTTCAACCGGTAAGTTCCCGAAATCGAACTTTTCAATTCATTTACTTTTTGTACCCCCTTTTGACGTGCTTTAGTCATTTATTTAAGCCATTTTCTCGCCTAATCAAAAAATAAAATAAATTTCTACCGATCATTCGTATTGTAACATCTTTTAATTTATGTTAAAATGAAATCCGACCGTTCGGTCATGCCACAACCACGTTTAAAACCAAAAAAAGAGGCAAAATAATAATATAATAATAAAAAAATATCTTTTAGTAAAATAATAAAAAAATTCAATCGGACGTTTTTCTTGGGATTTTCCTTTCTTAATCGAATTGACTAATAATCAAGGTGAAACTAAGGCTAAAATCAATTCATAAATGAAACTTTTGTCATCACCTAAAAAGTCGTTTTTAAGGTCCAACGCCTTTGATGTGCCATCATTTTCTTCTATTTTCTAAACCCTTTTTGCACCATTTTAATTATTGATTGGTCTTAATTGTCAATTAATTAGGCAGTTTTATTATTTGGGCCCATTCAGCTAATTTGATGTTTTTAATCTAATTTCAGGAATTAATGAAGCATTGGGCTTGAATCTAGAATTGGGCTTGGACTTGAAGAGGGCAGACTAATTTATTCTATAAAATTAGATCTTATCTTATCTAGATATTATTTAGATTTGATCTCATCTAGATATTATTTCATCTAGATCTTATCTTATCTTATCTTATCTAGATTTGATTTGATTTTACTTATGGGCTTGGATTTAAAACATATTTGTAAGCTTTGGGGCTGAAAAAAACTATATAACAGCACCACGGTTCTAGTTTAGAGGGCTCCCTCTCTCCCTCGCAGGAGACTCTCTCTCTCTCCTCTCTCTCTTCTATTTTTCGTTTTTAGTTTTAGTCTCTCTTCTCTTTCTCTTTTATTTTTGTTTTTTTTACAATTCCAGTTCAGACTTTTAGTTTTATCAATAAAATTTCATTCTCTATTTGATTAATGGAAGGCTAAGTCCGCAGCGTTGTTTTCCCTTGAGGATCAAGCACAGTTCTCTTTGAGGTTCTATTATTACTGTTAAATTCTGTTTAGTTTTTCCTCTTCACTAATTACTTTGAATTATGTTGCTTTTAATTCATGCATGCTTAGTGCTTGATTAATTGTCTCTGCGCTTAATTTACGTTCATGCTTAATGATCGTTTATGAGTAATTGGTGTATGTGATGCTTAATCACATAATAAATGCCTTATGTTGAATTTCGCTTAGTAATTTAATTTAGGGTTGGATTAAGTGGTTAAACTGATAAAGGATAAACTCTCGTAACCTAGGATAAGAGACTTGCTTGTGAATCAAGGGGAAGCAACGTGTTTTAATTCTGATATTTTCTAATTCACATATATTCGCTGTTTAATTTACAAAAGCAAACAACCCCCCCCCCCCCCCCATCGTTACTGTTACTGTTACTGCAAGTATATTATGAACATTTGGCTTGTCACTGCTCGTTGGGAAACGACCTAGGATCACTTCCTAGTTACTACATTTTAATGTTTATTTGATTCGGGTACGGCCTCGATCAAATTTGGCGCCGTTGCCGGGGAGCAGTGTCCAAAGGTTCATAATAGCTAGCTATTGTTGTGTGTTTAATCCTTTCGTGTTTTATGTTTAATTGTTAGTATTGTGTTAGTGTTGATTAGTTCACTGGTATTGATAACAGACAAATCCAGAATCCATATATCTAGGCTAATTAGACTTGTCAGGTTTTAGCGATTTTAATATATAGATTTTAGTCCTTATTTTCATTGTCGGTCTTCCTTAGAAGTAGTTATTCCTTATTTTTTACTGTTGGGTTTTAGGAGTAAGTATTTAGATTTAGTAGATTTAGATCTTATTTATTTGAATTTCTTAGAAGTAGTTATCTTTATCGCAATTTAAATATTTTATCATATCTTATCTTTAAATTTTTTATCTTATCTTATCTATTATCTTTATCTTCTATTTTGATCTTTCAATCTTTTATCTTTGAATTTTATCTTTAAATATCTTATCTTTTCTTTTATCTTCTAATTTTATCTTTAAATATCTTATCTTTTCTTTACCTTATCTTCTATCTTCTATTTTAAATTCTTATCTCTTGCTTTTAAATTGGGTTTGCATTAATCTAAATACAAACAAAGTCCCTGTTTCAGTCTTGGGTGTTTTGCTGTGAAGATTGTGCAGCCAAGCAGGAAAGATTGGAGTACCAGGCTTGATGACGCTCTCTGGGCACATCGGACTGCCTACAAAGCACCCATAGGAATGTCTCCTTATCGGGTTGTCTTTGGAAAGGCATGTCATCTTCCAGTGGAAATTGAGCACAAAGCATACTGGGCAGTGAAGACTTGCAACTTCTCTATGGATCAAGCTGGCGAGGAAAGGAAGTTGCAACTGAGTGAGTTAGATGAAATCCGCCTAGACGCCTACGAGAATGCCAAGTTCTACAAAGAAAAGACCAAGAAGTTCCATGATAGCATGATAGTTAAAAAAGACTTTGTGGTTGGGCAAAAAGTGTTATTGTATAATTCTAGGCTTGGACTCATGAGTGGTAAGTTGAGGTCTAAGTGGATTGGTCCTTTTGTTGTTACTAATGTTTTTCCTTATGGTACAGTTGAGATCAAAAGCGACTCCACAAACAAGAGCTTCAAGGTCAACGGACATCGACTTAAGCCATTCCTCACGAACCCTTCTTTAGTGGACGTAGTGGTGGAAGAGACTTCCTTACTCCACCCTACTCTTCCTCCACCATGACTTAGGGAGTTTTTCTTTTCCTATCTCCTTCTTTGCTTTTATTACACTTGTCCGATTCTCTTTGATGATTTAATTGTTTTTAATCTTTTAATTGTGCTACATTGAGGACAATGTGTTGTTTAAGTATGGGGGGGTGGGGGGGGGGGAGTGTTCTTTGGTTTTGCTAGTTTTGTTGGTTTTGTTAATTTGTTAGTTGTGTTAATTTGTTAATGTTGTTAGTTTCGTCGGATTTTCAGTTTAATATTTTGGGTCAATTTTGTGTGCACGTACGACTTTGCATGTTTTTCTTTGAATTATAGGATATGTTCAAGAAATGGGTAATTGTTTTGAAAATAAAAGTTCTTGACATTTTGTGACTTGAAATCCTTGATTCTTCTCTACATGTCATGATAGTTTTGAAAGCTCAATTTGAAAGTGATGATTTTACCTTTGTGAGAATTTGAGCCATCCATCATTATAATCATTTGGTGTGTTTTGCCCCATTGATTGCTTGCACAATAGCCTTGGCTTGATTCTTGTTGATGCGTCCTAATTCACATGCATATTTGGAAATGATTAAGGCAATTTTGTTCTTATAAGCTTCTAGCCAAATGGACTTACCTTGAATTAATTCCTTTGATAGCCCTTTTGAGCCTTGTTTCCCTTTCCTTGTTTTGAAGCTCACTACAAGCCTTAAGTGAAAAACCATGATATTACCATATCCTTAAGGAATTTTGGAGCTTTGGAATTGTTTTGGGAATAAGTGTGGGGGGTTTTTGTTTCATTGGACAACTTGTTTTGTTGGCTATGCTTCATGATGTATTTTGGGCCATACTTGATGTACATTGTATATTGGTTAAATGTTGGACATGCTGAATGAAATGTTGTTTCTCAAAGGCCAAAGAGTAAAAAAAAAA
The DNA here is from genome assembly GCF_000004515.6 of Glycine max. Classification (NCBI taxonomy): domain Eukaryota; kingdom Viridiplantae; phylum Streptophyta; class Magnoliopsida; order Fabales; family Fabaceae; genus Glycine; species Glycine max. The sequence continues at coordinate 32,743,749 of NC_038251.2, forward strand.
AAAAAAAAAAAAATTCGAAAAAAAAAAAAAAAAAAAGCAATAAAGTTGAGTGAATAAGATCTTAAATGGCACAAGAATGATGAAACTCTTGGTTCTACTCTTCATGTTTAATTTTTATCTTTACTTCTTTTTATTTTTTTTTTTTTCTTAATATGCACTTATTCCCCTTTGCTCCTCTATTCCTTTGGGATTTAGCCACTTATTCCATATTTCTCCATACCTTGTCCTTGGCCCCATTACAACCTTAAAAGACCTTTTGATCCTCATGTGCTTGTGTTTATGGGTTGATTGTCAATTTTAGAATCTTGCCAAGTTTATGTGGTGTTTGCTTTCATGGGTGCTTTGAGGGTAAATAGTAGCCTAGACACTTGAGAGATAGAGTGTATATCTTGTGAGGCTTTATCACTTTTCATTCTTGAGCTGATTAACTATTTTGCCATGATTAGGTTGCTTGGATGATTTTCATGAATGTCTTGACTTTTTGGATCTCCTTATGTTAGATGTTACCCATTCCTTTTATTCCTTGATGTTCATTGAGAAATATGTCAATGTTTTTGTTTGTCTCCCTCTGATATCCTTGGATTTTGTTCTTTGTTTCATTTTTCCCAGGAGTGCAAAAGGCTAAGTATGGGGGGTTTTGATGTGCCATCATTTTCTTCTATTTTCTAAACCCTTTTTGCACCATTTTAATTATTGATTGGTCTTAATTGTCAATTAATTAGGCAGTTTTATTATTTGGGCCCATTCAGCTAATTTGATGTTTTTAATCTAATTTCAGGAATTAATGAAGCATTGGGCTTGAATCTAGAATTGGGCTTGGACTTGAAGAGGGCAGACTAATTTATTCTATAAAATTAGATCTTATCTTATCTAGATATTATTTAGATTTGATCTCATCTAGATATTATTTCATCTAGATCTTATCTTATCTTATCTTATCTAGATTTGATTTGATTTTACTTATGGGCTTGGATTTAAAACATATTTGTAAGCTTTGGGGCTGAAAAAAACTATATAACAGCACCAAGGTTCTAGTTTAGAGGGCTCCCTCTCTCCCTCGCGGGAGACTCTCTCTCTCTCCTCTCTCTCTTCTATTTTTCGTTTTTAGTTTTAGTCTCTCTTCTCTTTCTCTTTTATTTTCGTTTTTTTTACAATTCCAGTTCAGACTTTTAGTTTTATCAATAAAATTTCATTCTCTATTTGATTAATGGAAGGCTAAGTCCGCAGTGTTGTTTTCCCTTAAGGATCAAGCACAGTTCTCTTTGAGGTTCTATTATTACTGTTAAATTCTGTTTAGTTTTTCCTCTTCACTAATTACTTTGAATTTGTTGCTTTTAATTCATGCATGCTTAGTGCTTGATTAATTGTCTCTGCGCTTAATTTACGTTCATGCTTAATGATCGTTTATGAGTAATTGGTGTATGTGATGCTTAATCACATAATGAATGCCTTATGTTGAATTTCGCTTAGTAATTTAATTTAGGGTTGGATTAAGTGGTTAAACTGATAAAGGATAAACTCTCGTAACCTAGGATAAGAGACTTGCTTGTGAATCAAGGGGAAGCAACGTGTTTTAATTCTGATATTTTCTAATTCACATATATTCGCTGTTTAATTTACAAAAGCAAACAACCCCCCCCCCCCCCATCGTTTCTGTTACTGTTACTGCAAGTATATTATGAACATTTGGCTTGTCACTGCTCATTGGGAAACGACCTAGGATCACTTCCTAGTTACTACATTTTAATGTTTATTTGATTCGGGTACAGCCTCGATCATTGAAATGGTCTTTTCCGCTTTTATTGGTTAAACGTGGATTTCTAAAAGCCTAAAATCAACATGTACCTTTGTTACCTCTTTCAAAAATAACAAGAGATCACTAATGGTCCAATGCCTTAATGTTTTCTCTCCTTTCAAAAAGAATCAAAAGATCGTTTAATGGTCCAACGCCTTAAATGACCTTTCATTCAATAAAAATATATCTTGCAAAAAAGGATAAAAAACAATTTAACCAACGTTTAGTTCTCAAAGAACTACGTAGGTCTGATTTCCTTATCACAATTGAGGAATACGTAGGAGCAAGGGAAACACCCTTGTCGACCACAAGAAGATAAAAATATAAAAAGGCATAAAAGACATAAGAACGTAAAAAGGGGAAGATAACACAAATTGAAGTCATGTTTGCACACTTGATTAAAGGTTGTCGTCCCTTGTGACGGACGCGTGGGGCGCTAATACCTTCCTCGTGCGTAAATACAACTCTCGAACCTTTCACTTAAAGTTCGTAGACCACGACGCCTTTTCTGGTTTTTCTGACGTTTTCCTCGAATAAATGTTGGTGGCGACTCCGCGCGTTTTCCTCCCATGGAAGACGCACCCGTGAGCCCTCGCGTCGCCCTTCCGCCGCAGGGTAGGTTGTGACAGTTGGCGACTCCACTGGGGACTATTGTTAGAGAACTAGGCCAATCAATCAGTGTGCTTTCCTTACTATGACTTCCCTTTTGTTCTTTTTCTTTGTCTTTTTTTCCTTATGTTCTTGTATATATAAACTCTTTTTATGCTTTTAGTGTGTTTTAAAATGTATGCATGAGATAAATATTTATTCATTTGATGCACACAAACACCAACACTATTTGCACACACGGTGAGTTTAAAAGGGGCCCTATACCCGGGTCCATGGGAACATAAGGAGTGGAGGTGAATCTGTGGTCATGCTAGGTGTCCGACTTGCTTGATTACAGTGAACCCTCATCTAGAGTTTTTCTCTTTGATAACATATTGTTGCTAGTAGTCCCTACTGCCGCAATATGTTCGTCGAAGGGGATGATACCTCTAGAAACCATCAATTGAGATATGACCACCTTGGGAATTATCACTAAAAGCCGTTTAGTTCCTCCCATGTAGGTCCCTAAAATAGGGGCACAGAGCAAACACGCTGCGTGCCATTTTAAACACTACCATGCATATAACCTAAATGTCATGTACGCCTTTGCTGTATGATTATTTATGGATATTGACACACAATGTACATCCCCATGTTTCGCTTTTGCGCGTCTGCATCATGTCGTCACACATGCATTGTATGTTGGTCTCGTCTTTTGTCATGGGAAGCCGGAAGGTCCATATCACCTTCTTAACTGTACACATGGGGCATTACACCCCCAAATGTGCAAGTAAGAAGAGATGACTTTCCAGGCTCTCGTGTCCGTAAATGCATTCATATCATGCATCGCATAAGCATCTCTTCATGGCATCATATTGAGCATATCATTCCCGCATTTGTCCGTTATCATATTCCAGCATCACATTTTGCATGAGTCATTGCATCATCATGCATATGTGTTCAACATGCTTTTTGTTCTACAAACTACATACCTTTTGTTTTCATGTTCGCTCATGCATGATCCTTGCATTTTCCTCTGCCAAACAAAAACAAAAAGGGAAGCATGAAAATTCATAATGCATTCTTAGTTGCATATATTCGGTACCATGAGCCAACCATGTTGGGATCATAAACCCGTTTCACTTAAAAACAAAATGATTGAACATGGTACCTAATGCATGGTTAACTAGGAAATGATGTTTCTTCGGGCATCTCAATTTCATAATTACATTTTCCATGCATAGCTTAAAGTATGCCCGAGTCATTCATCATTATGAAATGTTGTTCAAGTATTGGCAATCAAAATTGCCATTCCTTGGATTATGGAGTTGAACCAAGCTCATGCTTTTACAAAAAAGGTTCGTCAAGTTGAAGTATGGAAGTAACCATCTTGCAAAAAATTGGGGCAAAAGATGGATCGGGTTACATCACTGCTTCGTCTACTGCCAAACACATTTAGGATTGTTGATGTCCTTGTTATTTCCAGTTTCACCTTGACAAAGATGTCATGGACCATGTTGAAAATCTAAATTGATTCAACCCCATGTCCTGCATAAAAATTCGCAATACTTCAACTGTGCATCATTCGCATACATCCATGCTTTTCATTGGTTGCATTGCTCATTGCATTCTTTCCTTGAAAAAAATGAACTTAATCATTGTTATAAAAAAGAAAAGAACACGCTTCATGACGCCCTTACCGAACTCGTGCTAGAGCTAGAGTAATGGGTGAAGCAGAGGAGGTGCAAGAGAAGATGAAGGCCGACATGGAGGCCATGAAAGAGCAAATGGCTACAATGATGGAGGCCATGATGAGCATGAAGAAAATAATGGAAGCCAATCCGATTGCAGTTTCCGCTACCAGCGTTGTAGCTAAGGTGAACCCGATGCCCTCATCTGGCTTCAACCAAATGAATCATCCAACCACAACTATGGTAGGCAAAGATTTGGGAAGTACGAGCGGCCCCTATTATGAGCAAATTCAAAACAAGCACGCCTTCCCGCCATATGGCTTGCCTCGCAAACTATACGCCACCCAATGTGGCGTACACTCCCAATGAGAATGTCAATAACTCCACTCCTATACCCATTGAGAGCCAACAACCCCAAACTGATCATGCACATGTCTCTTAAACTGTGGGGGAGACGCATGAAATTCCCCACCACAATCTAGCCGACTTCGAGCCTTGCCTCGGATATGCCACTGAAGGGCAAGCAGTGGGATGTATACCCCTACAAAACACTTTGGAGGGCCCTCAGTATCACCCACAACCACACCTCTTGCATTTCACAACAGGTAAAATCCCTCATGCTATGGCAGAAATAGGAAAGTTGGATCATCTAGAGGAAAGACTCAGGGCCATTGAAGGAGGCGAAGATTATGTCTTTGCTAACCTAGAAGAGTTGTTCCTAGTACCCAAACATGGTCATTCCCAAGTTCAAGGTGCCAAACTTTGACAAGTACAAGGGGACTACTTGCCCCAATAACCATCTAAAGATGTATTTTTGGAAGATGGGGGCATACGCAAAAGATAAGGAACTGCTGATACATTTCTTCCAAGAAAGTCTTGGGGAAGTTGTCACCTGGTATACTAACTTGGAACCTTCCCGAGTCTATTCTTGGAAGGACCTAATGGTTGCCTTCGTTAGGCAGTGTCAGTACAATTCTGATATGGCTGCGGATAGGATGCAAGTACAGAGCATATGCAAGAGAGGGCACAGATCTTTCAAAGAATACGCCCAAAGGTGGAGGATCTGGCAGCCCAAGTGATTCCCTCAATGACGGAGAAAAAAAATGATAACAATGATAGTAGACACATTACCAGTATTCAACTATGAAAGGATGGTGGGTTACACACCTTCAAGCTTTGCTGATTTAGTTTTCACTGACGAAAGGATCAAAGTGAGTCTGAAAATAGGCAAATTTAATCATCTTGCTTGGACGAATGAGAAAAAACTGGGGCAAATGAAGAGGGTGAGAATGAGGGAGAAACCCATGCTCTGACTGCCATTCATATATGGCCAAGTTTCCCACCAACCCAACAATGTCGTTACTCAGCCAATAACAACCCTTCTCCTTACCCACCACCAGTTATCCATAAAGGCCATCCCTAAATCAACCACAAAACCCACCTACCACACAACCAATGCTAAACACCACCTTTAGCACAAACCAAAACCCTTAGCGAAAACCAAAAAGGAATTTTGCAGCAAAAAGCCTGTAGGATTCACCCCAAATTCCAATGTCATATGCTATCTACTTGATAATGCAATGGTAGCCATAACCCCTGCTAGGTTTCCTCAACCTCCATTTTTATGAGGATACGACTCGAACGCAACATGTGCTTATCATGGGGGAGCCCCGGGGCATTCCATTGAGCATTGTAGGGCCCTGAAGCGTAAGGTGCAAAGTCTAATTAATGCAGGCTGGCTGAAATTTGAGGAGAATCGCTTGTGAATCCTAACATTGACAAACGACACCACACACGGGGCAATTTTGAAAGCTGATGTTAGATGTCTCTAATGACTCATCAGGATTTTCAAGTTTATGCCATTATTATAAACCACATTTACAATGCTAAAATGGATGAATTTGACATCCTTGTCTCTCTCATCCTCTCATAAACACAGCTTTGCTTATTCAACTTCCACCGGAATGTGAGTGCAATTTGTTGGTCTGTTTGGTCAAGCGACCTGCACTCCTGAGTGTTGACTTCCAAGACCGTTCAATCAGAGATTACTCGTCTTGCACGTTGGTGAGGGTGCCGTAAAACAACGAGTAAAGTTCAAAACAAATAAGTTTCAAAAAAAAAGAAAAAAAAAGCATTTGATTGACTGTGTTTCCAAGTAAAAATATAGACATTCATGTGAGCTCATTTTATCATTCCTGAAAGTTTTAAGTTATCAAGAATAGGAGTCATTTGACTTAACCCGTCAACTAAAACAAAATCCTTCAACTATTTCTTGTCCTTGAAATTTTTTTTTTGCGAGAATCAACCGCTTCTTTCATTCTTCCTTGCAATGAGGTTGTGAAAACAAAACAACGATGGATACCTTAGAGCCCTACACTGGGGCAGTGAGGGGCACCGTGCATGAGCCTCGAGCGAACCTAGGGGCAGATTAGAAGTTCTCACCCAATAGGTTCCCATCTAAAAGGTCATGATGAAAGACAATGATTGGTACCTCAAAGCCTTACACTGGGGCAATGAGGGGCATCGTGCATGAGCCTCAAGTGAACATAGGGGCAGATTAGAAGTTCTCACCCAATAGGTTCCCATCTACAAGGTCATGACGAAAGACAACGATTGGTACCTCAAAGCCTTACACTGGGGCAATGAGGGGAATCGTGCATGAGTCTCAAGTGAACATAGGGGCAGATTAGAAGTTCTCACCCAATAGGTTCCCATCTACAAGGTCATGACGAAAGACAAGGATTGGTACCTCAAAGCCTTACACTGGGGTGTCATACCCTAATTTCGTCCGGGGACCTTTGCTTGATGACATGCGACTTTTATTTGGTCCTTGTAAGGTGCTTGGCACCCATCATTAGGCAATTTGTGAAATTTCGGGACGTGCCAGAAAACAAAAGAAAATATTGATGCACAATCCGTAAGGTTCCGTGACACACCGGAAATCAAATGGAAGCATCGTTGCACAATTAGTGAGATTCCGTAACATTCCGTAAGTCAAAAAAGGGATGATTATGTAATCCACAAGGTTCCGTAACATTACGGAAAGAAAACATGTATCGTTACGAAATTCGTAAATTTCCGTAACTTTACGAAAAAAGAATCACCAAAAAAAGGGCAAGGGGGTCTACTTAGTAAAAATGGGGGTGCAAATAGCAACCAGGCCCACTTGGGCCCTCCAGAATATTCCTCCAGAAGGCTGTTGCTTCTGGAGGAAGCAACCCTGCTCGCCTGGGCGAGCTGGGCGGCAAGCATCTCCCCTATTTTGCTATAAATAGGGGAGGAAGTGAGAAGGAAAGGGGTTCAGCCCCTTATGCACTTCTCTCTCTTTCGAATTTGCTTGGAAAAATTGTTTCCGTGAAGAAAATCTAAGCCGAGGCACTTCCGAAATGTTTCCGTAACGTTTTCCGTGAAGAATTTTGTGAAGGTTTCGACCGTTCTTCGACGTTCTTCATCGTTCTTCGATCTTCAATGGGTAAGTACCTCGAACCAAGCTTTTCGATTCATTCTATGTACCCGTGGTGGTCCACATTGTGTTTTGTGTATTTTTATTCCCGTTTTATTTACTTTTTATACCCCCTTTTGACGTGCTTAAGCCATTTTATTTAAGTCATTTCTCGCTTAACCTAAAAATAAAATAAATTTCCACCGATCGTTTGAATTGTATTATCCGTTAACTTCGGTTAAAATGAATTCCGACCGTTCGGTCGTGCCGTAACCACGTTGGAAATCAAAAAGAGGTAAAAATAATAATATAATAATAAAAAATACCTTTTAGTAAAATAAAGCGAAAAATCAATTGGACATTTTCTCTTTGGGATTTCTCATTCTTAATCGAATTGACTAATAACTAAAGTGAAACTAAGGCTAAAATCAACTCGCCTAGTCAAGCTCATCCATAAAAATACGTTTTTGAAGTTTGTCATTTCAATTTCTCACTAAGTAAAATGGATCATTTTCAAGGTCCAACGCCTTAAAATGATCACCTCTTAAATAAAAAAGAAATCACTTGATAAGAAAGAACTACGTAGGTCTGATTTCCTCATCGCAATTGAGGAATACGTAAGAGCAAAGGGAAACACCCTTGTCGACCACAAAAAGAGAAAAAATATAAGAAGGGTATAAAGGATATAAAGACATAAAAAGGGAACGTAAAAATCAAGGTCATGTTTGCACATTCGATTAAAGGCTGCCGTCCCTTCGGACGGACATGTGGGGTGCTAATACCTTCCCCGTGCGTAAATACAACTCCCGAACCTTTCACTTAAAAGTTCGTAGATCGCGTCTTTTCCGGTTTTTCCGACGTTTTCCTCAAATAAACGTTGGTGGCGACACCGCACATATTCCTTTCGTGGAACACGCATCCCGCGAGTCACGCATCGCCCTCCCGCCGAAGGGTAGGTTGCGACAGTTGGCGACTCCACTGGGGACTATTTTTAGAGAGTTAGGCCATTTAATCTTGTGCAATGTTTTATCATGACTTTTTCCTTTGTTGGTTTCCCTTTATTTTTTATGTTCTTGTGTATATAAACTCTTTGTCGCTTTTAGTGCGTTTTAAAATGTATGCATGAAGTAAATATTTATTCATTTGATGCACACAAATACCAACACTATTTGCACACACTGTGAGTGAAAAAGGGCCCTATACCCGGGTTCATGGGAACATAAGGAGTGGAGGTGAATCTGTGATCATGCTAGGTCTCCGACTTGCTTGATTACAGTGAACCCTCATCTTGAGCTTTTCTCTTTGAAAACTTATTGTTGCTAGTAGTCCCTACTGCTGCAATATGTTCTTCGAAGAGGATGATACCTCTAGAAACCATCAAGAGAGATATGACTATCTTGGGGGTTATCACTAAATGCCTAGTTAGCTCTCTCCCTTATAGGTCCCTTAAATAGGGGCACGGAGCAAACACGCTGCGTGCCATTTTTCACACTGCCATGCATAAATAGTCATATACCCTTTTGCTTATGTTCAGTGAATATTGTCATACTATGTACATTCCCGTATTGCGTCTTTTGCATATGCATCGCATACGGGTTCTGTCTTGATCCCCTCTGTAAACAAACCAACGAAGGGTCCGTGTCACCGTTTTAAATACATACATTGGGGCACTTTGCTACCCCTAGACGTTGTATCTAAGAAGGAGACAGTTTCTCGGGCTCCCGTATTAGTAAATTGCATCTGTGTCATATGCATTTCTTCATGCATTCATCCATTCCACCCATGATAGATGTCGTAGTTTTGATTCGCACTAGATTTTATTTCACTTTAGTAAAACATGGGATCAAGTCAAAAGCCTTCGCTTAAAAAGAGGTTCTATCAAGTCAAAATCAAGAGCTTAGAGGTCACTAGTTTACGAGAGTTGGGGAAATTAATGGGTCAACTTCAACGGCAAGCCTTCCGCAAAGCCTATGGTAAGATTTGGGACCTAGCTAGGGTAGAAGTCTCCATGGAACCGATTGCATCCCTTTCCCAGTATTATGACCAGCCCCTAAGGTGCTTCACATTTGAGGACTTCCAGCTAGTGCCGACTGTGAAAGAGTTTGAAGAAATCCTGGGATGCCCACTGGGAGGAAGGAAGCCATATCTTTTCTCTAGGTTCTATCCTTCCACGACAAGAGTTGCCAAGGTAGTGAAAATCTTAGCACAAGAGTTGGACCGGGTAAAGCAAAACAGGAATGGGGTAGTCGGAGTATCAAGGAAGTGTTTGGAGGAAAGGGCAAAGGCCTTGGAAAATCAAGGCGAATGGGCTTTCTTTTATTGACATCTTGGCGCTTTTGATCTTTGGAGTTGTCCTCTTTCCGAATATGGAAGGGTTAGTGGACCTAGCAGTGATTGACGCTTTCCTCGCCTTTCATCATGGCAAGGAAAGCCCGGTCGTCGCCATTTTGGCCATGTATGACACGTTCGACCGGGGATGTGAAAAGAGCGACGCAAGAATTTTTTGTTGTGCACTGGCTGGTTGTGGAAAGGGTAGTACATATGGGAAAGGCGAATTGGGACCAACTCTTGGCTAGCATAGAGGGGCGTCTGTTAATTGGTTCCCTCGCTAGAAGGAAGGAAGAATCAGGATTCTATCTTCATGCGAAGGATGTCCAAATGTTCCCTTGATGGAACAAGGGGTTGTATTAATTATAATCTCGTCCTCGCCATAAGACAGCTTGGCTACCCCATGAGAGGAGTGTCATCAGACGAAAGCATCACGCCTTTCATCACATGGGGTTTCAGTGACCCCAATGCAAGGGTACTCTAAGGAGTTCACAAGGCATGTGATGCGGTGTGAAGAAAGGACAGAGAGCTTAGGGGAAGCAGTAATGGGATCATCGGCGGCTATCATAAGTGGCTGAGAGTTCGAACACAAGGATTGGATTGGCTCCCAAATCTAAAGATTGTGAGGGACGATGAGGTTAAAGCTTCGGAAGAAAGTGATGAGGTACAAGCCCTAAAGGCAGAGCTTGAAAGAGCCCGGGTAGTCGAAAAGAAGTTCAAGTCCATAGCCATCGAAGTCTGAAGAGAGTATGATGAACTAAGGGACGTCAATATGGCCACTGCTGAAGCCTTGGAACGAGAAACCAAGAAGGCCCGAAAGGAAGAACACAACCAAAACAAAGTTTTGAGGGGCTTTATAGGGCAGCAATAGTGAGCTCAAGCTTCGAAGCAGTAAAGGAATCATCACGAGTCAAAGGCATGATCTTGAAGGATGAACTAAAGGCTTGCCTTAGGTCGAAAAGAAATTTGTCCCAACAGTTAAGCGAGACTGAAGGGAATATGTGGGCCATCATCGATGAGTGCAAAGAGAAGCTAAATCTAGCAGCGACTCACGAGCAAAGACTAGAGGATGAGTACGCCAAGATATCAGCAGAAAGGGAAGCAAGGGAAAGGGTAATTGATTCATTGCACCAAGAGGCAACAATGTGGATGGACCAATTTGCTCTTACTTTGAACAAGAGTCAAGAACTTCCCCGATTGCTAGCCAAGGCCAAAGCAATGGCGGACACCTACTCCGCCCCCGAGGAGATCCACGGACTTCTCAGCTATTGTCAGCATATGATAGACTTAATGGACCATATGATTAGAAACCGCTAGGAAGTTTGTATTGTCGCTCAGATCTTGACTAGTTATAACTTTTTTTAATAAAATGATTTTATCCCACGTTTTTACTCCAAAAATCAGTGCGAATCAAGTCACTCCCGCATTTTATCTCTAGCATGCATTGTATGTTGGTCTCGTCCTTTGTCACGGGAAGCCGGAAGGTCCATATCACCTTCTTAACTGTACACATAGGGCACTGCGCCCCCAAATGCGCAAGTAAGAAGAGATAATTTTTCAGGCTCTCGTGTCCGTAAATGCATTCATATCATGCATCGCTGATCGAGGCCGTACCCGAATCAAATAAACATGAAAATGCAGTAACTAGGAAGTGATCCTAGGTCGTTTCCCAACGAGTAGTGACAAGCCAAATGTTCATAATATGCTTGCAGTAACAGTAACGATGGGGGGGGTTTGGTTGTTTGGTAATTAAAGAGCAGAACAAATAAAATGGAATACGAAACTACTAATATTAAAAACGGGTTGTTTCCTCTGATTCAGAAGCCACTCTCTTATCCTGGGTTATGGAGAATTCGTCCCTAACAGTCAACCACTTAATCCAACCCTATTTCAATTTACTAAGCGAAAATCAACTTAGGGTTTTCAATACGTGATTAGGCACCACATACACCAGTTAGCCCTTCGTCCATTAAGCATGAACGCAAGTTAGGCTCAGAGGCAATTAATCGAACACGAAGCGTGCACTGATTAATATTCACGAAATTGGGATAACTGGTGAAGGGAAAACTGCCAGGGAACCACATTACAAGCGAAACCTCAAAGAGAGTTGGGCTTCGTCCTCAAAAGGAAACAACACCAGAAAATCTAGCCTTCCATGGATTCAAACAGAAAACGCAATTGAAACATGAAGCAGAAACGTAAATGAACGGAAACGTAAATGAACAGAAACGTAAACGAACAGAAATGTAAAATGGAACAGAAACGTAAATGAGAGTAAAAGAAGAAGCAAGAACGAAATTGTAATTAGAAGCAGAAAACGTAAAATTGCATTATGAACTCAGAAGCAGCAAAACAGAAAAACGAAAAACCCTAAAACAAAGCTCTGAATAATGAATAGCATAACAGAATAGAATACCCTGCACGAATCCCAAGGCAGCTATTTAAAAAGAGTCACTCAAAGTCACTGGGCCCTATTACAATACTCTGGCCCAAAACGAAATAAACACTGAACAACATAAAATAAAATTGCGAAATTTCCTAATTAGAAATTAACTAAGGTAAGCGCTGCTTTATTTGCCCTCTTCAAGTCCACAACCAAAATCCGGATTAAGCCCAATGTTTCATTAATTCCTGAAATTAGATTAAAAACATCAAATTAGCTAAATGAGCCCAAATTATAAAACTGCCTAATTAATTGACAATTAAGACCAATCAATAATTAAAATGGTGCAAAAAGGGTTTAGAAAATAGAAGAAAATGATGGCACATCAAAACCCCCCATACTTAGCCTTTTGCACTCCTGGGCAAAATGAAACAAAGAACAAAATCCAAGGATATCAGAGGGAGACAAACAAAAACATTCACATATTTCTATATGAACATCAAGGAATGAAAGGAATGGGTAACATCTAACATAAGGAGATCCAAAAAGTCAAGACATTCATGAAAATCATCCAAGCAACCCAATCATGGCAAAATAGTTAATCAGCTCAAGAATGAAAAGTGATAAAGCCTCACAAGATATACACTCTATCTCTCAAGTGTCTAGGCTACTATTTACCCTCAAAGCACCCATGAAAGCAAACACCACATAAACTTGGCAAGATTCTAAAATTGACAATCAACCCATAAACACAAGCACATGAGGATCAAAAGGTCTTTTAAGGTTGTAATGGGGCCAAGGACAAGGTATGGAGAAATATGGAATAAGTGGCTAAATCCCAAAGGAATAGAGGAGCAAAGGGGAATAAGTGCATTTTAAGAAAAATAAGAAAATAAAAAGAAGTAAAGATAAAAATTAAACATGAAGAGTAGAACCAAGAGTTTCATCATTCTTGTGCCATTTAAGATCTTATTCACTCAACTTTATTGCTTTTCTTTTTCTTTTTTTCGATTTTTTTTTTTTCGAATTGTTTTTTTTTTTTTTTTTTTTTACTCTTTAGCCTTTGAGAAACAACATTTCATTCAGCATGTCCAACATTTAACCAATATACAATGTACATCAAGTATGGCCCAAAATACATCATGAAGCATAGCCAACAAAACAAGTTGTCCAATGAAACAAAAACCCCCCACACTTATTCCCAAAACAATTCCAAAGCTCCAAAATTCCTTAAGGATATGGTAATATCATGGTTTTTCACTTAAGGCTTGTAGTGAGCTTCAAAACAAGGAAAGGGAAACAAGGCTCAAAAGGGCTATCAAAGGAATTAATTCAAGGTAAGTCCATTTGGCTAGAAGCTTATAAGAACAAAATTGCCTTAATCATTTCCAAATATGCATGTGAATTAGGACGCATCAACAAGAATCAAGCCAAGGCTATTGTGCGAGCAATCAATGGGGCAAAACACACCAAATGATTATAATGATGGATGGCTCAAATTCTCACAAAGGTAAAATCATCACTTTCAAATTGAGCTTTCAAAACTATCATGACATGTAGAGAAGAATCAAGGATTTCAAGTCACAAAATGTCAAGAACTTTTATTTTCAAAACAATTACCCATTTCTTGAACATATCCTATAATTCAAAGAAAAACATGCAAAGTCGTACGTGCACACAAAATTGACCCAAAATATTAAACTGAAAATCCGACGAAACTAACAACATTAACAAATTAACACAACTAACAAATTAACAAAACCATCAAAACTAGCAAAACCAAAGAACACTCCCCCCCATACTTAAACAACACATTGTCCTCAATGTAGCACAATTAAAAGATTAAAAACAATTAAATCATCAAAGAGAATCGGACAAGTGTAATAAAAGCAAAGAAGGAGATAGGAAAAGAAAAACTCCCTAAGTCATGGTGGAGGAAGAGTAGGGTGGAGTAAGGAAGTCTCTTCCACCACTACGTCCACTAAAGAAGGGTTCGTGAGGAATGGCTTAAGTCGATGTCCGTTGACCTTGAAGCTCTTATTTGTGGAGTCGCTTTTGATCTCAACTGTACCATAAGGAAAAACATTAGTAACAACAAAAAATAAGATCGAAATTTTTCAAGAGCAAAAACTATGGCTAGAAGCTCTTTCTCAGTAGTAGTATAATTTGCTTGGGCAGCATCTAAAGTCCTAGAAGCATAATATATCACCCTGGGCAATTTATCAATTTTCTGAGCAAGGACAGCCCCCAATGCATAATTTGATGCATCACACATAAGCTCAAAAGGGGCTGTCCAATCGGGTGCCTGGATGATGGGGTTGGTAGTCAACGCTCTTTTGAGGCAATCAAAAGCCTCTTTGCATCTGTCATTAAAGTCAAACTCCACCTCCTTTTGCAACAAGTTGGACAGTGGAAGGGCTACTTTGCTAAAATCCCTTATAAAGCGCCTGTAGAATCCTGCATGACCAAGAAAAGATCGCACCTCTCGCACACAAGAGGGGTAAGGCAATTGTGAAATAACAGAAATTTTTGCAGGATCTACTTCAATGCCCTTATTGGAAATAATGTGGCCTAAAACTATACCTTGCTCAACCATAAAATGACATTTTTCAAAATTTAGAACAAGGTTAGTTTCAATGCATCTATTCAAAACTTTTTCCAAACTATTCAAACAACCATCAAAAGAGGATCCATATACAGTGAAATCTTCCATAAACACCTCTATGCAATTTTCTAAAAAATCACTGAAAATACTAATCATGCACCGCTGGAAGGTACCAGGGGCATTGCACAGACCGAAAGGCATCCTCCTATAAGCAAAAGTGCCGAAGGGGCAGGTGAATGTGGTCTTTTCCTGATCCTCAGGAGCAATAGTAATTTGCATATAACCAGAAAAACCATCAAGGAAACAGTAGTGGGATTTACCTGCCAGGCGTTCAAGCATCTGGTCAATGAATGGCAGGGGAAAATGGTTCTTTTTGGTAACCTGGTTCAGCCTCCTATAGTCAATGCAGACTCTCCAACTGTTCTGCACCCGAGTAGGAATCAGCTCCTCCTTCTCATTTCTTATCACTGTGAGGCCAGTCTTTTTCGGGACTACCTGGACGGGACTCACCCATTGGCTGTCGGAGATAGGATAAATGATTCCAGCTTGCAAAAGCTTGGTTATCTCCTTCTTCACTACATCAAGAATCACCGGGTTGAGTCTTCTCTGTGGCTGTCTTACTGGTTTAGCTCCATCCTCTAAATTTATTCGATGCATACATGTGGATGGGCTAATACCAGAAATGTCCGCCAGGGTCCAGCCTATAGCCTTCTTATGCTTCTTGAGAACTGACAACAACTTCTCCTCTTGCTCATCAGCAAGGGAGGCAGATATAATCACTGGAAAACTCTTGCTATCATCCAAGTAAGCGTATTTTAAATTTGATGGCAGAGGCTTCAATTCTGGTGTGGTCGGCTGGACAGTGGTAGAAGGAGATGGTTTCTCAGCCTTTACCTCATAAAGAAAGTCAGAGGTATGTGTACTTCCTGAAACATGGTTAGTCCTATCTGACTCTATAAAATCAATCTCAAGAGGTAAAACACCACCACCAGGCATGCAATCAATATCACTCTCAGATTCACTCTCAGCATCAAATTCAGACATATGATCAAGTACAATTTCAGACTCAATGCATGAAGAGTGAGAGGCATGCAGATTAGAATAAAGATCAGTCATGTATTCATCAACAACATGGTCAATTATTTCAGCACGAAATACAGAAAGATCTTCAGATGGGTATTTCATAGCATCCAGAATATTAAAATGAACAGTTATGTCACCAAATTCCATAGACAGTGTGCCTACATAAACATCTATCTTAGTTCTAGCAGTTTTCATAAAGGGTCTGCCTAGAATGATGGGAACTGATCCTTGAGAAAATCCATCTTCTATTTCAAAATATAAAAATCAACAGGGAAAATCAGTTCACCAACTCTAACTAAGACATCTTCTATGAAACCAACAGGGTAGGCAACACTTCTATTAGCTAAATGAATTACCACATCAGTTGACTGCAAGGGGCCTAGAGATAGAGAATTAAAAATAGACAGAGGCATAACACTAACAGAAGCTCCTAAATCTAGCATGGCATTGTCAAACTTACTATTCCCTATGATACAAGGTATGCTGAATGTACCTGGATCTTTACATTTTTCAGGAATTTGAGGAACAGATTTACCAATCAATGCGGAGACATTTCTGCCCATGCTAATTCGTTCACTTCCTTTAAGCTTCCGCTTATTAGTGCACAGCTCCTTCAAGAATTTGGCATATCTTGGAATTTGCTTTATTGCATCCAACAGAGGTATGTTTACCTCTACTTTTCTAAACGTTTCCAAGATCTCTTTCTCTGCCTCTTCCATTTTTTTGTTGGAAACTGCTCTTGGAGGGAATGGAAGAGGGGGAATGTGCTGCTTCTGCAAATCAGAATTACCTGTGGAAGAAGATTCACCTGCACAGAAATTGTTAGGTAAATTTTTGTCATCACCTTTTTCTGGAATAGAGTGAAGTTTGGCAGGCTCATTTGCAAATGAGGACGGTGCTACGGGTTGAGGTCCTTGACATTGCTTTCCCGACCTCAATGAAATGGCACTGACATTTTTGGGATTTTGGACAGCTTGAGAAGGCAGCTTGTTAGAATTCTGGGACTGTTGTTGATTCAATTGGGTAGCCAATTGTCCCATCTGATTGGTTAAGCTCTGAATGGAGGCTCTGGTCTCTTGCTGAAACTGCATGTTCTGCATAGTCATTTGCCTCACAAGTTCTTCGAGGGAAGGTGGTGGAGGGGCCTCAACTGTTGGCTGTTTCTGGGGTTGTTGCTGTTGTTGGATTGGTGGAGGAATGTATGGTCTGCTTGGGCCAGCAGCATTTTGGAAGGAAGGAGCAGGCTGCTGTTGTTGTTGCTGAGGGTTGGACCATCTGAGGTTAGGGTGATTCCTCCATCCAGGGTTGTATCTGTTGCTGGAAAGGTCATAATTGCTCTGCTGTGGTTGATTTTGCTGCTGAGGTTGAGGAGGTCTATTGTATATATTTGCTGCATAAGCTTCAGGCTGCTCAATTGCTCCAAGTTGCTGCATGGAAGGGCAAAGGTCTGTATGGTGGTCAGCAGAGGAGCACAAACCACAAACCCTTGCGACAGGTACAGATTTCTGATTCAAGGCCAGCTGGGTTACCAAGTTGACCAATGCATCCAGTTTGCCTTCAAGCTTCTTAGTTTCAGATGATGCAGATGGGTTTGTAGCTACCTCATGCACTCCTCCAATGACTATGGCATCATTTCTGGCACTAAACTGCTGGGAGTTGGAGGCCATCTTCTCAATTAAATTTCAGGCTTCAGCAGGAGTCATGTCTCCAAGGGCTCCACCACTGGCAGCATCTATCATACTTCTCTCCATATTACTGAGTCCTTCATAAAAGTATTGGAGAAGAAGCTGTTCTGAAATCTGATGGTGGGAGCAACTGGCACATAGTTTCTTAAATCTCTCCCAGTACTCATACAGGCTCTCTCCACTGAGTTGTCTAATACCTGAGATATCCTTCCTGATGGCTGTGGTCCTGGAAGCAGGGAAAAATTTTTCTAAGAATACTCTCTTAAGGTCATCCCAGCTCGTGATGGACCTTGGAGCAAGGTAATACAGCCAGTCCTTTGCCACTCCCTCTAATGAGTGAGGAAAAGCCTTCAGAAATATGTGATCCTCTTGGACATCTGGGGGTTTCATGGTGGAGCAGACAATGTGAAATTCTTTCAAATGTTTGTGCGGGTCTCAACCTGCAAGGCCATGAAACTTTGGAAGCAAATGAATCAGTCCAGTTTTAAGAACATATGGGACATCCTCATCAGGGTATTGGATGCACAAGCTTTCATAGGTGAAATCAGGTGCAGCCATTTCCCTTAGAGTCCTCTCACGAGGTGGAGGTTGTGCCATGTTCTGAGAATGTGCAAAATCAGAATGCTCAGAATCAGAATGCTCAAAATTATAATGCTCAAGATCAGGATGTTCAAAATCACCAATAACAGAATGCACAGATTCACCAGTTATGGAATGCTCAGAATGATCAAAAGGTATAAAATGATGCCTAAATAATCTATGAAATGTCCTATCTATCTCAAGATCAAAGGGTTGTAAGTCAGATGGATTGCCTCTAGTCATACACTACATTCAGCATGCACACAACTAGTTGCCTGGTCATGTAAATAAAGGTGTAGGTTTGAACTACAGCTACCCTCAAATGATATCCAAATGACTTGAAATTTTGTGAGCAAGCTTATAAAATAATGAGAAGATAGCACAAAAAATTTCAGACAAAAATTCAAAGTCTAACTATGAAAGCTAAAAATGGTAAGTTAAGAAAAATAAGTGAATAAAACTTGAAAAATAAAAAACTTTTGACAGAATCGCTTTTTTTGGACGATGGAGACCTCAGCCGGCCTACTGCGGGCTGCCACGGCGTAGGAAATTGTTTTCTACCCCAAATGCATATATAATAATTGCGATTCTGATAACCGGAGCAAAAGTTATGGCCGTTTGAAGTTTTGACAAACACAAAATTTGCTAGTTTTTTGGAACTTTCAAATCTGACCAAACTAAAGGCTCTAGCTATTTTTCCCACAAAATATGGATTAAAAGAAGTTACCACAAAAAAATTCATCCAAAAATAACAACCCTAGCTACTAAAACAAAAAATCTCAAATAATTCAGCATGGGTGGTCGCTAAAATCCGTCTCTAGCTGATTTCTACTACTACTCTGTTTTTGCCGCAAGTTGATTTCTACTACTACTCTGTTTTCAAGCACAATCTTCACAGCAAAACACCCAAGACTGAAACAGGGGAAACGCTTAATGGTATAACTGAAACAGAACACACATTAAACAAAACACCAGGACACTAATCAACACTAACACACATACTAACAATTAAAACACGAAAGGATTAAACACACAACACTAGCTAGCTATTATGAACCTTTGGACACTGCTCCCCGGCAACGGCGCCAAATTTGATCGAGGCCGTACCCGAATCAAATAAACATGAAAATGCAGTAACTAGGAAGTGATCCTAGGTCGTTTCCCAACGAGCAGTGACAAGCCAAATGTTCATAATATGCTTGCAGTAACAGTAACGATGGGGGGGGGGGTTTGGTTGTTTGGTAATTAAAGAGCAGAACAAATAAAATGGAATACGAAACTACTAATATTAAAAACGGGTTGTTTCCTCTGATTCAGAAGCCACTCTCTTATCCTGGGTTATGGAGAATTCGTCCCTAACAGTCAACCACATAATCCAACCCTATTTCAATTTACTAAGCGAAAATCAACTTAGGGTTTTCAATACGTGATTAGGCACCACATACACCAGTTAGCCCTTCGTCCATTAAGCATGAACGCAAGTTAGGCTCAGAGGCAATTAATCGAACACGAAGCGTGCACTGATTAATATTCACGAAATTGGGATAACTGGTGAAGGGAAAACTGCCAGGGAACCACATTACAAGCGAAACCTCAAAGAGAGTTGGGCTTCGTCCTCAAAAGGAAACAACACCAGAAAATCTAGCCTTCCATGGATTCAAACAGAAAACGCAATTGAAACATGAAGCAGAAACGTCAATGAACGGAAACGTAAATGAACAGAAACGTAAACGAACAGAAATGTAAAATGGAACAGAAACGCAAATGAGAGTAAAAGAAGAAGCAAGAACGAAATTGTAATTAGAAGCAGAAAACGTAAAATTGCATTATGAACTCAGAAGCAGCAAAACAGAAAAACGAAAAACCCTAAAACAAAGCTCTGAATAATGAATAGCATAACAGAATAGAATGCCCTGCACGAATCCCAAGGCAGCTATTTAAAAAGAGTCACTCAAAGTCACTGGGCCCTATTACAATACTCTAGCCCAAAATGAAATAAACACTGAACAACATAAAATAAAATAGCGAAATTTCCTAATTAGAAATTAACTAAGGTAAGCGCTGCTTTATTTGCCCTCTTCAAGTCCACAACCAAAATCCGGATTAAGCCCAATGTTTCATTAATTCCTGAAATTAGATTAAAAACATCAAATTAGCTAAATGAGCCCAAATTATAAAACTGCCTAATTAATTGACAATTAAGACCAATCGATAATTAAAATGGTGCAAAAAGGGTTTAGAAAATAGAAGAAAATGATGGCACATCAATCGCATAAACATCTCTTCATGGCATCATAATGAACATATCGTTCCTGCATTTGTCTGTTATCATATTACAGCCTCACATTTTGCATGAGTCATGGCATCATCATGCATATGCGTTCAACAAACTTTTTGATCTGCAAAATTGCATACCATTTGTTTTCATGTTTGCTCATCCTTACGTTTTCCTCTACAAAACAAAAACAAAAATGGGGAAGCGTGAAACTTCACACTACATTCTTAGTTGCATGTGTTAGGCACCATGAGCCAACCTTGTTGGGATCATAAACCCATTTCTAAAAAAAAAAACAAACAACAACAAAACAAAATAATTGAACATGGTACCTAATGCATGGTTAACTAGGAAATGGTGTTTCTTCGGGCATCTCAATTTCATAATTACATTTTCCGTGCATCAGCTTAAAGTATGCCCGAGTCATTCATCCCTATGAGATGTTGTTGAAGTATTGGCGATCAGAATTGCCATTCCTTGGATTATAGGGTTGAACCAAGCTCATGCTTTTACAAAAAGGTTCATCAAGTCAAGTTGAAATATGGAAGTAACTGTCTTGCAAAATTGGGGCAAAAGATGAATCGAGTCACATCACTGCTTCGTCTACTGCCAAACATATTTAGGATTGTTGATGTCCTTGTTACTTCCAGTTTCACCTTGACAAAGATGTCATGGACCATGTTGAAAATCTAAATTGATTCAACCCCATATCCTGCGTAAAAATTCGCAATACTTCAACTATGCATCATTCGCATACATCCATACTTTTCATTGGTTGCATTGCTCATTACATTCTTTCCTTGAAAAAAAAAAGAGAACTTAATCATTGTTATAAAAAAGAAAAAAAAACATGCTTTACGGCGTCCTCACCGAACTTGTGCTAGAGCTAGAGTAATGGGTGAAGTAGAGGAGATACAAGAGAAGATGAAGGCTGACATGGAGGCCATTAAAGAGAAAATGGCCACAATGATGGAGGCCATATTGGGGCAAAAGATGAATCGAGTCACATCACTGCTTCGTCTACTGCCAAACATATTTAGGATTGTTGATGTCCTTGTTACTTCCAGTTTCACCTTGACAAAGATGTCATGGACCATGTTGAAAATCTAAATTGATTCAACCCCATATCCTGCGTAAAAATTCGCAATACTTCAACTATGCATCATTCGCATACATCCATACTTTTCATTGGTTGCATTGCTCATTACATTCTTTCCTTGAAAAAAAAAAGAGAACTTAATCATTGTTATAAAAAAGAAAAAAAAACATGCTTTACGGCGTCCTCACCGAACTTGTGCTAGAGCTAGAGTAATGGGTGAAGTAGAGGAGATACAAGAGAAGATGAAGGCTGACATGGAGGCCATTAAAGAGAAAATGGCCACAATGATGGAGGCCATGATGAGCATGAAGAAGATAATGGAAGCCAATGCGGTTATAGTTGCCGCTACTAGCGCTGTCGCTAAGGTGAACCCGATGCTCCCATCTGGCCTCAAGCAAATGAATCATCCAACCTCAAATATGGTAGGCAAAGATTTGGGAAGTATGGACGACCCCATGATGTGCAAATTCAAAACGAGCACGCCTTCCCATCATATGGCTTGCCTCCCAACTATACACCACCCAATGTGGCATACACTCTCAATGAAAATCTCAATAACTCAACTTTGATACTCATTGAGAACCAATAACCTCAATCTGATCAGGCACATATCTCTCAAACCATGGGGGGGACACATGAAATTCCCCACCACAATCTAGCCGACTTCGAGCCTTGCCTCGGATATGCCACTGAAGGGCAAGCAGTTGGTGGTATACCCCTGCAAAACACTTTGGAGGGCCCTTAGTGTCACCCACAACCACAACCCTCACATTCCACAACGGTTAAAAACCCTCATGCTATGGCAGAAATGGGAAAGAGGAAAGGCTTAGGGCCATTGAAGGAGGTAAAGATTATGCCTTTCCTAACCTAGAAGAGTTGTTCCTAGTACCCAATATCATCACCCCTCCCAAGTTCAAGGTGCTGGACTTTGACAAGTACAAGGGGACTACTTGCCCCAAGAACCATCCAAAGATGTATTGTCGGAAGATAAGGGCATATGCAAAGATGAGGAACTGCTAATACATTTCTTCCAAGAAAGTCTTACTGGGGTAGCTGTTACCTGGTACACTAACTTGGAACCTTCCCGAGTCCATACTTGGAAGGACCTAATGGTTGCCTTCGTTAGGCAGTATCAGTACTATTCTGATATGGTTCCGGATAGGATGCAACTACAGAACATGTGCAAAAAGGGAGACGATAATCGTGATGGTAGACACATTATCGGTACTCTACTATGAAAAGATGGTGGGCTACGCACCCTCAAAGCTTTGCAGATTTGGTCTTCTCCAGTGAAAGGATCAATGTGGGTCCGAAAAGAGGCAAATTTGATCATCTTACTAGGACGACTGAGAAAACTGGGGCAAATGAAGAGGGTGAGAAAGAGGGAGAAACCCATGCTGTGACTGCCATTCCTATACAGCCAAGTTTCACACCAACCCAACAATGTCATTACTCAGTCAATAACAAACCTCCTCCTTACCCACCGCCCAGTTATCCATAAAGGCCATCCCTAAATCAACCACAAAGCCTGTCTACCGCACTTCCAATGGCGAAGACCACCTTTAGCACAAACCAAAAAACACCAACAAAAAGGAATTTTGCAGCAAAAAGCCTGTAGGGTTCACCCCAAATTTCGTTGTCATATGCTAAACTTGATCCCATATCCACTCAATAATTCAATGGTAGCCATAACCCCAACCAAGGTTCCTCAACCTCCATTTTTCTGAGGATACGACTCGAACGCAACGTGTGCTTATCATGGAGGAGCCCCGGGGCATTCCATTGAGCATTGTATGACCCCGAAGCATAAAGTGTGAAGTCTAATTGATACGGGCTGGCTGAAATTTGAGGAGAATCGCTTGTTGAATCCTAACATTGACAAGCAACACCATACATGGGGCAATTCTGGAAGCTGTTGTTATGACTCATCAGGATTTTCAAGTTTATGCCATAAACCACAGTTACAATGCTAAATGATATGGATAAAATGGACATCCTCTCACGAACACATCTTTGCTTATTCAACTTCCACCGGAATGTGAGTGTAAGCCATTGGTCTGTTTGCTCAAGCAACCTGCGCTCCTGAGTGTTGACTTCCAAGACCGTTCAATCAGAGATTACTCATCTTGCACATTGGTGGAGGTGTCGTAAAACGACAAGTAAAAAAAAAAGAAGAAGAAGAGGGGACATTTGATTGACTGTGTTTTCAAGTAAAAATATAGACGTTTATGTGACCTCATTTTATCATTCCGGAAAGTTTGTCTTCTTAGAGAAGCGAGTTGTCAAGAATAGGATGTTGGACAAATGGCCTCAGTTATCTTAAGAAAGGGGGGGTTGAATTAAGATGCAAAGACTATTCCCCAATTGAACTATCACTCTTTCTTTTTGGATTAACAATGCACCCTTAACATGAATTACTCAAAAGACAATTCAAAATAAACTTCTTTAAAGCAAAAGATAAATAGCAATAAATAAAAGAAGTTTAAAGGAAGAGAGGAATGCAAACTTGATTTATACTGGTTCGGCCACTTCCCGCGCCTACGTCCAGTCCTCAAGCAACCCACTTGAGATTTTCCACTCTCTTTGTAAAACTCCTTTTACAAAGTCTAAACCACACAGGGACAACCCTTCCCTTGTGTTCAAGAATCCCCTACAACAAGAGACCCACGGTCTCTTAATCCCTTTTCAGAAATAAGAAGAAGAGAAGAAGAGGTCTCTCTTAAAAGAGATGGATTGTACAATGAAGATCAATCAAAATTCTTTATTGAATATGCAAGTGGTTGACCAAGGAATCTTTTGAGAGGATAAAGACATTTCAGTTTGGAAAAACTCTTAATCTTTTGAGAGGATAAAACTTTTTTGGGCAATGAAAACTCTCTTTAAATTCGTGTTTCCAAGTCACATATAAATAGACCTTTGATGGCCGTTCATAAACCATTTGAATAGATGTGACTCCTGGGAATTATATTCTGAAAATCCCCTCTGGTAATCAATTACAAGACTGGTGTAATCGATTACAGGTTTTAAAAAAATTTGAATTAAAACATTTTCAACTGCTGGTAATCGATTACCAGAGAGCAAATCTCAATTTGAAATGATAGAATTCTTTGGTCAAACCTCTCGTTTTTCAATTTGGAAACTTCTTCCTAAGATTCTAGAGATCAACTTGATCATATATCTTGATTTTCTTGGATTCTTGGATTCTTGTCTTGAATAAAACTTGGAAGCACTTGATCCTTTGGCATCATCAAAACATCTTGCTTCTACATAGGAGTCATTTGACTTAATCCATCAAAAAATCCTTCAACTATTTCTCGTCCTTGGAAAAATTCTTTTTGCAAGAATCAACTGCTTCTTTCATTCTTCCTCACTATGAGGCTATGAAAACAAGACAACGATGGTTACCTCATAGCCCTACACTGGGGCAATGAAAGGCATCGTGCATGAGCCTCAAGTGAACCTAGGGGCAGATTAGAATTTCTCACCCAATAGGTTCCCTCCTACAAGGTCATGACGAAAGACAACGATTGGTACCTCAAAGCCTTACACTGGGGCAATGAGGGGCACCGTGCATGAGCCTCAAGTGAACATAGGGGCCGATCAAAAGTTCTCACCCATCGATGTTTTTAACAAAAAAAGGGGGGACAAACCCTAGGATTTCAGTGGATTGATTAAACATCAAACAACTCCATTGCCGTCACTCCAAAATGGTCAAATGACTAAATCAAACAGAACACACACTCTGAGGGAGTTCTCGGAGAGATTTGCAAAAGATAGGATAAGGTTGCATGGACTATCACCTCTTTCAAAAGGACAGTCAATCTGTGTTTTCCAAAAAATTAAATCAAAATCAAAATTACAAAATAGGGAAAGAATGTCATGAATGTTGTACAAACTTTCCATTACATTGCATTGTTTCATATGAAGTTTGCATTTATCGCATTTCAAGACAAAAGTTGCATGCATCTGCATCCCTAAAAAATCATGTTAACTGCATAGATTTCCTACATCTAATATCCAGTCGTGTGGATTTGGGATGACCGACCCTCTCGATGAGTCGATCTCTTGCTTTCTCATAAGGGTGAACCCTTGGGTACTAGTACCCTCACCTTCAGAGGGCTACACGCCCTCGCCATCAGAGGACTGCATGTCCTCACCTTCAGAGGGCTACACGCCCTCACCATCAGAGGACTGCATGTCCTCACCTTCGTAGGGCTACACGCCCTCACCTTTAGAGGACTACACGTCCTCGCCAACAGAGGGCTGCACGCCCTCACCTTGAGAGGACTACACGTCCTCGGCAACAGAGGGCTATACGCCCTCACCTTGAGAGGGCTGCACGGCCTCACCTCTAGAGGACTACACATCCTCGTCTTGAGAGGGCTGCACGCCCTCACCTTTAGAGGGCTATGTGTCCTCATTTTCAGTGTGCTCCACATCTACACCTTAAGAGAATTTAAGGTCCTCTGTCCTTAAATGCTTAACTGAGACTTGCACTCCCGGTTAAGGGGCCAGTAGTTTCCTTTTAACGGTTCATAGGCCACCCCCTGATATTGGAGGAGGGCCAACTGTGCGAGCACAACCAGAGAGGGAGGCTGTCACACAGCTACTATGCATACCGGGGCAAGATTTCACCCGTGCCGCTGCAAAGAGACGAGTGCGGATCATGCACACCAACATGACCACTCTTACACAGATATAGATGACATTGCTACTTAGCAACATTCTGCTCAGCGACCGCAATGCCAATCTCCCCCTGCAAAAGTATCAGTTGGTCTGTGTCGTCCCGACATGGGTAAGTATGCATATGGTTCAACTGATTTCTGATACCATCTATTGTTTGCAGGGATCGCACCCACAAAGACACCCAGTGGACCTGAAGAAGTCCAACAGGGCCCTGGGGTTTCCAGCTCTGGTTACGGGCCTCTGTCGGCCCTACAGGGCGCCCGTTTCCCCCAGCAAGTTCATGTCATCGTGGCATAGGTAAGTGTGCACCTCCCCCAACTGATTTCTGATGTCATCTATTGTTTGCAGGGATTGTGCCCGCAAGACACCTAGTGGACCCGAAGAAGGCCAACAGGGTCTTGGAGTTGCCAAGCTCTAATTACGGGTCTCTGTCAGTTCTACGGAGTACCTGTCACCTCCAGCAAGGGCATCAGACCCCCTACTAATCGAGCTTTCATCAAGAAGTACTGCGCCCCCAGACGGGCGCAGGGCGAGACACCACAGTAGCATTGGGATGGCCGGTAGCGGGCAATAGACGCACCGCCACCACCTTTAGAGTTCACCTCTGCTCATCCACAAAAAGGTTTGAGTATTGCCTACACCTCATGGCCGACCAAGTCCAAAGCCAAAGGTAAGCAAAGTACTAGGTCCATGACCGACAAATCATTAGGCGTCCAGCTCAAGACGTTAAAGAAGCGCTACTAGGAGGCAACCTAGTACCTTTTGAATCTATGCTTGTTATTTGATCACTTTTTATAGTAGGACGCACCTAGTTGCTCATGATCCTGGGAATTTAAATAAAACAAGCGCAAGCTCGGAAGGTAGTCATACCGCACAAAATATATATATATATGTATGTTTAGGTAGAAAGATACCTTAGATATGCATGTATGTAAACAAAAAAACACTTCACAAAATATATATATGTATGTTTAGGTAGAAAGATACCTTAGATATGCATGTATGTAAACAAAAAATACTTCACAAAATATATATATGTATGTTTAGGTAGCAAGATACCTTGGATATGCATGTATGTAGCAAAAATACCTTACAAAACATATATATGTATGTTTAGGTAGCAAGATACCTTGGATATGCATGTAT
Organism: Glycine max; assembly: GCF_000004515.6. NCBI lineage: Eukaryota > Viridiplantae > Streptophyta > Magnoliopsida > Fabales > Fabaceae > Glycine > Glycine max. The sequence goes on from NC_038251.2 coordinate 32,771,134, forward strand.
ATAGCAAAAATATCTCACAAAAACATATATATGTTTAGGTAGCAAAATACCTCAAAAAAACAAAAAAAAGAGAAAAAAGAAAAATAAGTTGTCTAGCTGAAAAACCAACATGCTTTTGAAAAGAGATGACTTCCAACTTTTCTTTGAAAAAATTCACTGATCATAACTGGTTTTTGAAAAAATGTGTATACACCTGAAGGGTGAATGCTGTGAAAATTTTCCCGGACGCCCAAAATGGACTCGGATGAATGCACAAATTGATAAAAGAACATATTTTGGAAACGTTGGGTTGACTAAAATAGAGGAAATGAATCATGAGCCCTAGCATTGCATGACCATAAAAATTTGACACTTGAGTGTCCGCATAGGTGCATGCATGACCAGTTTTGCATAAAGTTTCCAAATCATCATTTCTGCATTTGTGTCATGGAAATAATGTGGGGCATCCCTTTTATCCTTGAGTCAAACCAAACCCTGACATGTATCATGTCTAGCCATTCTACAAGTCTTGAGCCAAAATCCTGACTCACCATAAACCTTGACCCAGGGTGAGAATGTCAATCCTTACCCTCGGAAGCAAAAAAGGAAGAGAAGGAAAATTTTCAATCAAAGAAAGAGAGAAGGAAAATTTCCAATCAAAGAGAAAGCGAAAAAGAAAAGAAGGGAAATTTCCAATCAAAGAGAAAGAAAAAAAAGAGAGGAAAGGAAATTCCCAATCAAAGAGTAGGAGAAAGAAAAAAGAAAAGAAAGAAAATTCCCAACCAAAGAATGGGAGAAAGTAAAAAAGGAAGGAAAGAAAGTTCCTGATCAAAGAAACCAGAAGAAATGTGCAGAGAGGTCTTTGGACCAGACAATATCTGAACAATACAGAATTGTCACCAAATGAACAAAAGAAAGAAAAGGAAACCATGACCTAAAGTGGTCTTCTCCCTTTGATTACCAACCAAAATCCTGTGCGTCGGTGACTTGTTCGCCTCGCGCAAAACCAAGAACAGAAAAGGAAAAAGCCAAAAAAACTCAAAAGCCGGAAAACCCACCAAAAGAACCCATTTCCAAGGGAAGTCCTATTGATCCATGATCACACGTGTAATCTTTGATTTGATAGGAAATAATTCGCAAAGTCAAGTCGTGACATATCTATGGTTCGGAATTAGGATAAAACACTTACCTGTGCGAGATTGATACACTTTGAGTGGATTTCTTCTATTTTTGTCGAACCCAGTGTTTCCTCTAAATGGTCATTTAGAAACGAAATGCTAACATCCAAAATCTCATTTATGGTTATGGGGGGTTTCATCAGCAGACTCTCCTTCCCCGGTAGACGCATTGTTTTTCACTCAAAAAAGCATATGCTGCTCTAATCAGTTGGAATATTTGTCTCTTTACTAAAGCATGCTTGCATTTTAGTGGAGAAAACACCAAGACCTTTTTAAGTCTCACAAGTTATCCAGAACTACGTAGGTCTGAGTTCCTCATTGGAGGATACGTAGGAGCAAAAGCCTTGCTTTTGTCGACCACACCGCCTTTTGTTACCATGACCCAAGATCTGGTAACCCGCGGAGACACCTTACGGTTATCCGCACCTCGTCATTCAGTGACCCCAAGTGTGATTGATGAGCAGAGGCCAATGTGGTCATCTGCGCCCTTTCCGGAGGTGTCAGCATTTCCAGGTAGAGACTTTTTCAAGTCTCACAAGTTATCTAGAACTACGTAGGTCTGAGTTCCTCATTAGAGGATACGTAGGAGCAAGAGCCTTGCTTTTGTCGGCCGCCCCACAATTTCTATCATACTGACCCTGAGGTCATGTGACATGCGGAGACAAAATTTGGTCATTCCGCACCCCTTTGCCATTCAGACACAGTCGTGTCCGATGGTGCGCAGAGACAAATTATGGTCATTCTGCACCCTTTTGTCATCCAGAGGCGGCGGGCCCGATGACATGCGGAGACAAAATTTGGTCATTCCGCACCCCTTTGCCATTCAGACACAGTCGTGTCCGATGGCACGCAGAGACAAATTATGGTCATTCTGCACCCTTTTGTCATCCAGAGGCGACGGGCCCGATGACATGCGGAGACAAAATTTGGTCATTCCGCACCCCTTTGCCATTCAGACACAGTTGTGTCCGATGGCACGCAGAGACAAATTATGGTCATTCCGCACCCTTTTGTCATCCAGAGGCGGCGGGCCCGATGACATACGGAGACAAAATTTGGTCATTCCGCACCCCTTTGCCATTCAGACATAGTCGTGTCCGATGGCACGCAGAGACAAATTATGGTCATTCTGCACCCTTTTGTCATCCGGAGGCGGCGGGCCCGATGACATGCGGAGACAAAATTTGGTCATTCCGCACCCCTTTGCCATTCAGACACAGTCGTGTCCGATGGCACGCAGAGACAAATTATGGTCATTCTGCACCCTTTTGTCATCCAGAGGCGGCGGGCCCGATGACACGCGGAGATTTACATCATCTTCCGCACTTACAAGATCTGTCATACTGACTTTTGAGTCACGCTGACGGGCGGAAATACCCGAGTGGTTATCCGTATAAACATTCTTTTGCTATTTGTAAGATAGAACGCTTGATAGCATGCAGAGACTGACATCGTCTTCTGCACCTTTTGTTCCCTCGGGAACGACAAGTCATTTGCATGCGGAAATTTTATGGTCACCCGCGACTCTCGTCAACCGAGAGGAACGAAATTAGTGTCTTCTCTTTACTTTCCTTTTATCTCCAATAAAAGACAAGTAAAGAGGGGCAACTATCATACCCTAATTTCGTCCGGGGACCTTTGCTTGATGACATGCGACTTTTATTTGGTCCTTGTAAGGTGCTTGGCACCCATCATTAGGCAATTTGTGAAATTCCGGGACGTGCCAGAAAACAAAAGAAAATATTGATGCACAATCCGTAAGGTTCCGTGACACACCGAAAATCAAATGGAAGCATCGTTGCACAATTAGTGAGATTCCGTAACATTCCGTAAGTCAAAAAAGGGATGATTATGTAATCCACAAGGTTCCGTAACATTACGGAAAGAAAACAAGTATCGTTACGAAATTCGTAAATTTCGGTAACTTTACGAAAAAAGAATCACCAAAAAAAGGGCAAGGGGGGGTGTACTTAGTAAAAATGGGGGTGCAAATAGCAACCAGGTCCACTTGGGCCCTACAGAATATTCCTCCAGAAGGCTGTTGCTTCTGGAGGAAGCAACCCTGCTCGCTTGGGCGAGCTGGGCGGCAAGCATCTCCCTTATTTTGCTATAAATAGGGGAGGAAGTGAGAAGGAAAGGGGTTCAGCCCCTTAGGCACTTCTCTCTCTTTCGAATTTGCTTGGAAAAATTGTTTCCGTGAAGAAAATCTAAGCCGAGGCACTTCCGAAACGTTTCTGTAACGTTTTCCGTGAAGAATTTCGCGAAGGTTTCGACCGTTCTTCGACGTTCTTCATCCGTTCTTCATCGTTCTTTGATCTTCAACTTGTAAGTACCTTGAACCAAGCTTTTCGATTCATTCTATGTACCCGTGGTGGTCCACATTGTGTTTCGTGTATTTTTATTCCCGTTTTATTTACTTTTTATACCCCCTTTTGACGTGCTTAAGCCATTTTCTTTAAGTCATTTCTCGCTTAACCTAAAAATAAAATAAATTTCCACCGATCGTTTGAATTGTATTATCCGTTAACTTCGGTTAAAATGAATTCCGACCGTTTGGTCGTGCCGTAACCACATTGGAAATCAAAAAGAGGTAAAAATAATAATATAATAATAAAAAATACCTTTTAGTAAAATAAAGCGAAAAATCAATTGGACGTTTTCTCTTTGGGATTTCTCATTCTTAATCGAATTGACTAATAACTAAAGTGAAACTAAGGCTAAAATCAACTCGCCTAGTCAAGCTCGTCCATAAAAATACGTTTTTGAAGTTTGTCATTTCAATTTCTCACTAAGTAAAATGGATCATTTTCAAGGTCCAACGCCTTAAAATGATCACCTCTTAAGTAAAAAAGAAATCATTTGATAAAAAAGAACTACGTAGGTCTGATTTCCTCATCGCAATTGAGGAATACGTAGGAGCAAAGGGAAACACCCTTGTCGACCACAAAAAGAGAAAAAATATAAAAAGGGTATAAAGGATATAAAGACATAAAAAGGGAACGTAAAAATCAAGGTCATGTTTGCACATTCGATTAAAGGCTGCCGTCCCTTGGGACGGACGTGTGGGGTGCTAATACCTTCCCCGTGCGTAAATACAACTCCCGAACCTTTCACTTAAAAGTTCGTAGATCGCGTCTTTTCCGGTTTTTCCGACGTTTTCCTCAAATAAACGTTGGTGGCGACTCCGCGCGTATTCCTTTCGTGGAACACGCATCCCGTGAGTCACGCGTCGCCCTCCCGCCGAAGGGTAGGTTGCGACAGAGGGGTGTGAGTAGCCCCCCTCTAGCTTCTCAAGGAAGCTTTCTTCCTCTAGCTTCCCAAGGAAGCTACCTTTCTAGCTTCTCAAGGAAGTTTCCCATGTGCTAGGCTACAAGTAGAAACATGTGTAACACTTGTCATAACTTTGATGAATGAGAAACTTGCGAGATACACATCAAAGTTCAACTTCTCTCCCTTCCTTCAATTTTCCACGCCACTTTCTCTCTCTCTCTCTCTCTCTCATTCCCTTCCTCCATTGAAGCTTGCTCTCTAAGCTTCTTATCTAAGTCACTCTCTTGGTGGTGAAGCTTCTCCTTCCATGGCTTATTCTCTAGTGGATGGTGTCTCCTCTCACCTCTTCTCCTTTATCTTCCGCTGCAACTCCATGGTTGAAAATCACCATTGAAAGACCTCATTGAAGCTCAAAGATCCAGCCTCCATAAAAGCTTCTCAAGCAAGTTTCCATCACTATCTAGGTCGAGCCTTAGGGTTTATGTATGGATGCATTATAACTGACCAATTTGATATTCTCGCAAGGGTTATTATATCCGATATTATTTGCTGCTCTAAGATCTTCGGGCATGTATTGCAAGTGGTTAAGGTTGCTTAAAGGCTAAGGATTGGATGGTGTGCACACTAGGGTGCCTAACTAACGGCCTAAGGGTATTGGTTGACATCCAAAGACAATAGGCTAAATGGTGTTGACCGATCAAGAAGACCAAAGGGGTACATAGCCCCACAATCTCGAGTGTCTAAGCATAAAGATACTAAATTAAGTTCAATTAACACATAGCTTTGACCCATTTACAATAAAAAATGTTACTAAGTTGTGGTGGTTTTAGGGGAGATAATTTGGATTGTGATCGATATTTCCAATCCATTTCCAATTGCGAGCCTAGCCTTTATCCTTATGGATTAGGTCATGTTAATTGAACCTCCCATTTCAATTATTATATACTATGTTATTTATTCCAAAATTAACCTCCATAAAATATTATTAGTAGATTTGCCAAAATTTCCTTATAGTTAAAAAATTAGTTAATATTTTAGTCAACATATTATCTCCTTAAACGATGTTCCTTTCTTGTACAAAAAAAAAACAATGTTCTTTGAGCTGCACAACATATGTGCAACACACAACAGGATTTCATGATAAACATAGGTCCATCTCATACTTAGTTGCATCTTATAAACAAGCATTGAACAAAACACCAACATTCACATCATGCTGGCAAGCATTCGACAACAAACCATCCTCCCAAATAGTTTCATGAAAGTAATCAAAATTTATGTAACTAACTAAGAACCACCAACTTCTTAAGTAAAAAATTGTGTCATGGCTATCAATTGTAGTAATGAACATAGAGATCAAAACTAAACCATTTGTATTCATTTATGAACAACAATTTGTAAAACAAAAATGTTTTGTGATCTGCAATGAAGAGTAAAATTGAAAATTAAATGAAAAACATTATAAAATAACTATTTTCCCCATTACGAAGTTGTTCTATGAAAGGAGCTTTACCTCTTGACACATGAATTACATGAGAACCGGGTTCCTTAGTGAATATTAGAACATCACCGATATTGAAGTTTCCAGTTTTGCATAACTGACACCAACCATCTCCAAACTTGCATTGGTTGTTACACCATAGAATTCTCCATGTACGACTTTCATCAGATTTGAGAATGGGGACTTCATCTGGAAAATGATACAAGTGCTCTTTCTTTACAAAGGCAAGAATGGCCTACATACAAAATATGAACTTCCATCATTGTCAAATGACACTATTTAGGGAAATAAGAAATTCAATTACAAAGAGTATACTACAAAAAACGTGTAGATGAATATAACACCAATGCTTGACCTCCGGATAGGAGCCTTCGAGGTAACGTTTTCTCCCAATGAATGAGTATCCTTTAAAGAGTGATTTTGGAATGAGTCAGGCATCGAGTATGAGGCATTGCTAATGGACTTATCGGGGTAAAATGGGCCATAAACTTGTATTCACCCATGAATTGAAATTGACCATAACAACTTTGATAAGTGTGGTACTCATTAATAATAAACATAATTTCATCGCCAAAGTAGGCTCTCAGTTTGCCTTTGCCATTGTCGACCTCCACAACAATCATAACACTGTGTTGAAGTCTAGCTTGATCCTTGATGCCAGTTGTTTCTTCTAGTTCATGTCCCATCTTTATATGAAATGCATGGTATTTTCAACTTGTTCTACAAATAAAAATAAGTAACAAATGTTAGAAACTACCTGCACACTCTTAATACAACAATTAAAGTTGAAATGTTCATACCTCCCCCTTGTGCAGCACAACCTAAAAGCTTGCATCCACATAATTCATCTCAATGGCATTAACAAGACAATAATAAGAACAATAAATTAATTAATTAATAGAAAATATGAAAGGGGACAACAACAATTGCATATGCCTTAACAAAAACAACATAAAGGTTTAAATGGAAGAATTTAAGAGAAATAACTAGCACCTCAAATAGGGTTAGTAAGGATATACCTGTCAAAAAGTGTTGCTCAAACAAAAGTAAGGGTTTCTCCTACCAGGGTAACTAGAGGGGGGGTACTCCAATGAGGACTATTATGCTTCTCATATAAGAAAAGGTTCAACAAGGGAAAATTGGGCTTGTATTTTAGTTAGCCCAAACTATGAGAATTTAGTCAACATACTGTAAATAATAAAATTAATGTTTTTAAGACAACCAACCTCCCTTGTTTACAATGAAAGTTGTTATAATTATAATTTTATTAAATTATATTATAATTATAAAGCTTTTAATTATGACTGTGGTAATCAAGATTTCTTAATAAATTTTACATTATAGTACATCTTTTTGTTTTATTATTAAGAGCGTTTTACTCCAAAAAAAACCAGTATTAAGAATGCAAACAAATATCAAGTGGCAAACCCACAACCAACAAAAAATATAAAAAGATGTTTGGTTGTATCTATGTGGAAATTCCAGCCATTAGCTTTATTGTCCCGCCAAATCTTTGGCTTTGTTAGGTCTGGATGATCATGCGTCTCACTCACTTTAGATTTGATGAATAACAATAAATATAAATTATTAATATTCTAATGACTTTTGACAAGTGGACCTGATTATTATGTTAAAGGCATTCACAACATTAAATACCGTGCACAACTATAGAGAGTATGCTCTATTTTAACCTAGCGTCCAATATGTTATATTAAGTGAGCATCCACTCTTGTGCATATTTGAATAACATATTGTCATAGAGTAAACTTGTGCGTCCAGTCTCAAAGACTGGGTATCACAAAAAAGGGAAGTGAACATGTACTAATTTATTCAAATTCTATTTTTCTCTCTTATATTTGAATAGCTAACGTTTGAATTGTTAAAAAATAGGACAGTATAGAAAAGAATGACACATAGCCTCATTCTTCTATTTGAGACAATGGTCCTTTCACGATAACAATGCAGATCCCATAGCAAATACTTCATTGAAGTCTATAAAAGAATGTCTCCCTCAATGAAGCAACTAACGAAAAATGAGAAAAGATAGAACAAGAGCGTAAGAAAAATACTAGAAGCAAAACTCTGCTAAAAACACTAGATGATATACATTGTTTATCCTTTGTGAAGCAAAGTAGTTTTGCATTTGTCCTTAAATGTATATTCACTCTTTGAGTATTAAGAATACTTGTATTCTATCAAATATTTGTTTGTGAAAGTCAAAAGTGGCTTAGTGTTAAAGGAATACTTGGGTTCTTAGATTTTGGGGGAGTCTAAGAAGATACCCAAAGTGGTATTAAGAATACTTGTAAAGCCAGGAGTGACGGGTTAGAATACTTGTTTTGTAATCAGCTTTGATTAGTGGAACCCTTTATTAGTGAGTAAAGAAGAACTGGAGGTAGCTTAGGTTAAGCGAATCAGTATACACCAAGTGTTTCTACTTTTCTCCATAAAGTTTTATTGAGTATTTTTTTATATTTTCTAACACCACTTCACACCAAATGCTTATTTGAAAAACTATTTTAAGAACCTTTTTATCTGTCATTGGACGATCATTATGTTCTTCACTACATATTCTTTTTATCCTTAGTGGACGACCAATGTTTAACACAATACCATCCATATTTTTATTGTTATCATAAAAAGTCTTTATCTTTGATATACACACTATTCAACCCCCCCCCCCCCCCCCCAATGAAAGGTGATAGTTTCTTTGTCCAAGGTCGTGCGGTATAGCTGAACGAACATGGTCATAGAGTAGCAATAATGACACATGTTAATGGTCACCATCAAATAGGACGTAATGCAATATTTTTTTCTTAGCATGAAAGGTGACATTTTTTATGTAACTCATGTGCCCAATAATGGTAAAAACGCCCATGGAATTTGCTTCGATTCTAACTAGGAAAATTAGGAAAAGGAAAAAGGGTAACAATCGACTATATCCTTCTTGAATCTTCATGATTGCGGTGCATGACTTTTTTTCTTCGTTTGGGGCAAGTGGTGTTGTCTGTTTCCTGTTGCACCTCATGAAAGCACCTCATAATTTCTTCTTCAGCATCATCTTCAAGTGTTTCATCAATAATTTTTGTCCAAAGTCTATCAAAGTTAGAGTTTGGATCTATTATACGAATGATTGAAGCTAGAGAAAACCAAATAAGAAGATTGCAATATTTGAATAACATATGCACAAATGAAAGAAATTGAACAATTAAATTGATTTGAAAAAGATTTTCCAAAATATATGATCTCGCGTGTGTCAAGACTCAAGATCCTGCACTATAGATGCTCTAAAAAGTATTGATGTTCTCAATCATAGATGATGCTTTTGTGTCTTGATGGCTAAGGAAAAAGTTAAGAATAAGTACATTTGTTGTCAATCATAGGATTTACAATATCTTTTATTTTATTGTTCTCGATGCATTAATCTATCATGACATGGAAGGTCTTGTCAATGGATTTATTTGGTTAACTCATGTTTCCAATGAACATATGAATGAGTACTTGTTGTTTAATGTGTAGGCTGAAATACATTTTATAATGTCTATGTTTTTTCTATCTTATGCAACTTTGCACAGGTTAATTATCATTAATTACTTGCTTTTTTTTTACCCATTTTAGGTAGTTAATTAATTATGTTTTCATGTAAAATATATATTTTTGTCTTATTAACTACTAGTGGTATTTATTTATATTATTTCACATAACTACCTTTATTTATATCTTTGTTTTCACTGCAAAAGTATACTACTACTACTACTACTACTAATTTTTATAATTTTATTTGATGGTCATCCTTATTTAATTTTTAAAAAATGTTAAAGGGTTGTTAAAAGAATGATTGACCCCCCCCTTATTCCAATTTCCACGAGGTTTCAAGAAGTCCTTTCATAAGACCTGGAACTTGACTCAGAAGCCGACCTGATCTCCTTTTTCTCAAATGCTTTTTTCTTGTCATTGCCTCCTCCGCTTCTATGTGACAGGTTACTTTGGACCGAACATTGGCCACAATATCTGGTTGTCGTCTCACCAGTGATTCCCTAAACGGCTCCGCATGCAAACCCTTACAGAAGGCTGCTATGATCATCCTTTCATCCCAGTCAATCACCCAAATGACCTCCCCATCGAACCATGTAAGGTACTCATTCAATGATTCCCCTGGGTGTTGGCGAACATCAAAAAGATCAGTCGTGGTGGCAGGCGATTCCTTGTTGCCCGCAAATTGTGCAACGAAGAGGCGCAAGAAATCGTTAAAATGGGCAATGGAATTGTTCAGTAATCCACTAAACCAATCCAAAGCAAATCTAGTAAGGGTTCCAACAAACAATTTGCACTTCACTAGATCGGTTCCTCCGCTAATCAACATCTACCCACAAAAGTTTTTCAGATGTCAATTAGGGTCCGTCGAACCATCAAACAGTGACATCTTTGGGATCAAGGTATTCATTAGTATCTTCATATTTAACACGGCCGTTGGAAAGGGGTTAAAGTTCCTCGGCTGCCCCATAGCGACTTCTCCCTCCAAACGCCGAAGATTGGCTGCCTATGCCTGGAGGGTTTCCTGAGTTTGATTGGCTCACTGTTGTATCTCCAGGTTCTGCCGTCGTAGCATGTTCTAGGCCTAGAGAGATTCATCTGCCACTTCCTTTACCTCTGTGCTTTCCCTTCTTGCTTTAGCGTTCTCCCTCCTTATGCCTTCCATTTGCTCCATTGTCTCCTCATGTCTTCCATCTGCTCCAGTATCGAGGGTCCCCACACTGTTCCCCGAAGTCATTGTTGTGTTCCTGAGCGGCCTCCTCATCGAAAATGAATATTGTAACAAGGCAAAAACAAAGTGCAGCGAGAAGAGTTTCACCATGCCCCACAGTGGGTGCCAAAATATTCATCTAACTAAGTTGTGCCTTAGAGAAAAGAGACCTAGTTTAGAAGCCTTCAAGTACGAAAATGTATTTTGTCATTCTTAAGTCAAGCCCTGGGGTTTATATAGAGATATACTGTAACTGGCTAATCCAATATTTGCACAAGAGTTATCACGTACTGTTATTCTGAGATCTAAGGGCGTGTAATGGGGACAGTTAAGATCACCTAACAACTGTGATTGAGTGATGCATGTGGCGTGTGGCAACCCTAAATAATGACTGGTTTAATAGTAATGATTTAAATAATAAAAACCATGAGAAATTTTTTTTTCTTTTTCTTTTTCGTTTCTTTCTCTTTTTCACAGTAATTAAGTTCAGAAGGAAAATCATCACTATAAAGTCCTGAATGGCCAGTTCACAACTCTATTCAGAGTCATTTCTTTCTGATCACTCATAACCTCTAAACTATTATGCTCTTTCAAAAAAATAAAAGTATACCAGCCATCATTTTAGGTCGTCATGTGTAAAATAATAAAATAAAATGCGACCGATGAACTCTCTTTCAAATAAAGTTTGTTAACACTTTCGTTTCAAATAACCAAATTAAACATAAGTACATTCGTCATCTAAAGCTATCCAAAATATGGGAGTTTTGCAAAATACATAGTGACATCCAGAGCAAAGGTATCCACTGTGGTGGCTTCAGCCACATGTATACAATCATCAAATTCCTATACAATAGGTCTACCCATACAAAAACAAAAAGAGTAAACCTAATAGTCTGCACTAGATACACCCACCCCCAAAAAAGTATATAATCCTAGTCTAAGGAGCCGTCTGCTATGATGAAGAGCCTCCACTAGTCGCTATCCCTCCAGGGCCGCTCTCCTCCGTAGAGTCTGCCTCAGATGCCGACATGACGTCCTCGGGAGAATCCACCTCAGGGAGTGGGTCCTCATCACCCTCTGGAAAGTCAAGAGCATCCACAGCAGGCTCAGGAGGTAGCTCCTCTAGGTCCTCCTCAGGGTCTTCCTCAGATGACGTCACCTCTATCACTTGGACTGGCTCCACTAGTCGATATGGAGTAGGTGTAGGTAATATCCACTCCACAGTGCGCTGAAGCGTGCGTGCTGGTTCCTCTGGATGTACCAATGAAGTAGCCGTGAATCGAATCGTGCCCCGGAATCGGCACCTTGCATTGCCTTCGAGGGTCTCCCAAACTCCCTCTAGGCACTCCATCTCCACTCAGTCATGGATTAATTACGCTGCCATCGCGATCTACAAGAATAAAAGAAAGGGGGTAGACTCTTTCACGAGAGATTTAACTACGGTAGCAACACAATGCATCCCATAACCACTACATGCAATTAAAAGGTGTGCCTCAAGGCTTTTCATCTCTGGTAATCGATTACACAGCATTGGTAATCGATTACCAGAAGCCAAACTCGAGTTACACAGCTTCAAAACATGGAAACCTACAATATGCACTGTGTAATAGATTACACATAACTGGTAATCGATTATCAATGACCTGTTACTCTGTGTAATCGATTACATAGTATTGGTAATCGATTACCAGAGGCCTCCTCAACATACTGTCTCTATTTCTAAGCCTGGTAATCGATTACACCCCTTGGTAATCGATTACTAAAGGCCATCTCAACTTCTTGACCCCATTTTTAGGCCTGGTAATCGATTACACACCGTTGGTAATCGATTACCTGAGGCCATCTTAACTTCCTGTCTTCATTTTTATGCCTTGTAATCGATTACCAGAGGCCATATTCCAAATATCACTCAAGATTCATAGCTGGCCAGCCACCACACAAGCCTCCTTGCTTTGTGGTCTTTGTTCTTTTATCGGTTGACTGCCAGGAGCTCGCCTGTTTAGGTACGTCACAGGTTCTCACTGACTGACTATGCTCGGGTTGGGTCGGGATTGGTCAAGCTTGGTTTTGGGCAATAGCACCCCACCTGACGTCCCCAAGGTCTCCTGACCCCCGCAACATATCTCCAGGTACCACTCTGTGGTCAACGAATAAAAGTAGGAAGACTGACTCTTCCACACTTTCTCACTTCAAGCTTGTAGGATTATAGGGTACCCGTCATATGTGGTACTAGGTGGCGATCGGGCGATGGTGCAAGTCGACTCTCCACATCCACAAATCACACATAAATCCACCATCCCCAGTTGCCCACCTTCAACTGAGCTCACGTACTCCCACGTAGCTCTTATCCTCGTTCCTCTCAACACCGGGTCCCCATCAATCCCTCCAAGCTTCCACAACATCCAAGCAATTCCACATCCAAACATCATGAACTATCAAAAACCAAGAAAACAGGGCAGATGCATAAAACTCTCCCCAAAACACAAACCAATACCACAGCTTTCCTTACTCAAATACCCCAGTAACATTCTTTTCATTCCAATTCGTTCACCGTTGGATCCACTCGAAAATTTTACTGGAGGTCCCTAGTACATAAGTCTACATTTTGACCGTTGGGATCTGTAAAAAAACGTCCAGAACCCTATATGTACAACCCTTTCCACAACCAGCCATACATAAGCATTTTCTGCACAAGCACAAAATTCTGCTGCACATTTCAACAGCAAAATTCTGCATAAAAGTGCAGATTTTCGAAATCACTCTTGCCCTCATCCAATTTTTCCCAAATTGGATCCTACAAGTCCTAAATCATGTATAAATCATATCTAAACCAAAGACAAACTTCAGACCAAAGCAACTCAAAATCTAGGTATCTAAAACCCCTCAATTTAGTGGATTTTCAAGGTTTGAGAAGTGAAAATGAGAATGGGGTAATTTTGGAGCAAACTCTCATCTCAAACAAGTCTATAACATTAATCTAAACTCGCTCAAACTGGTTTTACGACGAAAACTCTACCGAATCAAAATTTGACTCCTCAACACCCAATTTACCCTAGAAATGGCTCTTGCCTTCACTTTGGTCACTCATTTTCCTCCTTTGCATAGCCCAAGCTTTCCCACAGTCCTAAATGACATTTCAAACTAGGATTAACTCACTTTAACCTCCAATTACCACTAAATCCAGATTTAGCTTTTCAAATCCTCAAAGCATCACACTTTTCCACTCATATCACTACATTCTCACTTTTTAACCCTAGGTTAACTCTACCCTTCATCTCTGTCAATTTTCCATCATCAATTTCAGCACACAAGCATCATCATAAAACCCTAAAACAGAATGGGTAAGCTTGACTCACACCAAACATAACAAGTTTAGCATGCTTTCAACAAATTCCTTCACAAATAACTACCATAAGGCATAAACCTAGTAAAACTACCCATCATATCTCCCAAACACCCAATACCCATGAAATTATGTGAGAAAGAAGTCTACCCAAACCTGAAATTTGAAGTCCCACAACGTAGAGGTGCGCTTCACGACTCCGAAAATGGCTTCCTTTTGCGATTTGGAGCAGAAATGGTGAGCAAAGGTTGGAGCTTTGATGGAGCTTCAATGGTGGAGGAAGAAGAAGGGAATAGCAACGTGAGAATGAGGGAGAAAAGCTTCTGAGTTATTTTGGCTAAGTGAGGAGAGAGAACGTGGCTTTTAGTTTAAAAGGCTTCCTCTTTTCTTTCTTTTTTTTTAAAAGGGTATGCCACATGTCTCCTTTTGAGTGGAGCAAAAAGGGGTCCATTTTTTTTCTTGATGTGACTCATACTCAGCCACAAGAAGAGAAAAATCTGACTTTTTGAAATGCTAAAATCCTGCCTCGGTTTGCGTGTCGTTTCTCTGGTTCCAGTCCCTCGCGTTTCTCTGCACCCATCGGGGCCAGTTTTCGAAAGTAAGCAATATATATACCAAAATGCTCAGAATGAAACCCCGAGCGTGGTTCAGAGGTTGGTTTTGTTAAATTTAAAGTTGCACGCAAAATGATATTTTTTAGACTAATTAATTGAGAATTAACCTATAACTATCCAGTTATGGATTTCTCTTCCTTAATCAGCCTAACCCACGTATCTTTCCCCCAATATACCTACTTCTACCAGAAGTATATATATATATACACTGAATAATACTCACATATATATATAATCATTCAAAATGCATCGTTTACAAAATCCCGGGTAGAAATTTCCTAGATGTCACATGGCGGCATGCACAACTGCCAAAACCGTAAGGTTAGGCGGTGACTGAGTAAACATCTGAGCACAAAAACAGATGTGGGAAGAACGATTAGCCAATGGACAACCGCTAGGATCCGAGGGATACACAACCCCATAGTCATGGGTGTGAGCGCATAAACACAAAAGGACCAAGAAAGACAAAGAGCGGTCAACCAATGGATGACCGCTAGGACCTACTCCCAGTAAAAAAATGAAACACAAAATTAATTACATATTATATGTATCGATTATCAAATAATAAATATAAAAGAAATTGTGTTATAACTCTTTTAATCCCTCTTATAATGTGTCATACCCTAATTTCGTCCGGGGACCATTCATTGTTGGGATGCGACCCTCGTTTGACCACTTCAAGGTACTTGGCACCCATCGTTAGGTAATTCGTGAAGTTCTGTGACATGCCGGAAGTCAAAAGAAAGCATTGTAGCACAATCCGTGAAGTTCTGTGACATGCCGAAAATTAAAAGGAAGTGTTAATGCGTAATCCGTAAAGTTTTGTAACATTCCGGAAGGCAAAAAAGGGATGATTACGTAATCCGTAAGGTTTCATAACATTACGGAAAGCGAACAAGCATCGTTATGAAATTCGTAAAGTTTCGTAACGTTACGGAAAAAAAATCACCAAAAAAGATCAAGGGGTGTATTTAGTAAAAATGGGGGTGCAAATAGCAACTAGGCCCACTTGGGCCTTCCAGAATATTCCTCCAGAAGGCAGTTGCTTCTGGAGGAAGCAACCTAGCTCGCCTGGGCGAGCTGGGTGGCAAGCTTCTCCCCTATTTTCCTATAAGTAGGGGGAGAAGTGAAGGGAAAAAATGTTCAGTCCTCCTGGTAATTCGAGATCATTTGCAATTAGTGAAAAAAATTGTTTCCGTGAAGAAAATCCAAGTCGAGGCGCTTCCGTAACGTTTCCGTAATGTTCCCGTGGGTGATTTCGCAAAGATTTTCAACCGTTCTTCGACATTCTTCTTTCGTTCTTCATCGTTCTTCGGTCTTCAACCAGTAAGTTTCCGAAATCGAACTTTTCAATTCATTCTATGTACCCTTAGTGGTCCTCATTTGTTTCACGTGCTTTTATTTTCATTTCATTTACTTTCCGTACCCCTTTTTGACGTGCTTTAGTCATTTACTTAAGTCATTTTCTCGCCTAATCAAAAATAAAATAAATTTCCACCGATCATTTGAATTGTAACATCCGTTAATTTCTGTTAAAATGAAATCCGACCGTTCGGTCATGCCGTAACCACGTTGGAAACCAAAAAGAGGTAAAATAATAATATAATAATCAAAAATATCTTTTAGTAAAATAAATCAAAAAAATCAATTGGACGTTTCTCTTTGGGATTTTTCTTTCTTAATCAAATCGACTAATAACCAAAGTGAAACTAAGGCTAAAATCAATTCATAAACCAAACTTTTGTCATCGCCTAAAAAAGCCATTTTCAAAGGTCCAACGCCTTGAAATGGTCTTTTCCGCTTTTGTTGGTTAAGTGTAGATTTCTAAAAGCCTAAAATAAATATGTAACTTTGTTACCTCTTTCAAAAATGAAGAAATCATTAATGGTCCAACGCCTTAATGTTTTCTCACTTTTCAAAAGAATCAAAAGATGGTCTAATGGTCCAACGCCTTAAAATGACCTTTCATTCAATAAAAACATATCTTGCAAAAAAGGATAAAAAAATAACTTAACCAAAATGCTTTGTTCACAAAAGAACTACGTAGGTCTGATTTTCTCATCATAATTGAGGAATACGTAGGAGCAAAGGGAAACGCCCTTGTCGACCACAAAAAAGATAAAAATATAAAAAAGCATAAAAAAGACATAAGAACGTAAAAAGGGAAGATAACATAAATTGAAGTCATATTTGCACATTTGATTAAAGGCTGCCGTCTCTTGTGACAGACGCGTGGGGTGCTAATACCTTCCTCGTGCGTAAATACAACTCCCGAACCATTCACTTAAGTTCGTAGATCACGTCTTTTTCGGTTTTTCCGACATTTTCCTTAAATAAACGTTGGTGGCGACTCTACGCGCATTCCTTTCTTGGAACACGCTCCCGCGAGTCATGCGTCGCCCTCCCGCCGAAGGGTAGGTTGCGACAGTTGGTGACTCCACTGGGGACCGTTTTTAGAGAGTTAGGCCATTTAATCTTGTGCAATGTTTTTATCATGACTTTCTCCTTTGTTGGTTTCCCTTTATTTTTCTTATGTTCTTGTGTATATAACTCTTTGATGCTTTTAGTGCGTTTTAAAATGTATGCATGAGGTAAATATTTATTCATTTGATGCACACAAACACCAACACTATTTGCACACACGGTGAGTTGAAAAAGGGCCCTATACCCGGGTTTGTGGGAACATAAGGAGTGGAGGTGAATCTGTGATCATGCTAGGTCTCCGACTTGCTCGATTACAGTGAACCCTCATCTAGAGTTTTTCTCTTTGATAACATATTGTTGCTAGTAGTCCCTACTGCTGAATTATGTTCTTCGAAGAGGATGATACCTCTAGAGACCATCAAGAGAGATATGACCACCTTGGGGATTATCACTAAAAACCTTTTTAGCTCTCTCCCATATAGGTCCCTTTGAGTAGGGGCACGAAGCAAACACGCTGCGTGCCATTTTTTCACACTGCCATGCATAAGTGTCATGTACCCTTTTGCTTATATTTTGTGAATATTGTCATACTATACACTCCTGTGTTGTGCCTTTCGCATATGCATCACGCACGGGTTCTGTCTTGATCCCCTCTTTTTTGCAAACCAACGGAGGGTCCGTGTCACCTTCTTAAATACATACGTCGAGCACTGTGCTACCCCAAGACGTTGTATCTAAGAAGGAGACAATTTCCCAGGTTCCCGTATTCATAAATGGCATCTGTGTCATGTGCATTCCTTCACACATTCATCCATTCCACCCATGATAGATGTCGGAGTTTTGATTCGCATCGGGTTTTTGTTTCACTTTAGTAAACATGGGGATAAATCAAACTGGCAAAAGGTTTTATCAAGTCAAGATTAAGGGCCTAGATATCACCAGCATTAAGGAGTTGGGGCGGTTGATGGGACCTCTCCGAATGCAAGCCTTCCGCAAGGCGTACGGAAAGATCTTAGATTTGACCATAGTAGAGATATCCACAGAAGCCATTGCATCACTCACCCAATACTATGACCAGCCCTTGAGATGCTTCATGTTTGGAGACTTCCAATTAGTACCGACCGTTGAAGAATTTGAGGAGATTCTAGGATGTCCTCTTGGGGGAAGGAAACCGTATCTTTTCTCCGGGTTTCTTCCCTCCTTGAGCAAAATTGAAATTGTGGTCAGGGATTCGGCGAGAAGATTGGACCGCGTATAGCAAACTCGAAGAGGAGTGGGTCCCGTTTATGGATGTATTAGCATTGCTAATCTTTGGGGTTGTCCTCTTTCCAAACGTGGATGGTTTGGTGGACCTAGCCGCAATTGATGCTTTCCTTGCATATCACCATAGCAAAGAGAGTCCGGTGGTAGCTGTCTTGGCGGGCTTATTTGACACATTTGACCGAAGGTGCAAAAAGAGTAGTGCACGGATCATCTGTTGTTTACCCGCTCTTTGTGTATGGTTGGTTTCGCACTTATTCCAACAAGACATAAGGCATCCATGTCCACTCCAAAGCCATCGCTCGTGTGTCGAAAAAAGAAGAGTAGATTGGGACCAACACTTGGCTGGGATAGGAGGCAGAACAACCAATTGGTTTCCACGATGGAAAGAAGGAAAGGAGGGAGTTCTGTTCTCATGTGGGGGCTACCCAAACATCCCGTTGATAGGAACGAGGGGTTGCATTAACTACAATCCCGCACTTGCTATAAGACAGTTAGGGTACCGCATGAGGGGAGCACCGACGGAAGAAAGCCTATCTCCTTTCCTTGTGAGAGATTTTGGCGCGCAAAATTTCAAGGTTATACAAAGAGTCCATAAGACGTGGGAAAGCCCGTTAAGGAAAGATGAAGAACTTAGGGGCATTCGTAATGGCATCATTGGTGGTTATCATGAATGGCTGAAAGTTCGTACACGGGGTTTAGATTGGCTCTCCAAGTTAAAGATTACTAACGAAGAGAACTTCGAAGCTCCGGAAGAAGATGAAGAAGTCCGAGCTCTAAAAACCGAACTAGGGAAAGCGAGACTTGCCAAAGAAAAATTCAAATTGGTCGCTATAGACGTTCGGAAAGAGTGTGCCAGGTTACAAGAAGAAAATGCAGCTACCGCAAAAGCCCTTGAACAAGAAACCAAGAGGGCTCGCAAGGAAGAGCATGGCCGTGACAAATTCAGTGGAGCGTTGTGGGTCAGCAACAGTGAGCTCAAGCTTCGAAGGGAAGAGAGAGACCGATCACGAGCACATAGCTTGGTTTTAAGAGAAGAGTTAGCCATTTGCTCAAGGTCCAAAAGAAACTTGTCTCAGCGTTTATGCGAGACAGAGACCAACATGTTAGCTATCATCACCAAGTACCAAGAAGAACTAAGTCTAGCCACGGCCCACGAGCATAGGGTGGCGGACTAGTATGCCCAAGTGTATGCGGAAAAGAAGGCTAGAGGAAGGGTGATCGACTCGTTACACCAAGAGGCAACCATGTGGATGGACCGATTTGCTCTTACCTTGAATGGGAGTCAAGAACTTCCCCGATTGCTAGCCAAGGCCAAAGCAATGGCAGACACCTACTCCGCCCCCGAGGAGATCCACGGACTTCTCGACTATTGTCAGCATATGATAGATTTAATGGCCCATATAATTAGGAACCGCTAGGGAGCTTGTATTGTCACTCAGATCTTGACTAGTTATAAACTTTTTGAAATAAAATGAGTTCATCCCATGTTTTTACTCCAAAAGTCAGTGCGAAACAAATCACCCCTGCATTCTATCCCTAGCATGCATTCATAATTTTTACCTACTCCTCACGTTTGGTTTTTCTAGGAAAAACACCATAACTAAACGCACCACAAGGCATCCCTATCGCACCGGATCCAAATCTAGAACGATGGGTGACCAAGAGGAGACATAGGAACAGATGAAAGCCGACATGTAGGCTTCGAAAGAACAAATGGCTTCTATGATGGAGGCCATGCTAGGAATGAGGCAACTCATGAAGAAAAATGTGTCCACCGTTGCCGCTGTCAGTTCGGCTGCCGAAGCAGACCCAACTCTCCTAGCTACCGCGCCCCATCCTCCCCCAAATACGGTAGGACGAGGAAGGAACACACTGGGGCACAACAACAACCCCCATTTGGGATACAAATGAGCGGCTTACCCTTATGGATTGTCGCCTAATTACATGCCGCCAGTCATGCAAGATGATGCGAGTCATATCTCTTCTCCCATCCTCGAAGGGGAGCCTCCTCGACAACCAGACGAGGTCCATGAAGATCATCGAAATTATGCCCAAAGGGATGTCGAGTTCTACCCCCCGATCCCCGTCGAGGGACCGGCACCCAACTCGATCTCCTCAAGGAGAGATTGAGGGCTGTTGAAGGCTTTGGTGACTATCCATTTGCAGACATGACATATCTTTGCTTGGTACCAGATGTTGTTATCCCCCCAAAATTCAAAGTGCCGGACTTCGACAAGTATAAAGGGATGACTTGTCCCAAGAACCATCTCAAGATGTATTGTCGCAAGATGGGCGCACACTCTAGGGATGAGAAGCTATTAATACACTTTTTCCAAGATAGCTTGGTCTGGGCTGCGGTTGTTTGGTACACTAATCTGGAAGCTTCCCGCATCCGTACTTGGAAGGACCTGATTACTGCTTTCCTAAGGCAATATCAGTATAATTCCAATATGGCTCCCGATCGCACTCAGCTACAGAATATGTTCAAAAAGGAAGGTGAGACCTTTAAAGAATACGCACAGCGGTGGAGAGACCTGGCAGCACAAGTGGCCCCTCCCATGGTCGAAAGGGAGATTATCACCATGATGGTAGACACCTTGCCAGTGTTTTACTATGAGAAGTTGGTAGGCTACATGTCGTCCAGCTTCGCGGACCTAGTATTCGTCGGGGAAAGAATCGAAGTAGGGTTGAAAAGAGGGAAGTTCGATTACGTTTCCTCCACAAGTGCCAATGCTAAAAGAATCGGAGCAACTGGGGCAAAAAGGAAGGAGGGAGATGCCCACGCCGTCACTTCGGCGCCCGCATGGGTCAAACCCCCGCAGACATCTCATGGTACACATCAGTACGCCCAACATCATCCGAGCTTCTCAGCTCACGCCGGGAACTCCTCTAATTCAGCACTCGTGCAGCCTAAGGCACCCGTCCAGAGGGAGACCCCCCAAGTTCCAACTCCAATCACGACTCGCCCGGATGGCAATTCCAACGCAATGAGGAACTTTCCCCCGAGGCCAATTCCAGAATTCACCCCACTCCCAATGACGTATGAAGACCTCTTGTCGTCCGTCATCGCCAACCAACTGGCCGTAATAACTCCCGGGAAGATCTTCCAACCCCCTTTCCCAAAGTGGTATGATCCTAACGCAACTTGCACGTACCATGGGAATACCCCAGGGCATTCCATCAAAAAATGCTTGGCCCTTAAATACAAGGTCCAACATTTGATAGATTCTGGATGGCTGACATTTCAAGAGGATCGGCCCAACGTGAAAACCAACCCACTCGCCAATCATGGAGGGGGAGCGGTTAATGCCATTGAGTTAGATAGGCCGCACAGGTCTAAACCTTTAAAAGACGTGGCAACCCCTAGGAGATTTATCTTTGAGGCCCTACAAAAGGGAGAGGTGATTCCCCATGGTGGGCATAAAGAGGGTTCTTGTTTGTTGCATCCCGGTGAGCTACATAGCATGGAAACATGTTTGGCAATAGAGGAATTTTTGCAGCGAATGATAGATCAAGGCCGACTAGAAGTCGGTGATGAGGGGAGGGAAGAGCAGCATATATGTATGCAGTCCGTGGATGAGAGAAGTTTTGGAAGGCCTAAACCTTTGGTGATATATTTCACCAAGGGCGCAGCTTCTCAAAAGCCCCGACACCCCTCGACAGCTAAACCTGTCCCTTTCCCGTACCAGAATAGCCACGCAGTCCCATGGAGGTACACACCTCCGAACAAAAAGGAAGAAGAAGCCACCGACATCAGTTCGTTGTCGGCCAAGGTAATCAATATCACGGGGCTGAGAGGTGTGACCCGCAGCGGTCGCGTGTTTGTGCCCCCCGACCTACCAATTCAGCCCACGAACGTCAAGGGGAAGGCAAAGGTAGTGGAAGAACAAGATGATAAAACACCCCTCACTCCGAATGAGGATATTCCGGTGAAAGGTCTTCCGAAGAAAAGGGATGGTTATGGCAAGAAGGAGGTGTCACTAGAGGAAGCCAGCGAGTTTCTCCGCATAATTCGGCAGAGCGAGTTCAAGGTTATTGAGCAGCTCAACAAAACCCCGGCTAGGGTCTCGCTGTTGGAATTACTCATGAGCTCGGAGCCTCATCGAGCTTTGCTAGTAAAGGTTTTGAACGAAGCTCATGTGGCCTAAGATATCTCTGTAGAAGGCTTTGGAGGGCTTGTCAATAGTATCACCGCCAACAACTATCTCGCCTTCGCTGAAGAAGAAATCCCTGCCGAGGGAAGAGGGCATAACAAGGCTTTGCATGTATCAGTCAAGTGTATGGACCACGTTGTAGCCAAGGTGCTCATCGATAATGGTTCCAGCTTAAACGTGATGCCCAAAAGCACTTTGGAGAAATTACCATTTAATGCTTCCTATCTAAAGCCAAGTTCCATGGTAGTTCGTGCCTTCGACGGCACTTGCCGAGAGGTTAGGGGAGAGATAGACCTCCCGGTACAGATAGGCCCTCACACCTGTCAGGTTACCTTTCAAATAATGGATATTAACCCCCCTTACAATTGCCTGTTGGGACGCCCGTGGATCCATTCGGTGGGATTCGTTCCCTCTACGCTCCACCAAAAATTGAAGTTCGTAGTGGAAGGGCATTTGGTTATCGTATCGAGCGAGGAAGACATCTTGGTGAGTTGCCCATCCTCTATGCCATATGTGGAGGCCGCAGAGGAGTCATTAGAAACTGTTTTCCAGTCTTTCGAGGTGGTAAGCATTTCCTCCGTGGATTCCTTCTCTGGGCAACCTTGCCTGTCAGATACGGCAGTAATGGTGGCCCGGGTAATGTTGGGGAATGGTTACGAGCCCGAAATGGGTTTAGGCAAGGACAACGGCGGCATAACTAGCCTAATAAGCGCCAAAGGAAATCGTGGGAAGTTTGGGTTAGGCTACAAGCCCACACAGGCAGATATAAGGAAAAGCATTGCGGGAAGGAAAAGTGGAAGTCAAGGCTCGCGATTAAGACAAGAAGACGAAGGAAGCCCGCCCTGCCACATAAGTAGGAGCTTTATAAGCACGGATCTAGGGGACGATGGCCAAGTCGTTGCAATATGCGAAGATGATGCTCTGAGTGGGTCGAATTTGGTACGACCATGCCCTCCTGATTTCCGACTAGGAAATTGGCGAGTGGAGGAGCGCCTGGACATTTACGCGACAAGCATAATGTAAACCTTTTTATGGCTTTAAAAGCTCTACAGTTGGGCCTAGGCTTTAGAGTTTCCTTTTGTTAAGGCTTTGTGTCTTTTGTTCCTAAATCTATAATACAAAGATCTTTCTTCATCTGTTCCTGCGTCTCTACCCATTCTCATCCATTTGCATGTTTACTTCTTTATGTTTAAAACTCCAGATCCGACGACGAGTCCCTCGAAGGTACTAATACCTGGGACCCACCCATCGACTTCGAGCAAGAAACGAATCAAACAGAAGATGAAGAGAACGAGGATGTGGGACTTCCCCTGGACTTGGAAAGGATAGTCGCCCACGAGGATCAAGAAATGGGGCCTCATCAAGAAGAGACAGAACTAGTAACTTGGGAACTGGCAGTGGAAAAAGGGAAGTAAAGATAGGCACGGGTATGGCCGCACCCATCCGTGAAGAATTAACAGCCCTGCTAAGATATGCCCGGTTTGAGTTCTGACATTGTACAACACCGATTACCCCTAAATCCCGAGTGTCCCCCGGTAAAACAGAAACTGAGAAGGATGAAGCCTGAGACATCCTTGAAGATAAAAGAAGAGGTGAAGAAACAATTTGGCGCTGGGTTTTTGGCTGTCGCTCGGTACCCAGAACGGGTTTCCAACATTGTACCAGTCCCAAAGAAGGATGGGAAGGTGCGAATGTGTGTGGATTATCGGGACCTGAATCGGGCCAGTCCCAAAGACAACTTTCCTTTGTCGCACATCGATATCCTTGTGGATAATACGGCCAATTTCACTTTATTTTCCTTCATGGATGGGTTCTCCGGTTACAATCAGATAAAGATGGCGCCAGAGGATATGGAAAAGACTACCTTCGTCACCCTGTGGGGAACGTTCTGTTACAAGGTGATGTCCTTTGGACTCAAGAATGACGGGACAACTTATCAACGGGCTATGATAGCTTTGTTCCACGATATGATGCACCAAGAGATCGAGGTCTATTTGGATGACATAATTGCCAAGTCTAAATCCGAGGAGGAACACCTTGTTAACCTGAGGAAGTTGTTCAAAAGGCTTAGGAAGTATCAATTGAGGTTGAACCCAGCTAAGTGCACTTTTGGGGTCAAATCAGGGAAATTGCTAGGTTTCATCGTAAGCCAGAAAGGGATAGAGGTAGACCCCGAAAAGGTGAAGGCCATCCTTGAGATGCCAGAACCCCGTATCGAGAGGCAAGTCCGAGGTTTCCTGGGACGTTTGAATTATATTGCCAGATTCATATCACAGCTCACTGCTATTTGTGAACCGTTGTTCAAACTCTTACGCAAAAACCAAACCAACCGTTGGAATGAGGATTGTCAAGAGGCATTTGGGAGGATCAAAAAGTGTCTCATGAATCCTCCTGTGCTTATGCCACCGGTACCCGGAAGGCCTCTCGTCTTGTATATGACGATTTTGGACGAGTCGATGGGATGTATGCTGGGGCAACATGATGAGTCTGCAAAGAAAGAGCGCGTTGTCTACTACTTGAGTAAGAAGTTCACAGCCTATGAAATGAATTACTCCCTGCTCGAAAGAATGTGTTGTGCTTTAGTTTGGGCGTCCCATCGCCTAAGACAATACATGCTGAGCCATACCACCTAGTTGATATCCAAGATGGACCCGGTTAAGTACATCTTTGAAAAGCCAGATCTTACGGGACGGATCGCCTGGTGGCAAGTCTTGCTATCCGAGTTTGATATAGTTTACGTCACCCAAAAGGCGATAAAAGGGAGGGCCTTAGCAGATTTTTTGGCTCAGCAGCCTCTCAACGACTATTAGCCCATGCATCCCGAATTCCCGGATGAGGACATCATGGCCTTGTTTGAGGAAAAACTAGATGAGGACCGGGACAAATGGACCGTGTGGTTTGATGTAGCATCAAACGTTCTAGGCCATGGCATTGGAGCAGTATTGGTCTCTCCAGACAGTCAATGCATACCTTTCACAGCCAGGCTGGGGTTCGACTGCACCAACAATATGGCTGAGTATGAAGCATGTGCCCTGGCCGTCCAGGCAGCGATTGACTCCAATGTCAAGTTACTCAAGGTGTGTGGGGACTCAGCGTTGGTGATCCGTCAGCTAAGAGGGGAATGGGAAACAAGAGACCCCAAGCTGATACCCTACAAAGCCTATATCAAGGAGATGGCTAATTCCTTTGATGAGATCTCCTTCCATCATGTTCCCCGGGAGGAAAATCAAATGGCTGATGCGCTTGCCACTTTGGCGTCCATGTTCCAGCTAACGCCGCACGGGGATCTACCATATATTGAGTTCTGGTGTCGTGGCAAACCCGCACATTGTTGCTAGGAATAAGAGGAACGGGACGGTAAGCCTTGGTATTTTGATATCAAGCGATATGTCGAAAGCAAAGAGTACCCACTAGAGACATCCGACAATGATAAAAGGACATTGAGGAGATTGGCGGCCGGTTTCTTCATGAGCGGGAGCATACTATATAAAAGAAACCACGACATGACTCTCCTGCGATGCGTGGATGCCAAAGAGGCGAACCACATGATCGAGGAAGTCCATGAGGGTTTGTTTGGAACGCACGTCAATGGGCATGCTATGGCCAGGAAGATCCTGAGGGCAGGTTATTACTGGCTCACCATGGAAGGTGATTGTTGCGTCCATGTAAGGAAATGCCACAAGTGTCAAGCGTTCGCGGACAATGTCAATGCTCCGCCACATCCTTTGAATGTCATGTCCGCCCCTTGGCCTTTTTCCATGTGGGGAATAGATGTCATCGGGGCCATCGAGCCCAAGGCTTCGAATGGTCACCGCTTCATTCTCGTGGCGATAGATTATTTCACCAAGTGGGTCGAGGCGGCTTCCTACATGATGCAAGCTCCATTGGAGGTTGTAGGCCTAGGATCTTCTTCATCAATGGATTCCTTTGCTTCTTGGAAAATGAATGGCAGCGGAATGGAGAAGGAAGAGAGAGAGAGGAGACGCCACTTCAAGGAGAAGATGAGTCTAGAAGAAGCTCACCACCATAAGAGGCCATGGATAAGAGCTTGGGGGAAGAAGGAGATGAATGAAGGGAGAGGGAGAGAAGAGCACGAAATTTTGTGCTCTAAGAGAGCTCTGAACTTTGAAGTTTAATATTCAAATGATCAAAGTTGAAAAAAATGCACACACATGACCTCTATTTATAGCCTAAGTGTCACACAAAATTGGAGGGAAATTCAAATTTCACTTGAATTTGAAATTGAATTTGTGGAGCCAAAATTTCACTAATTATGATTAGTGAATTTTAGTTATGGTTCAGCCCACTAATCCAAGATCAATTCCAAGATTCTCCACTAAGTGTGCTTAGGTGTCATGAGGCATGAAAAGCATGAAGGACATGCACAAAGTGTGACTATATGATGTGGCAATGGGGTGTAGTAAGCAAATGCTCACCTCCCCCTCTAAAATTTAATTGGATTGGGCTTCTACCAATTCAATTAAATTTATTTCCAACCACACACATCAAATATCCACTTAGTGCATGTGAAATTACAAAACTACCCCTAATAGAAAAACTAGTCTAAGTGTCCTAAAATACAAGGGCTGAAAAATCCTATATTTCTAGGGTACCCTACCTACAATATGGAGCCCTAAATACAAGGACCAAATATATTGACATCCTAGTCTAATATGTACAAAGATAATTGGACCCAACCTTGGCCCATGGGCTCAGAAATCTACCCTAAGGTTCATGAGAACCCTAGGGCCTTCTTCAGCAGCTCTAGCCCAATCTTCTTGGAGCCTCTTGCTCATGGCTCTAGTGACTGGTCCCTTCCTAGGGAGGATTGCATCACTACACCAATGTCACGAGGAGTGTAGTGGTCAGATTCATAAAGAGGGAGCTAATTTGTCGGTACGGACTCCCTAGGAAGATCATTACTGACAATGGCACCAACCTGAATAACAAGATGATGCAGGAAATGTGTGCGGATTTCAAAATCCAGCATCACAACTCCACGCCCTACCGGCCAAAGATGAATGGAGCCGTGGAATCAGCCAACAAGAATATTAAGAAAATTATTCAGAAGATGATAGTGTCATACAAAGATTGGCATGAGATGTTGCCTTTTGCCTTGCATGGATACCGAACTTCAGTACGAACTTCTACTGGGGCAACGCCGTATTCCTTGGTTTATGGAATGGAAGCGGTACTCCCATTTGAAGTAGAGATCCCTTCCCAAAGGATACTAGCTGAATCGGGCTTAGAAGAATCAGAGTGGGCTCAACACGCTATGACCAACTCAACCTTATTGAAGGTAAGCGCTTGACGACCATGAGTCATAGGCGCCTGTATCAACAAAGAATGAAGAATGCGTTCGACAAGAAGGTACGCTTGCGCAAGTTCCATGAGGGAGACCTTGTGCTGAAAAGGATGTCCCACGCTGTTAAAGATAATCGAGGGAAGTGGGCCCCGAACTACGAAGGGCCTTTCGTTGTGAAAAGGGCTTTTTCCGGAGGAGCCCTGGTGCTTACCAACATGGATGGCGAGGAGCTACCTTTACCTGTGAACTCTGATGTTGTCAAGCGATACTATGCTTAGAATCTGGGGCAATTAAGGATGTCGCTGCATGTTCTTTTATTTTTGTGTGTCTTCTTGGTTTCCCCCAGGGATTCCCGTCTACTGTATATCTCTCGTCGCAGTCTTTTAAAAGAAGAGAACATGGGTTTGAGGCTTCAGTCCTCACTTTGGTTTTAAACCATGTGTTAGTTTGTAATAACCTGAGCCATTTCGCTCAGTTCATGGGGTGCCCCAAGCGCTTAATCAAAACTGAACCTAACCAGCTTTCACTAATAAGATTATTGCATTTGAAAACATTCATGCATACGCATACGCATGCATATTTTTGTGATAACAGAGGCAGAATCGTCTTAGGCCACAGTCAGAGGTCGAGACAAAGTTAAAGGCAGAAACCATTCAAGATAAGACGATGACGCGGTCACGATTTGCCACGCATTGTTGTTTCCTACTTTCAGGTACTTAGGGACGGACGCAAATAGAGGCTAGGGTCACGACCGACAGATCATCATCCCTTCCCAGCTCGGGACAAGCGGAAAACACAGCTGCAAGGCAGCCTAGTATCCTTTAAATTCACAGTAATTATTACTGTTGTTTGTTTAAAATAAATAATGGATGCCTAATCTACCTTGAGTGGGTTCGAGTAAGCGAATGCCGACCCATAGAGGGCCATGCTCATGTCTTCCCTAAAAAAAAGAAAAAAGGGTACAGGTTAGCTCGCCTAGGCGAGCAACCCTTGTACAAAAATGTTTAAAAGAGGGGGACGAGAATGTTTTCTGCATTCAAACCCCCCCCCATTCAAAAAAAGAAAGCTCACGGGAATTAAGGGTTTTTCACCCCTAGGCCACCATTTTTGCGCTTTTGCTTCCATTCTTAGTGTTGTTACTCACACCATCAAGTAAGTATCCCATTCTTGAGCTTTCTATTGATGTATCTTGGTCTTCTTTTGGTGCTCTAAATTGTGTGAATATGCCCAAATCTATGGAGCAATTTTGGCTTTGTTTCATGCTTGATTGGTTTGAATTGAGGGGTTGTAGGGGATGGCCTTAGGCCTAGGGTGCATCCTGAAGCAATGGGGCATGCCACATTGCCCCCACTCTCTTACTATTCATGCCTAAACATGCGCCCACCAAGTGCTCGGTGAAATACCTCAATGAAATATGAGCATGGTTTTGTAAGCTTGGGATTGTGGGACTGTTTTATATATATAGGGACAGCATGAAGGATTTAAAATGAGTGCCCGAATGCAATTCTAGGCCTAGGAACCCAAGCTTTTAAGTTCAATGTAAGGAAGCATGACTTATGCCTAGGAATCTAAATTTTGGTTTTGAATGTAAAAAGGCATGAATATTAGGACATGTTTGAGAGGTTTTAAATTTGGCTTCCCCATGAGGAATACCTTGCACCTAGGTAGCATGGAAAATACCTTTCAACGGTATGTATATATGTGAATATATATGGCATAAAAATACGTTGCAAAGTGTGTGAATATATGGCATAAAAATACCTTGCAAAGTGTGAATGAATAGCAAATAATGCATTTCAAAAATCTGTATGTGTAGGATAGGTAGCGTAAAAATGCCTTTCAAAATATGTATATTTGTGGATAGGTAGCATAAGGAGCCTTTCAAAAAATGTACCCATGTCAAAAATGGCACGAGGATGCTTCCCAAATGAATATATGATGTGGAATTGCCCCTCAAGTGCGTATAGATGGCATGAAACTTCCTTTTCAAATGCAAGTGTGTGCATGACGTGAGATTGGCTCTCCAATGTGCATATATGTATAAATAAATGTGAATGAAACAACAAAAAATTTGTATGTTAATAAAATACTTCAAATGTGTGTATGTAGTTTGTGGTAGCAAAATACTTAGGATATGAACATATGTAATTTTGACACAATACCTTGAGCATGCGTATACGTATACGTATTCTTTCCAAAAAAATATATGTGTGTGGTAACTAGAATGTTTTGAATATCCTTGTATGTTGATATAAATAGTAGGATATTTTACGCATATGCACGTTCATAAATGTTTTACATTAAGGAAATGTGTGCACAAGTTTGTTCTAAATCGGAAAGATTAGCATGTCGTTTTTGCTTTAAAATAAGCGTTTTCTTGTAAACTAACTTTCCAAATGTTTGTCCTCGCAGGAAATGGCTCCGAGAAAGCTTCCGCAAAGAGATCTAGGAAGGATGCCGCGGCTGAAGGGACTAGTGCCGCTCCCGAGTTCGACAGCCATCGTTTCAGGAGCGCTGAGCACCAACAGTGTTTCGCCGGCGTTGGACGTCGTTGGTCACTCCCATGGCCAAGTTTGACCCAGATGTAGTCCTAGAGTTTTATGTCAATGCTTGGCCCACGGAGGAGGGCGTGCGGGACATGCGGTCATAGGTAAGGGGCCAGTGGATTCCTTTTGATGCAGATGCCCTCAGCCAGTTCCTGGGAAACCCGCTAGTGTTAGAGGAAGGCCAGGAGTGCGAGTATAGTCAAAGAAGGAACCGGGCCGATGGATTTGACGAGGAGGCCATTGCCCAGCTGTTATGCATACCGGGTCAGGATTTTGCCCGGACCGCTGCCGGGAGACAGGTGCGGATCATGCGCACCAGCATGACTACCTTGACCCTGACGTGGATGATGTTGCTGCTCAGCAACATCCTGCCCAGCGATCATAACTCCGACCTCCCTCTGCCGAAGTGTCAGCTAGTGTATGCCATCCTGACACGGATGAGCGTCCATGTGGCTCAGTTGATCGCTGACGCCATTTATTTATTTGCAGGTATGCCACCTACCAGGCACCCTCTAGACCCAGATAAGTGTAACAGGGCCCTGGGGTTTCCAGCATTGATCACGGGTCTCTGCCAGTCGTTTGGGGTTCTCGTCACACCTAGCAAGGTGATTCGACCGCCGATCACCCAAGCCTTCATTAAGAAGTATTGCACGCCTAGACAGGCGCAGGATGATGCGCCACAGGCCGCTGACGCACCGCCACCACCTCATCAGGCTGATCCAGCTGGGTCATTCGGCATGGAGCGGTATTTCCAGTACTTGGTTCACCAGCAGGCGGCCAACCACAGGGGGCAGGTGCAGATCCATGAGTGTCTCTACCAGCTTAGCCTCAATCAGCAGAGCCAAGGTTTCGCTCCTTTTGCGTGCCCTACTCTAGATTAGTTTAGGACTGAGGTCGCGTGGCCCAGAGATTGGCCCGAGGACCAGACAGAGGAGGCACCTGCAGGAGCTCCCGACGGTGCAGAGGACGCCCACATGGATGAGGAGATGACAGATTTACTTGGCTTCTTGGGAGGAAGCGGAGCCACTTGACTGAGGTCACCGCATTTTTTGACACATCTGTTTTTTTTTGTTTAGTTTGCTATTAACGTTTTCTGTTATTGCCCATATTGTTGTTAACATTACTATTTTCTATTTTGTTCATATGGTAACTAACATTACTATCATTATTGCTCGTTTCTGTTAGAAATTTTCGGTGTTATGGCTCTCAGTTATTTCGTCACCATTTTGCAACTTACCATTTTCGTGCGTTTCTCGTTCACCTCGTGGTTAGACGTGAGTAGGTAGTGTGCGCCCTCGTCCGCATGACTTTTTCAGAGAAAAAAAGAAAGAAGAGAGAGGAAATGAACAAATGATAAGTAACTAAAAAAGAAAAAGAAGGAAGGAAAAAAAGAAAACAATAGGAATAAAAGGTTGTCTAGCTGAAAACAACATGCTTGTGAAAAGAGATAATTTCCAACTTTTATTTGAAAATTCTTTTTGCTGATCATAGCTAGTTTTTGAAAAATATGTATATACGCCTGGAGGGTGAATGCTGTGAAAGTTTTTCCGAACACCCAAAATAGACTCGGATGAATGCACAAATTGATAAAAGAACATATTTTGGAAATACGGGGTTGACTAAAATAGAGAAAATGAATTATGAGCCCTAGCATCACACGACCAAAAGTTTTTCGACACTTGAGTGTCTGCATAGGTGCATGCATGACTAGTTTTGCATACAATTTCCAAATCATAATTGTTGCATTTGTGTCATGGAAATAATGTGGGATATTTCCTTTTACCCTTGAACCAAACCGGACCCTGACATGCATCTTGTCCAGCCATTCTACAAGCTTTGAGCCAAAATCCCGACTTACCATAAAACCTTGACCCAGGGTGAGAATGTCAATCCTTGCCCTCAGAAGAAAACAAAGAAAAGAAAGTTCCCGACCCAAGAATCGGAAGAAAACAAAAAGAAAATTCTCAATCAAAAGGGTGGAAGAAAGCAAAAAAAGGGAAAGAAAATTCTTGATCAAAGATCGGAAGAAAACAGAAGGAATATATAGAAAGGCCTTTGGACTAGACAATATCTGAACAATACAGATTTGTCACCAAGAAAACATGAAAAGAAAGGAAACCACGACCTAAAGTGGTCCTCTCTCTTTGATTGCCAACCAAAATCCTGTGCGTCGGTGACTTGTTCGCCTCGCGCTAAACAAAAAACTGAAAAGGAAAAGGCCAAGAACATTCAAAGCCAAAAATTCCCACAAAAAAACACCATTCCCAAGGAAAAGTCCTACTAATCCATGATCACGCATGTAATCTTTGATTTGATAGGAAATAATTTGCCAAATCAAGTCATGGCATATCTATGGTTCGGAATTAGGATGAAACACTTACCTGTGTGAGATTGATACACTTTGAGTGATTTTCTTCTATTTTTGTTGAACCCAGTGTTTCCTCTAAAATGGTCATTTAGAAACGAAATGCAAACATCCAAAATCTCATTTGTGGTTATGAGAAGATTTCATCAGCATACTCCCCTTCCCCGGTAGACACATTGTTTTTCATCCGAAAAGCATATGTTGCTCTAATTAGTTGGAAGTTTTCTCTCTTTACTAAAGCATGTTCACATTTTACTGAAGAAAACACCGAGACTATTCTTAGTCTCACAAGTTATCCAGAACTACGTAAGTCTGAGTTCCTCATTGAGGATACGTACGAGCAAGAGCCTCGCTTTTGTCGGCCGCCCCCACAATTTCTGTCATACTAACACTGGGGTCACGTGACATGCGGAGATACTCGACTGGTTATCCGTTTAAACTTTCTTTTGCTATCTCTAAGACTCAAAGCATGATAGCACGCAGAGACTAACATCGTCTTCTGCATCCTTTGTCAATCGCAGCCAACAAGCTCATTGACACACGGAGATTTACGTCATCTTCCGCGCAGACAATTTCTGTCATACTGACACTGGAGTCACGTGACATGCGGAGATACCCGAGTGGTTATCCGTTTAAACTTTATTTTGCTATCTCCAAGACTCAAAGCATGATAGCACGCAGAGACTAACGTCGTCTTCTGCACCCTTTATCAATCACGACCAACAAGCCCGTTGACACGCGGAGATTTACGTCATCTTCCGCGCAGACAATTTCTGTCATACTGACATTGGAGTCACGTGACATGCGGAGGTACCCGAGTGGTTATCCGTTTAAACTTTCTTTTCCTATCTCTAAGACTCAAAGCATGATAGCACGCAGAGACTAACGTCGTCTTCTACACCCTTTATCAATCGCCACAACCAAGCCCGTTGACACGCGGAGATTTACGTCATCTTCCGCACAGACAATTTCTGTCATACTGACACTGGAGTCACGTGAAATGCATAGATACCCAAGTGGTTATCCGTTTAAACTTTCTTTTGCTATCTCTAAGACTCAATGCATGATAGCACGCAGAGACTAACGTCGTCTTCTGCACCCTTTGTCAATCGCGGCCAACAAGTTTGTTGACACGCAGAGATTTACGTCATCTTCCGCGCAGACAATTTCTGTCACACTGACACTGGAGTCACGTGACATGCGGAGATATCCGAGTGGTTATCCGTTTAAAATTTCTTTTGCTATCTCCAAGACTCAAAGCATGATAGCACGCAGAGACTAACGTCGTCTTCTACACCCTTTATCAATCGCGGCCAACAAGCCCGTTGACACGCGGAGATTTACGTCATCTTTCGTGCAGACAATATCTGTCATACTAACACTGGAGTCACGTGACATGCGGAGATACCCGACTGGTTATCCGTTTAAACTTTCTTTTGCTATCTCTAAGACTCAAAGCATGATAGCACGCAGAGACTAATGTCATCTTCTGCACCCTTTGTCAATCGCGGCCAACAAGCTCATTGACACGCGGAGATTTTCGTCATATTCCGCGCAGACAATTTCTGTCATACTGATACTGGAGTCACATGACATGCGGAGATACCCGAGTGGTTATCCGTTTAAACTTTCTTTTGCTATCTCCAAAACTCAAAGCATGATAGCACGCAGAGACTAACGTCGTCTTCTGCACCCTTTATCAATTGTGGCCAACAAGCCCGTTGACACGCGGAGATTTACGTCATCTTCTGCGCAGACAAATTGTCATACTGACACTGGAGTCACGTGACATGCGGAGATAACCGAGTGGTTATCCGTTTAAAACTTTCCTTTGCTATCTATAAGACTCAAAGGATGATAGCAAGTTGGGTGGTAAACGCGTATAGACGAATTTTGCGCCCTTTATCATTTGGGAACAACAACCTGAGTGGGTGAACGCGCAGAGATAGATTCTGCGCCCTTTATCATTCGGGAACAACAAGTTGAGTAAGTAAACGCGCAGAGACAGATTTTGTGCCCTTTATCATTCAGGAGCAGCGAGGCGGGTGATAAATGCGCAGAGACAGATTCTGCGCCCTTTGTCATTCAGATTTCGCAAGTTGGGTGATAAACGCGCAGAGACAAATTCTGCGCGCTTTGTCATTCAAAAACAACAAGTTGAGAGGTGGGCAGGGACAAATTATGGTCATTACGTACACCTTTTCGCCATCCAGAGGCGATCGTGTCCGGTGGCACACAGAGACAAATTATGGTCATTCTGTGTCTCCCCGCCCAGGCTTGATCGTGTCTAACAAAACGCAGAGACAAATTATGGTCATTCTGCGTCTTGTATCAACCGAGATGAAAAAATTCAACAGTATCAGGATGATGTGTCGGTATTGGTCATTTTCAAATTTTTGCAAGTTCCGCTGGCAGGGAGGTTCACTGGCCGAATAGTGTTTCGCTTGAACGAAATTAGTGTCTTATCTTTACTTCCCTTTTATCTCCAATAAAAGACAAGTAAAGAGGGCCAATTGTCATACCCTAATTTCGTCTGGGGACCATCCGTTGTTGGGATGCGACCCTCGTTTGACCACTTCGAGGTACTTGGCACCCATCGTTAGGCAATTCATGAAGTTCCGTGACATGCCGGAAGTCAAAAGAAAGCATTGTAGCACAATCCGTGAAGTTCCGTGACATGCCGGAAATTAAAAGGAAGTGTTAGTGCGCAATCCGTAAAGTTTCGTAACGTTCCGGAAGGCAAAAAAGGGATGATTATGTAATCCGTAAGGTTTCATAACATTACGGAAATAGAACAAGCATCGTTATGAAATTCGTAACGTTACCGAAAAAAAATCACCAAAAAAGAGCAAGGGGTGTATTTAGTAAAAATGAGGGTGCAAATAGCTACCAGGCCCACTTGGGCCTTCCAGAATATTCCTCCAGAAGGCGATTGCTTCTGGAGGAAGCAACTTGGCTCGCCTGGGCGAGCTGGGTGGCAATCTTCTCCCCTATTTTCCTATAAATAGGGGGAGAAGTGAAGGGAAAAATGTTCAGCCTTCCTGGTAATTCGAGATCACTTGAAATTAGTGAAAAAAATTGTTTCCGTGAAGAAAATCCAAGCCGAGGCGCTTCCGTAATGTTAGACAAGTGGCCTCAGATATCTTAAGAAGAGGGGTTGAATTAAGATATTCCAAACTACTTCCCCAATTAAAAAAAAACTATTTCACTTTTTATTCAAGTTATGAATTCCCTTAATGACAATCTTCTTAAATATTGATTCAAATAAAACAATTTGAATATGAATATAAAGAAATAATAAATAAAGGAGATTAAGGGAAGAGAAAGTGCAAACTCAGATTTATACTGGTTCGGCCACACCCTTGTGCCTACGTCCAGTCCCCAAGCAACCCGCTTGAGAGTTCCACTATCTTGTAAATTCCTTTTACAAGTTCTAAACACACAAGGACAATCCTTCCTTTGTGTTTAGAATTCATTTACAACAAGAGACCCACGGTCTCTTAATCCCTTAGAGAATGAGAAGAAGAAGAAGAATGAATCTCTCTAGAAAGAGATGGATTTTACAGATTAAGCACTCAAATAATTCCTCAATGAATTGCAATTGAATTGGCCAAGGAATTCTTAAGAGGATAAAATGATTTTGCTCTTTGAGAGGATAAACACTTGTTGTTTTCAAAAACTCTTAGCAATTTCGTGTTTAAGTCACATATATATAGACCATTGGTGGTCATGAATAAAGCCTTTGAAAAGTTGTGACTCTTAAAATTATTTTTTCAGAAAATCCTGTCTGGTAATCGATTACAGTAATTGTGTAATCGATTACAGCTTTTAAAATTTGAATTAAAACGTTTACTAACTGCTGGTAATCGATTACCAAAATTGTGTAATCGATTACACAGTCTAAAATTTTGAATTCAAATTTTAGTAGCTGTTATAAAATATATTTGGCCACTGGTAATCGATTACATCCTCTAGTAATCGATTACCAGAGAGTAAAACCTTTGTAAAACACTTTTTAACTTAAATTACTTGGCCAAACCTTTTGCTAATTCAATTAGGAATTCCCTTCCTAATATACTAGTGATCATCTTGATGCTGTGACTTGTAATCTTGAAGTATTGTCTTGAATTTTAATCTTGTAAAGCCCATTTACATCAATTGCATCATATCATCATGATCATCATCAAAACATCAAAAGAAATTGCATCTACACGTAACGTTTCCATAACGTTCCCGTGGGTGATTTCGCGAAGATTTTCAGCCGTTCTTCGACGTTCTTCATTCATTCTTCGGTCTTCAACCGGTAAGTTCTCAAAATCGAACTTTTTAATTCATTCTATGTACCCTTAGTGGTCCTCATTTGTTTCACGTGCTTTTATTTTCATTTCATTTACTTTCCGTACCCCTTTTTGACGTTCTTTAGTCATTTACTTAAGTTATTTTATCGCCTAATCAAAAATAAAATAAATTTTCACCGATCATTTGAATTGTAACATCCGTTAATTTCTATGTTAAAATGAAATCCGACCGTTCGGTCATGCCTTAACCACGTTGGAAACCAAAAAGAGGTAAAATAATAATATAATAATAAAAATATCTTTTAGTAAAATAAATCAAAAAAATCAATCGGACGTTTCTCTTTGAGATTTTTCTTTCTTAATCAAATTGACTAATAACCAAAGTGAAACTAAGGCTAAAATCAATTCATAAACCAAACTTTTGTCATCGCCTAAAAAAGTCATTTTCAAAGGTCCAACGCCTTGAAATGGTCTTTTCCGCTTTTGTTGGTTAAGTGTAGATTTCTAAAAGCCTAAAATCAATATGTAACTTTGTTACCTCTTTCAAAAATGAAGAAATCATTAATGGTCCAACGCCTTAATGTTTTCTCACTTCTTAAAAGAATCGAAAGATGGTCTAATGGTCCAACGCCTTAAAATGAATTTTCATTCAATAAAAACATATCTTGCAAAAAAGGATAAAAAAATAACTTAACCAAAACGCTTTGTTCACAAAAGAATTACGTAGGTCTGATTTTCTCATCATAATTGAGGAATACGTAGGAGCAAACGAAAATGCCCTTGTCGACCACAAAAAAGATAAAAATATAAAAAAGCATAAAAAAGACATAAGAACATAAAAAGGGAAGATAAAATAAATTGAAGTCATATTTGCACATTTGATTAAAGGCTGCCGTCTATTGTGACAAACGCGTGGGGTGCTAATACCTTCCCCGTGCGTAAATAAAATTCCCGAACCTTTCACTTAAGTTTGTAAATCATGTCTTTTCCGGTTTTTTTCGATATTTTTCTCAAATAAACGTTGATGGCGACTCCACGCGTATTCCTTTCTTGGAACAGGTTCCGCGAGTCACGCGTAGCCTCCTGCCCAATCATGTAAAAGAAATTAATTACTTATAATGCTATTATTATTTGCTTTTTAAAGACAATGCAATTATGTTTATATTCTTCTTTTACAATTCCTTTTTCTTGTGTTTCTTGGTGAACTCTTTTGTAGTTTACTCGGGGGAAAATAATGCCATAGACCCCACGCACACACTGTTCTGTTCATTCGTGTCGGCTCGCATTTCAAGCTTTAGCGCCAATATTCAGCTTCCGTTCATTCCACGCATTTCTCGTTCGTCCGATTCGTCGTTCTGCATTCCATTTCCTTTTAAATTTTACATTTTCAAATTCTTTTTGCAGCTTAAAATTTAAAGAATTTGAAAAGCTCACTCAGTTCTCGCTCGCGATTTTCTCACTCTCTCGTCCGACGCTCGCAATACTCGCTACGACCCTCGCTCTACTCTCTCTGTCTCACGCGCAGTGGTGCAGAGCGTCTCTCATCTCTGCGATTTAGGTTTCGATTTTCATTTCGCAAACCTGTGTTTTCATTTTTTATTTAATTAATTTGCGTTTGTTTTTTTTATTTTTATTTCGTTGTTTGGTTTCGTTGATTTTGTTTTTGACCTAGGGTTTCATTATACATTTCTTGTTTGATTTTGTTGCTTGATTTCGTTTTGATTTCTTAGTCATCAGATGTGTGTCAGTCTCTCACCTCGACGTGGAATCTGTTTTAATTCATTTGATATTGGAAGTGAATATTTCGTTTTAGATCAGTGTTTGTGTGGTACATGAATATGAGACTGAATAAGACAAAAAAAAATGTGAGTGCTCCCTGCTCCCCTGGTGCTTGGGTGAGAACTGAGAAGATATGAGCGTGTGATAGTGTGTTTTTTGCTTGAGCAATGTGTGAAAGAAAAACAAGAGAGAATCAGTGTGAGCTGTGTAGATGAATGGATCACTGTAGTTCATGAGTATTGGGTACCGAATTCCTTTTTATTGGAGTAGATGGGAAAGCTCAAAAGATCTTCTTCTTTGTGTGTTTGTTGAAACTAGTACTTTTACATAATTGGTGTAATTGTCAAATTGGAAAGAAATTTAGTTGAAGTTATATATATTTGAAATTCTGATTCTGGGATTTATTGTGTAACTGAAATTATTTTGTTGTTACCAAAATGAAAGAAATTAAGTTGTTGATGTGATTTATTTCACTGAGGTTATTTAATCCTGTTTTGCTTGATTTTCTTTTCTTTTGATTTTTTTGATGAACTTCATGGTAATGGATGTAAGATTTTGGAGATGTATATTCATTCCATCATTCACTGATTTTTGCTTTATTTTCCCTCCTCACTTTTGATGGTGGAGCACAAAAGCATTATGAAGTGCTTTTGTGTTGCTTATTGCTCAAGTTTGGATCTTCCTTTGTTTAACTGCAATTATACAACTAATGAGATAATAAAACTTTGTTGGAAGTTGAAGGTGCTGATTAGAAGATAGTGATTTGTTGTGTTGTGATTTATTAAAAAAAAAGCGACAATTTAGTTCAATGAGGAAAAGAGAGCAGCAGTTAGCAATCAGATTCTGTGTGTGTGTGGGGGGGTTAGTGTGTGTTGAACAGAGGAAAATGTTGCAGTTTAGTTTGTTAATAGGTGGAATTGTGAATTTGTTAGTTTATACAACTTAATAGTACTGTTAAGTTTCCAAGTATGTTTCTGAAATTTTATAGATAATCCTTTGTTTTTCAGATCTTTGTTAGACAAGCACTGGATAGTGATCTGAAATCATTGTTGAAATTTTTCTGCCTTGTAAGATTTCTAATATTTAATGTTTATTGATATTTCAAATATTTCTGTTGTATAATGTATCAATGCTTATTTCAGCATTTGTTCATGAGGATTCATTCTCACTTAAACTTGTCCTGTTGTTTAATCTGCGGGTTTAATATTGACATACTCAAAGTCCAACTTTTTTCTGTATTCAGCTTGTTATTTTTAAGTGAGCAACAATAGCTTATTTACTATTAGGATGGTTTCAGTGGTACTTATTTATTATGTTGAGGCAGATTATGCCTGCTGCTTGCATACATATGCTAGCTCCTTTTCCTTTCTCTACCTTTGATTAAAACCTTGTCTTATTAATCCATGAAGAAACCTGATGCATGGTTTTGTCTTGCAGTTATTTCAAGACATGTATGGTTAATATTGGACAGCTGAAATGAGATGCAATGCATGCTGGCGAGAAGTAGAAGGGCGAGCCATTTCCACAACTTGTGGTCACCTATTATGTATCCACATACAAACAATTTTTTACTGAGTTTCTCTATTTTAATAGAATATGATCAACTTAGTTCATATCAAATTAGGTTGAATTTTCTTCACATTTTATGTGGTTTCCTTAACACAGTTAAAAGGCACAGATGATGCCAATAAGATACTCAGCAATGATGGAGCATGTCCTATTTGTGATCAAGTCCTTTCAAAGAGGTATGGATATGATAGGGATCTGTTTGATTGAACTTGTGATTTTGTTACTCACCTGATATAATACTGATTATAGCGGTCAATTAATGGAACTAATCATTGCTCAGCAATCAGTACTAATCATTGTCAATTTTTTAAGTCTCATAGTTGATGTGTTCTTGTCTAAGACTCTAAAGTTAAATGTTTCTCCTCTTGTCAGTCTCATGAAACCCGTGGACGTCAATCCCAATGATGAATGGGTCAATGTATGTAAACATTCTCCCATGCAATAATAACTACATAGTACATGCACATAAGATACTCTCTAAAATTTGATGAATTTCATGCTCTTTTCCTTTTCTTTATTCTCACTAGTTTTGTTGCCAATTATTGTGATGTCTTTTGTGCAGATGGCCATGGCAGGGGTATCTCCACAGATATGTATCCTTTATGTCCATTG
Source organism: Glycine max (assembly GCF_000004515.6). Classification (NCBI taxonomy): domain Eukaryota; kingdom Viridiplantae; phylum Streptophyta; class Magnoliopsida; order Fabales; family Fabaceae; genus Glycine; species Glycine max. The sequence continues at coordinate 32,812,078 of NC_038251.2, forward strand.
TGTAGAGGTAGAACTGCATAGAAATAGAAAGCTAAGGTTATATATGTTAATCCTTCTACACTATCTAGCAGTCTGTTTATTATAAATGAAGTTCATATTCTGAAATTTATGAAATTAAGAGGGTACATTAGACCTTGTGTGTTTACCTGAGCAAATTTAGTGATGAAGAGTGCATATAGAAGTGTGATGTTCTACTTGGGGCAAAAAGAACTGGAGATGCAGTTTAAGATGAACAAGATTGTTGCTCAATGCCGGCAGAAATGTGAGATGATGCAAGAGAAGTTTACAGAAAAAATAGAACAGGTACATACTGCTTACCAAAAGATGGCCAAGAAGTGCCAGATGATGCAACAGGAAATTGAGAGCTTAACCAAGGACAATCAAGAACTTCAGGAAAAATTTGCTGAAAAATCCAGGTCAGTGTCGACCACAAATCCACTTTTACAAGATTATATCTCGTTATTGATGCATTAAATATATTTCAATTTCAGGCAGAAGAGAAAATTGGATGAAATGTATGACCAGCTGAGGAATGAGTATGACTCGGTGAAGCGATCTGCCATACAGCCTGCAGACAACTTTTATTCCAGAAATGAGCATGATTTGTTCTCGAACCCACCTAATATAATGGATGGCAGAGAAATGGGCAGAAAAGGTAATCCTTTGCTTTCAACAATCAGAGCCCAGATGACACTACTTTTTTATTGTCAATAGAAATTAGAAAGTGTTTTTGTTATATATAAGTTTCGATTAACTTTAAAACCAAATAAAGTATCGATTATTTAAACCAAATAATGAAAGCATGGACCATGAGCTTGTTTCTTCTTAAATGTTTCCAAAAGTAGGGTTTTCCAAAAGCAGAGGACACTACTTTTTTTTATTGTCAATCGAAATTAGAAAGTATTTTTTATATAAGTTTCAATTAACTTTAAAATCAAATAAAGTGTCAATTATTTAAACCAAATAATGAAAGATTGTTAGGAAATACGGAGAAGGGAGAGTTAGTTAAGATAGACTATTATTGAGTTATTTATTTAGTTAGAGGGGTTTATTATATATAAATAGGGGAAGAAGGATAGGAGAGAGGAGATTTGTTGTCTTTGTAAATTGAGCATTGGTTCTTTGTGAAAGGAGAAATCCTTTGTGAAGGGGGAACCCTTATTCTTTTACAATCAAGAAATTCCATCTTTCTTTCCTTTCTTCTATTTTCTAATTTGGGTTCCTAACAGAAAGCATGGACTGTATGAGCTTGTTTCTGCTTAAATGTTCCAAGTAGGGTAATCCTTTGCTTTCAACAGTTAGAGCCCTGAGGACACTACTTTTTTTAGTCAATAGAAATTAGAAAGTGTTTTTTTTGTTATATATAACTTTCAATTAACTTTAAAACCCAACAAGGTATCAATTATTTAAACCAAATAATGAAAGCATGGACTGTATGATCTTATTTCTGCTTAAATGTTTCCAAAAGTAGATTAACTTATTTGTTGCAGGTGGGCTGGTATTCACTCCTGCCACTCCAGGACCAAGAGAGGATGTCTGGCCAGCAAGGCAGAATAGCAACAACTCTGGTCACTTTGATCTGTCCGTCGGCTCACCAGCGAAACAAACAGTCATTGCAGGGGATGCTGGAAACAGAAGGGCTGGTGCTCATCCTGTTTTTGGACCTGGTGCTACTAATAACCCATCCATGACTTTGAGGAACTTAATACTGTCTCCAATAAAGCGGCCTCAGCTCTCACGTAACCGCCCCCAACTATTCACGTGAGGAACAAACTAAAACTCTGCTAATTTCACTCTGCTATACATCTCCGAATCTTGACATTTTTTTGTTTTTCAGGTTGTAGGCACAAAGGAGGAGGCTAACCTTCTATAATATCAGTTAAGCCTTTTCTCGCTTGGTTCTACTTCTGGCTTTAGTTTCCTTTTTCTTTTCTTTTCTTTCTGTTTTTTGATCCCTAGGTTGTTTTCATTTGGCAGGGAAAAACGAATCTAAAGTTTGCACAAATCAGTTTGTAGTTTGCGTGATGTGCTAATGATATTTTAGACTTCCGTTTCTATTTCTTACCTCAAACTCCTATAGATGAAGAGCTGCTAACATGAACAATTTATATATCATTTTAGTTCCCTAGCTTCAATCTGTAGATAGATAATTCCCAGCGTATTATATGGTGATTGGAGAAAACTCAAAAAGTGAATACCCTTAAACTAAACTAAGTATGAGGCCGCTGCCCCATTTGGTTACTTGTAGCAAAGAATGAAAGCAGGCTTCTTCTTTCTTACCTTTCTTTTTTGCTCCTGATTTCATGGTTTCGTAAACTATTGAAATTGACAAAATTATTAACATAAACATTTTGAACTTTTAAAATGTTATTTGTTCACATAGTGAGAGGCATGTTTATCAAATTCGAGTTAATTCGCTAATTCTTATGAGTTTACGAGTTCACTTACTCGAATTGATTCATGTATAAATTCTCTTTTTAGTAAACTTTGGGTAGACTCAATAGATTCTAAATAAATTCGGTAGACTTTTGAGTTTACCACCGAGTCAACAAGTTAACAATTTAAAAAGATGATATCAAAACGTAAGTAATTTTGGGTTGTTTAATGTTTGTTTAGTGTTCAACACACCTCTATTTGGGGTGTGCCTGAATCAAAAAATTTTCACCTCTAATAATATCAAATTCTTATTTTTTAACATCAAACCCTTGATGAGAATGTTATACCACTATTATAACATCTGCAAGTTATTATCTACTAGGAATGCATTACTAGACTTGATTATTTAAGTATTATAAAATTTATGATTTATTATTTTACTTTATTATGTTGAAATGTTTAATTGGTATGTTATTTGTAGATATTTTGTTATTATTTTTATATAAAGTGAACTCTTACGAGTCTAAGAGTTAAATCCAGGAGTCGAGTTTATGAAACTCTCAAGAGTTTATGTAAACTCACGAGTTTAATAACCTTAGTAAGAGGACTTCTGTCACATGATAGTAACATGCATTTGTTGTCAATTAATATCCGTGTTCAGCAGCTAAAAATTGTTTCCAGTTATCAAAATTTATATTCCACATGACAAGCGGTGTTAATAGTATTGTCACAGTGAATAATTATCATTGTTATCTCCATTGTTTCCAGTTATCAAAATTTATATTCCACATGACAAGCGGTGTTAATAGTATTGTCACAGTGAATAATTATCATTGTTATCCCCATTTTTGGTTGCAGGAAGTGGAAGGAAGAGAGTTTAAAAGAAAATAAGTTAGGGAGTTATGTAATTCTAGATTTTTTTGGATTATTTACTTTATTTAGAGAGTTTTTCATTTTAGAGAAGACAAATTATTACGAACAAGTCTAACATTGTAGATAAATAGCTTAATCTTTAAGCATGTTATTACTCATCACATGTTTGATTCTTGATACATAAAAATGACTTTGTTAAGAAAAACAAAATCTCAACAAAGAAATTAGTGGTGGACTATCGGTTGGGATATCTTTGGACAAAAAAGTATTATTTTTCAATAATTATATTTACAAACTATTGTGTAAAAAAATAATTAAAAAATTGTATTAAAATATCACAAACTAGTAAAAGAGCCTCATCTCCATGTGATGAATCAAAATTTGAATCTTTGTTGGAAAATGTGTCTATATTTAGTGTTCCACAATATTTCAAATAGAATTTCCTTTTAAAAAAATCAATAGAAAACCAAGAAATTAAGACTCATCTCCATGTGGCCTAAAGTATTAATATGAAGTACAAATTATGATTGTTACTTTTAACTAATAATAAAATTTTATAGTTTATTAGTTTTTAAGAGTATAATATTAATAGTAAATAGACATGTATTACAAGTAACAAAATTATATTGTTAACCAATAAAAAATTCTCTTCGATATGATTAAGCATGCACAGGGAATAGTTTATATATATATATATATATATATATATATATATATATATATATATATATATATATATATATATATATATATATATATATGTATGTGTGTGTGTGTGCGAGAGTAATATTTTATATATATATGTATGCACACGTATATATATATATATATATATATATATATATATATATATATATATATATATATATATATATATATATATATATATATATATATATATGTATGTGTGTGTGTGTGCAAAAGTAATATTATAATTAAGCACAAAAAGTGCAAAAGTGTACAATATCAAGTATCCTAAATTATCTTATAGTATACAACAGTATGGTGAAGCATACCATAAGATCTTGGACCTACATAATTCATAAGAACAGATGCCAACAACAATTAATACCTTGAATATTAGCAATATCAGATATTGTTTGTGGTGATACAAGCTCCCACATTGGAGAACCATTGTTGGAGAATCAGTATAAAAAGTGATGTACTTTTTCTCTTGATCTTATCTTTCTTTCTCATTTTGGTCTTAATCAATTTACTAAAGGTTCGAGAAAATATCTTTTTGAAAGAAATAACTTTAACAAATGATCTTGTGTAAAGGGTGATTGATTCAGTATTAGTTTATCAAAGTTTTGTGATACAATTCGTGCAAAAGAAGTTTTTTTTTTTAACTTTTGTTTTAAAAGTCTATTTTGTTTTGAAAACCAATTCACCCTCTCTTGGTTTGTGAGTTTCATCATCTTTTTCATTTGGTATTAGAGCTACATCTTGTAAATTACTCAAGATCACAATTTTTCTAAAGATTGCCTAAAAAAAACACTTTCAAAGAGGGTGCATCTTTAAATCGACCTCATTTGTTTGAGGGAGAACATTTTTTTTTTGGCAAAAGAGAATGAAAATATTTATTCAATCAATTTATTTCGGTGCATGGAATGCGATTGTTAAAGGTTCTTTTATACCTACTAAAGAAGTGAATGGTGAATTGGTAGCTAAAGAATGGGATGAGATGAAAAATGATGAGAAAAGAAAAGTGAAAGATGATAAAAAAAAAAACTAAAAGCATTTTAACTTATGGTTTATCTTCTAATGAATTCTTTCATACTGCAAGGTGCAAAAGTGCAAAGGAAATATGGAATATGCTTGAAGTCACTCATGAAGGCACAGTGGATGTGAGCTTAGTTGTTCGGTAAGTAAAATTGATGATTCTTGGTTATGGCATCGTAGGGATGCACACATAAACATGCATCATCTCAATCATCTAGTTAGAAAAGACTTAGTAATTGGTATTCCAAAACTCAAGTTTGAGAAAAATAAATTGTGTGAAGCTTGTGAAAAAGGGAAGCAAGTTAAAAACTCTTTTCAAAGTAAAAACGTTATTTCTACTTCAAAACCCCTTAAACTACTTCACATTGACTTATTTGGTCCCTCTAGAACTATGAGTTTGGGTGGTAATTACTATGGCTTAGTTATAGTAGGTGATTACTCAAGGTTCACATGAACTTTGTTTTTGAAAACCAAAAATGAAGCTTTTGATGCTTTTCGCAAACTTGCCAAGGTGATTCAAAATGAAAATGGTCTCAACATTGTTTCACTTAGAAGTGATCTTGGAGGTGAATTTCAAAATGAGTCTTTTGAAGAATTATTTATTGTTCAAATATATGTTGATGATATTATATCTAGTGCTACTAATGAAATTTTGTGTAAGAAATTTTCCAGTTGTATGTAGAAAGAATTTAAGATTTGTATGGTGGGAGAGTTGAACTTCTTTCTTGGACTCCAAGTTAAGCAGATGAAACACAAAACCTTCCTATGTCAAACCAAATACTATACATAACTAATTAAGAAATTTGGCATGGAAAAATGCAAAGAAGCATAAACTCCAATGGCAGCTTCAACCTACCTTGACCTAGATGAGAAAGGTAAATCAATGGATGAGTCAAGATAAAGAGGTATCATTGAATCTCTTCCTTACTTATCTACAAGTAAACCATATATCATGCTTAGTGTTTGTGTGCATGTAAGGTATCAGGCTAATCGTAAGGAAAAGCACAAGTGGGACATGCCACCTATTAGAAAGCTCTCTTGTATCTTGGAATTGCAAGAAGCAGGTTTGTGTAGCACTTTAACAAAGGATCTTGTGTAAAGGATGATTGATTCAATATTGATTTAGTATTAGTTTATCAAAGTTTTGTGATACGATCTGTGCAAAAGAAGTTTTTATTAACTTTGGTTTTAAAAGTTTGTTTTGTTTTGAAAACCAATTCACCTCCCCTCTTGGTTTGTGAGTTCCATAATCTTTTCCAGTAATTGCACCATCTCCTTACACACCAACTTCCTAATAAATTTCCACTTCGTCCCACCCCCCAAGCCCTTAAAATTGTAGGATAATACTCTCATAAATAACCAATGCTTCTTCCTTATTAGGATTCTTCACCTCCTCTCTGTCTCTTTTCTCCATCTCTTGAAATTTATCCACATACTGCTTCTTTTTTCCCGCAAATTGTACTCCTACTTTTTTCCATATGACTACCAATTTTGTAGCTTGGTCCTCTTCATGCCTTTGTTTAAACATAACATTGAAATTTCTGACTCCTCCATCATACACATTTTATCAAAGGATAGTAACTCCTTTCTTCACCACGTCACTTCCTTGGTTCATGTCAATAGAAGTTGTTGAGTTTAAGACCGACAAAATACACAAATAGATAGGGAAAATAGATGATAGATGGAGAAGAGAGATAACACAATAATGGAGTAGTTCCATTTGTTGTCTATATTCTTCAACACTCATACTCCCTTGTCTAAGCCTTTGGAGCTTGTCCATAAGCTCCCTTTCATAGTAGGAGGGAATGTGCCTCTTCCTAAGGGCTCTCTTAAGATCATTCCAGTACTCTACTGGAGGATCCCCATGAATCCTTCGTTCCCTAACAAGGGAAGTCCACCAATAGAGGGCATACCCTTGAAAGCTAAGGGTAGCCAATGGAACTTTTCTCTCTTCGCTAATATGATGGCAAGCAAAGAGTTGTTCAACCTTCATTTCCCAATCTAAGTAAGTCTTAACATTATCTTTTCCATGAAAATATGGGAGGCAAATGTTAACCTCTTGAGGCCTTCTATCCTTTTCTCTTCTTTGAGAGTGATGTTTAGTATATGAACTATGACGCCCTCTATAATAGTCGCTAAGTTCTTCACTTAAACTCTTGCAAGAGTCATGACTACTATAGGAGGCATGTTTTTCTCTTTTCATTTCTTTCATTATTTTTCTTCTTTCTTCCTCTCATATTTTCTCTCTTTCATCTTGACTTATTTCTTCCACTCTTTTTTTACCTTTTTCTTTTCTCTCTTGTTTTTCTTTCCACAACTTAAGGGATCTCAACTCATCTAATATCTTATACAAGGGGTCCTTAGGAGTAGAACCCTCACCATTAACACTAGATGAAGAATGAAGACTCATGTTGGTTCCTAAGTTATGGTTCTTTCTTGTTGGGGGTTTGAAAAAAAGGTAAAAGAAACTATGGTTGAAACTAGCCAAAATAAACACTAAAAGAGGTGTGAAAGATAAGGTAAAAACTAATTGGTAAAAGGAAAGCTATCTAGGCAGTTTGACAATGGAAGGTAAAGGAAAAAAGCTATGAAAGTAAAGTGCAAGAAATGCAAACTAGGCGGATCCTAAGAGTGTTTGGATGACCTCATTTAAGGTTCCCAACAAAACACTCACTATCCTAAGGGAAAATTGCCTAAAATTATTACACACAAATGGAAGTAGGGTGACCTATTGGAGGCTCCCAACTTACTTCCAATGAAAGGCCTTTTTGTTACAAAATTTGAGAGCAAAACAAATTGCCAATTACAAAATTACAAAAAAAAAGTCCTTAATTGTGGTGGCTATTCTCTCTTTAGTATTTCACTCAATTTGGAGTGCTTCTTAGTCCAATAGCTCTTAAGGTGGTTGGCCCCTTTCTTCTTGACTCAAATTCTTCAAGATATGGCACCAATCCTCCTTTCCAATTCCCTATATGGCAACTCACAAACAAGGAAACAAAGAGACAAGCAACAACCAAAGACAAAAAAAAATGAAATGAAAGCTAAACCAATATAGTTTTAACAAGACAAATTTCCAAGGATTATTCAACAATTAAAGCATTGAAAAGCACAAAAAAGCAAGCTAGGACTCAAAGAGAAACCTAGAATGGCTCTAGAGTAGAGTAGAAAAACTCTAAAAAAAAAGACTCAAGAAACCTCTAGTTTTGGCACTTGTTTTCACAATAATTTTCAATTGAAATTTCAGAACTAGGATTGGTATAAAATAGGCACCAATTATAGAATAAATTTTGAGCCAAAACAACAAGCACACTTTCCTTTCACTTTTTTTTTCCCGGACACTGATTTTTCTGCCAACTTATGCGATTTTTATTATTTTTTCCTTTAATCCAAATCGCTTGGTTCTTTTTTTATAATTTTGGTCCAGATGTCTAAAAAATGCAGTAAAACTTTCAGCTCAAAAAACGTAGTGAAAAATTCCCAGTAATTTATACAAGTTCGTATGTTCAAGCTGTCAGCACCAGCGATTTCAACCTAGAAATCAAGAGCAGTGTTTATGTTGCTTAAGGCTTGGATAGTTACAATTTGTGTTTGCTTATGCTCAATTATCTTGAATAACACAATTAAATAGAGCTTAAGACTTATTTTGATTCACAAATCCAGCCACAACTCAGCATCACAACTCAACTTCATCATAGTCATCATGTATGAAACTTAGAAAACAAAAAAAAGTTCAAGAACAAGACTACTTCTAGGAATTGATTTAGAACATGTTATGAACTAAATAGCATGCATGAATTAGACTCAAAATTAAAAAGATAGGCTGAGAATGACAAGAATACATGAACAAATGTATCTAGAATTCAATCAACAAAATAAAATTCAACACAAACTTAGAACATAATGTGACAATTACTATGACTAAACATGACTCTAAGACAACATGATTAAGTGATTTACACTTAGATTTTTGTGTTTTTTTTAATCAATATTTTGGAAGAACATTTAGATCTAAGGTTCAGCACCAGAATATTATGAATGAAAAATGATAGAACCTAAAATCAACACAAAAAACATGATTCAAGAGTAGATCTACAAAATTTGAACCATAGAAATGCAAGAACAAGTGTAGATCTAAGATTTAATCGGTTTATTTTTTTGAATCTACTCTAAACAGCACCAAACCACAAGACAATGGAGGATATACATGGAGAATAAGATGAAGAACAAGGAATTAAAGAGAATTCACCGAACAAAAAGATAGAGGAAGCAAAAGAACATCACCTAGATGAAGATGCTCTTGATACCACATGATGTAAGCTCCATTGGAGCTTGTAGGCCTAGGATCTTCTTCATCAATGGATTCCTTTGCTTCTTGGAAGATGAATGGCATCGGAATGGAGAAGGAACAGAGAGAGGAGACACCACTTCAAGGAGAAGATGAGTCTAGAAGAAGCTCATCACCATTGGAGGCCATGGATAAGAGCTTGGAAGAAGAATGAGATGACTGAAGGGAGAGGGAGAGAAGAGCACGAAATTTTGTGCTCTAAAAGAGATCTGAAATCTGAAGTTAATATTCCAAATGATCAAAGTTAAAAAAATGCACACACATGACCTCTATTTATAGCCTAAGTGTCACACAAAATTGGAGGGAAATTTGAATTTTAATTCAAATGTCACTTGAATTTGAAATTGAATTTGTGGAGCCAAACTTTGGAGCCAAAATTTCACTAATTATGATTAGTGAATTTTAGTTATGGTTCAGCCCACTAACCCAAGATCAATTCCAAGATTCTCCACTAAGTGTGCTTAGGTGTCATGAGGCATGTAAGCATGAAGGACATGCACAAAGTGTGACCATATGATGTGGCAATGGGGTGTAGTAAGAAAATGCTCACCTCCCCCTCTAAAATTTAATTGGATTGGGCTTCTACCAATTCAATTAAATTTATTTCCAACCACACACATCAAATATTCACTTAGTTCATGTGAAATTACAAAACTACCCCTAATACAAAAACTAGTCTAGGTGCCCTAAAATACAAGGGCTAGAAAATCCTATATTTCTAGGGTACCCTACCTATATTATGTAGCCCTAAATACAAGACCCAAAATTAATGAAACCTTAATCTAATATGTACAAAGATAAGTGGGCTCATACTTAGCCCATGGGCCCGAAATCTACCCTAAGGCTCATGAGAACCCTAGGGCCTTCTCTTGCATCTTTGGCCCAATCTTCTTAGAGTCTTCTATCCAATGCCCTTGGGGGGTAGGATTGCATCACAATGTTCAGTTCATAAATAACTATGTAGGTCTAATTTCCTCATCGCAATTGAGGAATATGTAGGAGCGAGGGAAACACCCTTGTCGTCTCCAAAAAAATAAAAAACATAAAAAGGAACAAAAGTTAAAAAACATAAAAAAAAGGAAAAGATAACATAAAAAGGGAAAATACATAGTTTTGAAGTCATGATTTGCACACTCGATTAAAGGCTGCTATCCCTCGTGACGGACAAGTGGGGTGCTAATACCTTTCCCGTGCGTAAACAACTCCCGAACCCTTGTTTTCAAAATTCGCAGACCTTCGACCTTTTCCATTTTGGTTTTATTGACATTTTCCTCGAATAAACGTTGGTGGCGACTCTGCGCATTTTTATTCCTTGGAAGACGCATCCATCGAGTCCCGCATCGAACCCCAGCCGGAGTGCAGGTTGTGATAGTTGGCGACTCCACTGGGGACTGCAAGAGAATTAGGCCATTCAGTCAGTGTGCGATGTTTTCATCATGACTTCTTCTTTATTTACATTCCTTTTTCCCTTTTATCATTTGTTTGTCCGTATGTGTATATAATCTTTGCTATGTTGTTGTGTTTGGTGTGTGTTTGTCAATCTATTACATTCATAGTTAGAAATAATTTTTCTACACACACATGACACCTACACCTTGCACACACATTGAGATGTTAGAACCTGCACCCGGGTCTATGTGAGCCATAAGGAGTGGAGGTCGATCTGTGGTCATGCTGAGTCTCCGACTCACTTGATGACAGTTGAGATTTGAGATCTGAAGTTTAATATTCAAATGATCAAAGTTCATTTAGAGCACAAAATTTCGTGCTCTTCTCTCCCTCTCCCTTCATTCATCTCCTTCTTCCTCCAAGCTCGTATCCATGGCCTCCTATGGTGGTGAGCTTCTTCTAGACTCATCTTCTCCTTGAAGTGGCGTCTCCTCTCTCTCTTCCTTTCTCCATTCCGCTGCCATTCATCTTCCAAGAAGCAAAGGAATCCATTGATGAAGAAGATCCTAGGCCTACAAGATCCAATGGAGCTTGCATCATGTGGTATCAAGAGCATCTTCATCTAGGTTATGTTCTTTTGCTTCCTATATCTTTTTGTTCGGTGAATTCTCTTTAATTCCTTGTTCTTCATCTTATTCTCCATGTATATCCTCCATTGTGTTGTGGTTTGGTGCTGTTTAGAGTAGATTCAAAAAAAATAAACCGATTAAATCTTAGATCTACACTTGTTCTTGCATTTCTATGGTTCAAATTTTGTAGATCTACTCTTGAATCTTGTTTTTGTGTTGATTTTAGGTTCTATCATTTTTCATTCATAATATTCATGTGCTGAATCTTAGATCTAAATTTTCTTCCAAAATATTGATTAGAAAAAAAACACAAAAATCTAAGTGTAAATCACTTAATCCATGTTGTCTTAGAGTCATGTTTAGTCATAGTAATTGTCACATTATGTTCTAAGTTTATGTTGAATTTTTATTTTGTTGATTGAATTCTAGATACATTTGTTCATGTATTCTTGTCATTCTTAGCCTATCTTTTCAATTTTGAGTCTAATTCATGCATGTTATTTAGTTCATAACATGTTCTAAATCAATTCCTAGAAGTAGTCTTGTTGTTGAACTCTTTTTTGTTTTCTAAGATTCCTACATGATGCCTATGATGAAGTTAAGTTGTGGGGCTTCAATGGAGGCTGGATCTTTGAACTTCAATGAGGTCCTTTAATGGTGGTTTTCCACCATGGAGATGCAGTGGAAGACAAAGGAGAAGAGGGGAGAGGAGGTGCCATCCACTAGGGAATAAGCCATGGAAGAAGGAGCTTCACCACCAAGATGAGCCTTGGATAAGAAGCTTGGAAGGATGCTTCAATGGAGGAAAAGAAAGAGGGAGAGAAAGAGAGAGGGGGGAGCACGAAATTGAAGGAAGAAAAAAAGGGAGAGAAGTTGAACTTTGAGTTGTGTCTCACAAGACTCTCATTCATCAAAGTTACAACAAGTGTTACACATGCTTCTATTTATAGACTAGGTAGCTTCCTTGAGAAGCTTTCTTGAGAAAACTTCCTTGAGAAGCTTCTTTGAGAAAACTTCCTTGAGAAGCTAGAGCTTAGCTACACACACCCTTCTCATAACTAAGCTCACCTCCTTGAGAAGATTCCTTAAGAAGATTCCTAAAGATGCTTGAGCTTAGCTACACATACCTCTCTAATAGCTAAGCTCACCTCCTTGAGATGAGAAGCTAGAGCTTAGCTACACACCCCCTATAATAGCTAAGCTCACCCCTATGACAAAAAACATGAAAATACAAAAAAAAAGTCCTTACTACAAAGACTACTCAAAATGCCCCGAAATACAAGGCTAAAACCCTATACTACTAGAATGGCCAAAATACAAGGCCCAGACGAAGGAAATACCTATTCTAATATTTACAAAGATAAGCGGGCTCATACTTAGCCCATGGGCTCGAAATCTACCCTAAGGCTCATGAGAACCCTAGGGCCTTCCCTTGGATCTCTAGCCCAATCTACTTGGAGTTTTCTACCCAATGCCCTTGCGGGGTAGGATTGCATCATTAGGTGCGTGAGTGATTTTACAAAAGAGGGTTGCACCACTCAAAACATTCATCATACTACCTATTTTAGGGACTTGGTGCCTAATAATACCTATTTTGGGCACCAACAAAGTACAAGGATTTAAGCTCTTGCGAACCAAACCCTCATCCAACAACTTCTTTACTTGAGGAATAAACTCAAGCCCAAGAGGTGTGGCAATGCTAGTAAGTGTCTTTTTACAAAAGAGAAAATGTGGAGGTTGTCTAAGAGGGAAAGTTTCTTTAATGTTTGTCTTTATTGTAAAATGAGTTTCCTTCTTAGCTAACCTCTTGGAGGAAACACTTACCTCCTTACACTTCTCTTTAACCACTAATGGTTGTCCTTCTTCTTGGGAGTAGATTTCTTCACTAGATTCTTCCCCTTTTGCTTCTTCACTTTCACTAGAGGAAGGTGAAGTAGTAGCCTTATCTTGGCTACTATAAATGTCTTGGCCCCTCATAATCATGGTTTTTGTGGTGGGGCATTGAGAAGTAATGTGTCCTCTTCCAAGACATTTAAAGCACTTTATAGAGCTAGTTTTCTCTTGCATACTAGCCTTAGGGGCTTGCTTTTCTATTGTCTTCCCCTTATCATCTTTGGGCTTAGAAGGCGTCACCCCTAAGATTCCTTGACCTTGGTCTTTCTTTGGATAAGTGTGAGAGCCATAAGACTTTGATGTAGACTTCTTTTTAAGTTGTTGCTCTACCCTTATTTTCCAAACTAAGTTAGCCTCTACATTGTCCTTCCCATGGAAGTATGGGAGGTTAATGTTAGCCTCTTGAGGCTTTCTTTCCTTTTCTCTTCTATGGGAGTGAGGTCTAAGATGTGACCTATGCCTTCCTTCGTAATAGTCACGAAGTTCTTCACTTAGGCTCTTGCAAGAGTTATGACTACTATAGGAGGCATGTTTTTCTCTTTTCATTTCTTTCATTATTTTTCTTCTTTCTTCCTCTCTTATTTTCTTTCTTTCATCTTGACTTATTTCTTACACTCTTTTTTTTCCTTTTTCTTTTCTCTCTTGTTTTTCTTTCCATAACTTGAGGGAACTCAAATCATCTAAGATTCTAGATAAAAGGTCTTTATGACTAGTACCCTCGCCATTAACACTAGATGAATGATGACTCATGTTGGTTCCTAAGTTGTGGTTCTTTCTTGTTAGAGGTTTGAAAACAAAAGGTAAAATAAACTATGGTTGAAACTAGCCAAAATAAACACTAAAAGAGGTGTGAAAGATAAGGGAAAAAACTAATTGGTAAAATGCAAGCTATCTAGGTGGTTTGACAATGGAAGATAAAGGAAATAAGCTATGAAAGTAAGCAAGAAAAGTAAACTAGGTGAATCCTAAGAGTGTTTGGATGACCACATTCAAGGTTCCCAACAAAACACTCACTATCCTAAGGAAAAATTTCCTAAAATTATTACACACAAATGGAAGTTTGGTAACCTATTGGAGGCTCCCAACACACTTCCAATGAAAGGCCTTTTTGTTACAAAACTAGAAAGCAATGAAGGTAAGTAAATTGCAAATTACAAAATGGTCATAAATTTTGGTGGTTGTTCTCTCTTTGGTGATTCACTAAATTTGGAGTGCTTCTTAGTCCAATAGCTCTTAAGGTGGTTGGCCCCTTTCTTCTTGACTCAAATTCTTCAAGGGATGGCACCAATCCTCCTTCCAATTCCCTATATGGCAACCCACAAACAGGGAAACAAAGAGACAAGCAATAACCAAAGACCAAAAAAAATGAAATGAAAGCTAAACCATTGGAATTTTAACAAGACAATTTTTCAAGGATTACTCAACAATTAATGCAATGAAAAGGACATAGAAGCAAGCTAGGACTCAAAGAGAAACTTAGAATGACTCTAGAGTAGAGTAAAAAAACTATAAAAAAAAGACTCAACAAACCTCTAGCTTTGGCACTTGTTTTCACAGTAATTTTTAATTGAAATTTCGGAACTAAGATTGGTATAACATAGGCACCAATTATAGAATAAATTTTGAGCCAAAACAACAAGCACACTTCCCTTTCACTTTTTTTTTCCTGGATACTAATTTTTCTGCCAACTTGTGTGATTTTTAGTATTTTTTCCTTTTATCCAAATCACTTGGTTCTTTTTTTATAACTTTTTTCCAGATGTCTATCAAATTCAGTAAAAATTTCAGCTCAAAATTCGAAGTAACCAATTCTCAGTAATTTTTACAAGTTTTATGTCCAAGCTGCCAGCACCAGCGATTTTTTTTTAAGCATGGTATATTGATTGCCTTGGGCTTACTTTCAACCTTCCTATGTATGTTGAACTCACTAGGATTGTTTACCACAGTTTTAGGAGTTCAATATTCACTTAGGATCAACATTTCAGCCAGCAATTCAATCACCAAAACTCAAATTCACAATAGACACAATCAAAAGGAAACCTAAAATGGCCAAAATACAAGGCCCAAATGAAAATACAAAAAAAATCCCTACTACAAAGACTACTCAAAATGCCTTGAAATACAAGGCTAAAACCCTATACTACTAGAATGGCCAAAATACAAGGCCCAAATGAAGGAAAAAACTATTCTAATATTTACAAAGATAAGCGGGCTCATACTTAGCCCATGGGCTCAAAATCTACCCTAAGGCTCATGAGAACCCTAGGACCTTCCCTTGGATCTCTGGCCCAATCTACTTGGAGTCTTCTATCCAATGCCCTTGCGGTGTAGGATTACATCAGAACCAGTATAAATCTTGTGTTTGTCTTCTTCTTCCCTACACTCTTTAATTTCCACTGTGTACTTTTAATTGCCGCTTTTACTTTTGGGTAAGTTACTGTTTCTGTTCTTTACTTTCTTAACTTTATAGTAAAGGCATAGTTGAATCTAGTAACATTAAGAAGGATAAATTTTTAATTAGTCAAAATGCATTAATAATTAATTCAACCCCCTTCTTAATTATTCCGAGGCCACTTGATCCAACATGGCTTGCCTCCCAACTATACACCACCCAATGTGGTGCATGCTCCTGATGAGAATGTCAATAACTCCACTCCTATACTCATTGAGAGCCAACAACCTTAATCTGATCATGCACATATCCCTCAACCCATGGGGGGGACACATGAAATACCCCACCACAATATAGCCGACTTCGAGCATTGCTTCGAATAGGCCATTGAAGGGCAAGTAGTTGGTGGTGCACCCCTACCAAACACTTTGGAGGGCCCTCAGTTTCGCCCACAACCACAACCCTTGCATTTTGCGGTGGGAAAAGCCCCTCCTGCTATGGCTAAAAAGGGAAAGTTGGATCAGATAGAGGAAAGGCTAAGGGCCGTTGAAGGAGGCAAAGATTATGCCCTTGCTGACATGGAAGATTTGTGCCTAGTACCCAACATGGTCATTCCTCCAAAGTTCAAGGTACCAGACTTCGATAAATATAAGGGGACAACTTTCCCTAAGAATCACCTAAAGGTATACTATAGGAAAATGGGAGCATATGCGAAAGATGACAAATTATTGATGCATTTCTTCCAAGAAAGTCTTACTAGGGCAGCCGTCACCTAGTACACTAATCTAGAACCTTCCCGAGTCCATTCTTGGAAGGACCTAATGATTGTTTTCATTAGGCAATATCAGTACAATTCTGATATGGCTCTGGATAGAATGCAGCTACAAAATATGTGCAAAAAGGGGCACGAATCTTTCAAAGAATACGCCCAAAGGTGGAGGGATCTGGAAGCTCAAGTGACGCCCCCAATGACAGAGAAGGAAATGATAAAAATGATAGTAGCCACATTACCAGTGTTCTACTATGAAAATATGGTGGGCTACACGCCTTCAAGCTTTGCCGATTTGGTTTTTTCTGGCGAAAGGATCGAAGTGGGTCTGAAAAGAGGCAAATTTGATCATCCTACTTTGATGAATGGGAAGCCTGGGGCAAATAGAGAGGATTAGAATGAGGAAGGAACCCATGTTGTGGCCATTCCAAATTTCCCACCAGCTCAACAATGTCATTACTCAACTAATATCATCCCTTCTCATTTACCCACCATCCAACCATCCACAAAGGCCATCCTTAAATCAACCACAAAGCCTACCTGCCACACATCCAATGCCAAACACCACCCTTAACACAAACCAAGACGCCAACCAGGGAGGGAATATTCTAGCGAATAAGCCTGTAGAATTCACCCCAATTCCGGTGTCCTATGCTAACTTGCTCCCATATCTACTCGATAATTCAATGGTAGCCATAACCCCAGCCAAGGTTCCTCAACCTCCATTTTTTTGAGGATACGACTCGAATGCAACATGTGCTTACCATGGAGGAGTTCTGGGGCATTCCATTGAGCATTGTAGGACCCTGAAACATAAGGTGCAAGGTCTAATTGATGCGGGTTGGCTGAAATTTGAGGGGAACCGCTTGTGAATTCTGGTGTTGGCAAGCAACACTATACATGTGGCAATTTTGAAGGTTGTTGTTAGATGTCTCTAATGACTCATTAGGATTTTCAAGTTTATGCCATTATTGTAAACCACAGTTACAATGCTAATAATATGGATAAATTTGACATCCTTGTCTCTCATCCTCTCACAATTACATCTTTGCATATTTGACTTCCACTGGAATGTGAGTGTAAGCCGTTGGTTTGTTTTCTCAAGCGACCTGCGCTCCTGAGTTTTGACTTCCAAGAATGTTCAATCAGAAATTACTCGTTCTGCACGTTTGGTCGGGGTGCCGTAAAACGATGAGTAAAGTTCGAAAAAAAGCATTTGATTGACTGTGTTTCAAATAAAAAAATACAGACATTCATGTGACCTCATTTATCATTCCTAAAAGTTTTCTTTTTGAGAGAAAAGTGAGTTATCAAGAATAGGAGTCATTTGACTTAATCTGTCAATTGAAAAATCCTTCACATGTTTCTCGTCCTTGAAAATTCATTTTCGAGAATCTGCACAGCTTCTTTCATTTTTTCTTGCTACAAGGTCGTGAAAAGACATCAATAGATACCTCAGAACCCTACATTGGGGCAATATGAGGCACCATGCATGAGCCTCAAGCGAACCTAGGGGTAAATCAAAGTTCTCACCCGGTAGGTCAAAAACCCGAAAGGGCGACCTAAGCAAAATTAGGGTTGAAAAAATATATATATAATAAAAAAAACACCAATCAGGGGTGTGTTGTTAAGGTTTTGTCCCAAAATCCAAACTAAAAAAGGATCTAAGTCAGGATTTGAAATGACACATGGCCATGTTTCAACATCCCAAACACTAGTTTATCCTTTGCTACCCCTTCTGAGCCAAAGCATCTTGTTTTCTAAAAACTAAAAAAAAACACAACAAAGCAAAAAAGCAACACATGTATGAAGTTGGGCAACAATGAAAAAGAAAATAAATCTGCCAAATGCGAGTGAAAAAAAATAATAAAAATCCGCCAAAGGCGAGCAAAGAAAAGAGAGGCAAAAGATCTCCAGATTTTACAAGAAAGACACAAAAGTGCAACAAAAGGATTAATGTTTAAGACAAAAGGAGTAGAGCCCAACCCAAAAAGTATGAGCAACGCTCTCAAGGTTCTTACTCAATATAATCCCTGACCACGTTACAAGCCCAATAAAGCCCATGTAGATCAAAGAATGACTAATTTGCTTTTAAGTTGGGATTCTAGAATGAAACCAGCACACGCTTGTGATTGTTGAAAAAAAAAAGATATATATCTAAAAAAAAAAAAAGAAAACCCCTGAGGTTCGCACTTGCACATTTGAGAAGAAAACCCATTTGACTAAGAGCTCAAGGAAAATGCCCGAAACCAATTGTGATAGTAGGGTATATCTAATGTTAGTCTTTCATACAAAATCCTTAGGATTCCTTTTGAATCCAATGGTGGCCTTTGCTTAGTGACCAACCCGTGTCATCGAGTATTAGTGGGATCAACAGACCCATGGCATCACTCTATGACCATAAACCAAAGAAGTTTCACTTGGTTACATACCAAAGGATGATGATCCATTGCCATCCTTCAATGGTGCATGTGATTGGTCCTAAAGCCTTATATTTTTCTTACTGTGCAGAATAATCAATGTTTTTAAACAAAAAAAGAGGGGGATGAACCTTGGGATTTAAATTGATTGTTTAAACGTCCAATGGCTCCATTGTCGTCACTCCAAAATTGTCAAGTGACTAAATCAAACAGAACATACACTCTGAGGGAGCTTCCTAAGATATTTGCAAAAAGATAGGATGAGGTTGCATGAGTTATCACATCTTTCAAAAAAGGGACATTCAATCTGTGTTTTCCACAAAAAAGAAAAAAAAATCAAAATCAAAATCACAAAAATAGGAAAGAATGCCATGAACATTGTACAACTTTCCATTGCATTGCATTGTTGCATACAAAGCCTGCATTTACTGCATTTCAAGACAAAGGTTGCATGCATCTACATCCCCAAAAATCATGTTTATATTAAGTGCATAGATTTCCTAAATCTGATGTCCAATCTTTTGAGTTTAGGATGAGAGGCCCTCTTAAAGAGTCAATCTTTTGCTTTCTCATAAGGTTGAGCCCTTTGGTACTAGTACCTATTGGTTTCCTTCAGAGGAGTTAAAGTCCTCGCCTTTAGAGGGCTCAAAGTCCTTGCCTTCAGAGGACTCAAAGTCCTCATCTTTAGAGGGCTCAAAGTCCCCGCCTTCAGAGGGCTCAAAGTCCTCGCCTTCAGAGGGCTCAAAGTCCTCACCTTTAAAAGGCTCAAAGTCCCCGCCTTCAGAGGGCTCAAAGTCCTCGCCTGTAGAGGACTCAAGGTCCTCACCTTCAGAGGACTCAAGGTCCTCACCTTTAGAGGACTCAAAGTCCTAGCCTTTAGAGGACTCAAAGTCCTCGCCTTTAGAGGACTCAAAGTCCTAGCCTTCAGAGGACTCAAGGTCCTCGTCGTTAGAGGACTCAAAGTCCTCACCTTCATAGGACTCAAAGTCCTCACCTATAGAGGACTCAAAGTCCTCACCTTCATAGGACTCAAAGTCCTTGCCTATAGAGGACTCAAAGTCCTAGCCTTCATAGGACTCAAAGTCCTTGCTTTCATAGGACTCAAAGTCCTCGCTTTTGTAGGACTCAAAGTCCTTGCCTTTGTCTTTCATAGGACCCAAGGTCCTCTATCATTTGCTTTTCAAAGATCATCATAGTCTTTTGCCATTCAGAGACAATCAAGTCTGATGGCACACTGAGACAAATCATGGTCGTCTGCCATATCATCATCTAAAGACAATCAAGTCCAATGACACGTAGAGACCAACATGGTCGTCTGCACCCTTTGTTGAAAACTCAATGTCTATCGACCAAGACTACTTTAGTCTCCCCTTCATCAACTAGAGGCAAGCGAGCCCGTTGACATGCAGAGACCAACATGGTCGTCTGCACCCTTTGTCGAAAACTCAATGTCTATCGACCAAGACTACTTTAGTCTCCGCTTCATCAACCCGAGGCAAGTGAGCCCGTTGACACACAGAGATCGACATGGTCGTCTGCACCCTTTGTCAAAGACTCAATGTCTATTGACCGAGGCTATTAAAGTCTCTCCTTTGTCAACCAGAGGCAAGCGAGCCCGTTGACACACAGAGACTTATATGGCCGTCTGCATCCTTTGTCGAAGACTCAAGTGTCTTTCGACCGAGACTATTGAAGTCTCCCTTCGCCATCCAGAGACAAGCGAGTCTGATGGCATGCATAGACCAACATGGTCATCTGCACCCTTTGTTGAAGACTCAATGTTTATCGACTGAGACTACTTTAGTCTCCCCTTTGTCATCCAGAGACAATAAAGTACGATGACACGCAGAGACCAACATGGTTGTTTGCACCCTTTGTCGAAGACTCAATGTCTGTCGACTGAAACTACTGAAGTCTCCCCTCGTCATCTAGAGGCAAGCTAGCTCGTTGACGCGGAGAGACCAACATGGTCATCTGCACCCTTTGTCGAAGACTCAATGTCTATTGACCGAGACTACTTTAGTCTCTTCATTTCGTCATCCAGAGACAATCAAGTCTGATGACACGTGGAGACCAACATGGTCATATGCTCTTTTTGTTGAAGACTCAATGTCTATCAATAGAGACTACTGAAGTCTCCCATTTTGCTATCTAGAGACAATCAAGTCTGATAGCACGGAGAGACGAATATGGCCATCTGCCCCCTTTGGTTGAAGACTCAATGTCTTTCAGCCGAGGCTATTACAGTCTACCCTTTATTATCCAGAGACAATCAAGTCTAATGGCACGCAAAGACCATTATGGTCATCCACACCCTTTTTGCTATCCAGAGACAAGCGAGTCCGATGGCAGGTGGAGATGAATTATGGTCATCTGCACACCTTTACCATCCAGAGACAATCAAGTCTTATGGCACACAGGTTGTTTCCTCTGATTCAGAAGCCATTCTCTTATCCTGGGTTATGGAGAATTCGTCCTTAACAGTCAACCACTTAATCCAACCCTATTTCAATTTACTAAGCGAAAATCGACTTAGGGTTTTCAATACGTGATTAGGCACCACATACACTAGTTAGCCCTTCGTCCATTAAGCATGAACGCAAGTTAGGCTCAGAGGCAATTAATCGAACACGAAGCGTGCACTGATTAATATTCACGAAATTGGGATAACTGGTGAAGGGAAAACTGCCAGGAAACCACATTACAAGCAAAACCTCAAAGAGAGTTGGGCTTCGTCCTCAAAAGGAAACAACACCATAAAATCTAGCCTTCCATGGATTCAAACAGAAAACGCAAATGAAACATGAAACAGAAACGTAAATGAAAGTAGAAGAAAAAGCACGAATGACTCGTAATTAGAAGCAGAAAAGGGAAATTTGCATTAAGAACGAAAATTGTAACAAGGGAACAGAAAAACGTGAAAACCTAAAACCAAAGCTCTGAATAATGAAAATAGCATAACAGAATGCCTTCCACGAATCCCAAGGCAGCTATTTAAAAAGAGTCACTCAAAGCCACTGGGCCCTATTACAATACTCTGGCCCAAAACGAAATAAACACTGAACAACATAAAATAAAATTGCGAAATTTCCTAATTAGAAATTAACTAAGGTAAGCGCTGCTTTATTTGCCCTCTTCAAGTCCACAACCAAAATCCGGATTAAGCCCAATGTTTCATTAATTCCTGAAATTAGATTAAAAACATCAAATTAGCTAAATGAGCCCAAATAATAAAACTGCCTAATTAATTGATAATTAAGACCAATCAATAATTAAAATGGTGCAAAAAGGGTTTAGAAAATAGAAGAAAATGATGGCACATCATTCAGTCATTGCATGCCTTCAAAGGCGACAATGACCATCATTTACATTTCGAAGACGACAATGTCTTTAGTCATTGCATGCCTTCAAATGGCGACAATGCCATCATTTACGCTTTCGAAGACAACAATGTCTTTATCTCAAAAACTTCAATATCTTTTGTCCCTGTGCTTCATAGGACTCGACCTCCTCTGTTTCTATGCTTTTTAAATATAAAATATATATAAAAATAAGAATATATATATATATATATATATATATATATATATATATATAGAAAATAAAAATGAAAAAAGAATAAAATGGGACAATGAAGAACTTCAATGTCTTCATGCTTTCACGGGTTTTACTGCTTGGACATCCACTAGTGGTCGGTCGGGTGGAAAGTTAACTCGAACGAAATTAGTGTCTTATCTTTACTTCCCTTTTATCTCTAATAAAAGATAAGTAAATAGGGGCAACTGTCATACCCTAATTTGTTTTGGGGACAATTGTTTGTCGACATGCGGATTTTTTCCGGTCATGTTGAGCTACTTAAAGCCAATTTTCGTGCGATCCATAAGATTTCGTGATGTTTCAGAAGGAAATAAGCCAAACACTCAAAATGGGGGTGAAATGATCAGTTTAGGGGTGTTCTTCATCCCTTGGCCCATCTAGGCCCATCAGGAAACTTCTACATGAAGCAACTAGCTCACCTGGGCGAGCATGTTACTTCAGGCTTAAACCACCAGCTTGCCTGGGCGAGCTGTGCGGCAAGCTCCTCCCCTATTTTGGCTGTAAAAGGGTGTGGGGGGCTGAGGGGAAGGGGTTCAGCACCCTTGGCAAGCATATTTCAGTTAAAATTAGTGAAAAGAAGGAGAAAGAAGAAGAAAATCAAGGCCAAGGCGCTTCCTTAACGCTTCTGTGATGTTTCCATGATCAATTCCGTGAACGTTCTTCGCCATTCTTCATCTGTTCTTCGTTCTTCATTAGGTTAGTGCTTGCTTTAAGGATTTGAATTTGATTTATGGACCCTTAGGGGTCCCTTTTATTCTTGGTGCATGATCATCTCCTTCTTCAATCATCGGTGATCTTTTTCTTTGTTTAAAATGAGTTTGACCGTTCGTTCATGCCATAATCTTGTTTAATCACCGTTAAAATAAAATTCAACCGATCGTTTGTGTTGTAATCTCACTTAACCACTATTTAAATAAGTTTCGACCGATCGTTTGTGTCGTAAAGCTTTTTTCATCAATGTAAAATAAGTTTTAACCGGTCAATAATGTCGTAAGTTTTCTTTAAAAAAAAGGATTGAAGATTAATGAGTCAAAACCAAATAAAACCAACTCATGAACTTCTTCATTTCATAAAAAAAAAATCAACCAAGAGATCGTTCAAAGGTCCAGCGCCTTGACGTTTCTCTCCTTTCAAAATCAAGAGATCGTTTAAAGGCCCAACGCCTTAACGTTTCTCTCCTTTCAAAATCAAGAGATCGTTCAAAGGTCCAACGCCTTAACGATTCTCTCTTTTCAAAAATTAAAAGATCGTTCCAAGGTCCAACGCCTTAAATGACTTTTGTTCGCAACTAAAATCAATCTTTCAAAAAGAAAAACAATTTAACCAATGTTCAGTTCTTAAAGAATTACGTAGGTCTGATTTCCTCATTGCAATTGAGGAATACGTAGGAGCAAGAGAAACACCCTTGTCGACCCCAAAAAAATAAAAAACATAAAAAGGAACAAAACTTAAAAAACATAAAAAAGGGAAAAGATAACATAAAAAGGGAAAATACATTGTTTTGAAGTCATGATTTGCACACTCGATTAGAGGCTGACGTCCCTTGTGACGGACGCATGGGGTGCTAATACCTTCCACATGCGTAAACAACTCCTGAACCCTCATTTTCAAAATATGCAGACATTCGAGCTTTTCTATTTTGGTTTTTCCAACATTTTCCTCGAATCAACATTGGTGGGGACTCCGCGCGTTTTCCTTCCTTGGAAGACGCATCCATCGAGTCCCGTATCATGCCCCCGCGGGAGGGCAGGTTGTGACAACATGAAATGGAACTTATGAGACTCTATCAACATGAAGAGAATGACAAAAAGAAGAAAGGAATTGCACTCAAAGCCTCATCTTCTTCTATTCACGAGGAAAATGACAAAGAAGACTCAAATGAAAAGAACTTAGAAGAAGATGATGATGATTTCAATCTCTTTGTAAAGAGATTCAATAAATTCCCAAGGAACAAAGGAAATCAAAGGAGATCGAACTTCAATCCAAAGAAGAAAGGAGAAGATTCCTCCTTAGTTCAAAAATTCTATGAATGCGATCAACCTGGGCACCTGAGATTTGATTGTCCTATCTTTAAAAGAAGAATGGAAAAATCTGACAAGAAGACTTTCAAGGATAAGAAAGAAAAGAAAGCATATATCACTTGCAAAGATAATGACATGGATTCATCAAGTGATTCAGAAAACGAAATCATAAATCTAAGCCTCATGGCCAAAGACTATGAAAGCGAAGAAGAGGTCATAGTGCATCAACATGTTATATTAGAAAGAATGTTAGTAACATTGGAAAAATGGTATGGGTTCCAAAAGGATCTTCAGTCAAAACCAACATTCAAGGACCCAAGAAAATTTGGGTTCCAAAATCAAAATTTGATTATATGAATGAAGGACTCCTTGAAGCAAAGTCGGTAAATTGATAGCGATTGCTCCAAACACATAGTGGGAGATGCATTAAAGTTTATTCATATTTCTTCCAAAAATAGTGGACCTGTGACCTATGGAGACAACAACAAAGGTAAAAATCCTTGGAGTTGGAAAAATAGGTACAAATCTCTCTACCTCCATAGAAAATGTTTTACTTGTTGATGGTTGTTAGTCGGTGAATACGACTAACTTTTGTGTAAGAAATCCGTGAAAATTGTATCTAACTCCTCCCATTTATGATTATTTTGTAGTGTTGTAATTAGTTTTTGTTAAAGATAGGTAATAAATACTTAGTAATCCCATTTTGTGTATTTAATAATCATTTCCTCTCAATTTCAGGTTAATTAGGCAAGTTTGTGAAGTGCTGATTTTCATCTGCTCGCTAAGCCAACCTGCCAGCTCAACGAGCCATCCGCTGAGCGCAACACTCCTTTGGCTGAGCATGAGGAAGAATCTGGAAGAAGGATGAGTTGTGCATGTTCACTGAGCGAGGTGTTATCCCGCTAAGCGCACCACTTGAGTCCATCCCCAGAGCAAGAAGACGCACGCTAAGCCGAAATTCACAAATGTGCGCTAAGCGTTCCAGATTCACGCTAAGTCCACAAGCACCAACAAGGCCACCTATTTAAGCCTGAAATCAGAAATGGAGAGAGATTTTGGGCAGTTCTCAAAGCTTTTGCATGTTTAGAAATTTCTAGAGAGAGAAAGGTCCAAGTTCCAGAGACTTTTGAGAGCTTTTGCTGTGCGAAGACTGGCAGAGAACTGAGCATGAAAAGGAAGTCATCATGAGAGCATGAGATGAGTCTACGAGTGATTGTGAGGTTCTAGAGGTGGAGGAGACATCCCCACTACTTGTATTTCTTCAATGCTTCATTTTTCTCTTCTCTTTGTTGTAAAGGAAGCTTCCCAGATATGGAGAGCTAAATCCTCTGTTGGTTTTCCTTGTAGGTACTTGATGTAAATACTTGTATATCTATTTAATGATGTTTTATGTGTTCTCTGCGCTATCAGTACGTCATTTCAGTGTGCTTTTGCCTTGATCACATAGATGCATGCTTTTTTAGGATCATTCAACAGTGGAAACTGGTCTGATTCTTAGAACTTGATAGGACAGGGCTAGTTTATCCTATTATCTCTAGGGATTGGGGTACGGTAACCTAGTTGTTGTATGTTTGTCTTAATGTGGTTCTGGTCGAGTTTAGTCCAACAAGAGGAATCTAAGGACGATGCTTGATCAGGATTAGGCTAGATTATCATGAGGAATCGGGGTTAGCATTTCAGGAGACACCATAGAACACATGAGCATTGTTAAGTAGAGAATATCTTTATAACATCAGGCACCTAATAGGAAGACCAACGTGTTGTCTACTTGTCTTTACACATCATTACTCACGTGATATTCCTTTTAATAGTTAGTTTACATACCTATTCATAGTCCACACATATCTTTTAATACTAGACACCTATTAACTGAATATAGCTTTACCAGGTAACACAAGTTCCCCGAGAGTTTGATACTTGGTTATTACCATTTTATACTACTTGCACGATCCGGTGCACTTGCTGGGTTTGAACAAGTTTTTGGCGCTGTTGCCGGGGAACTTGTTTCTATTTGGAAAATTAGTTTAGTCCTAGGTGTCTATTCTTTATTCTTTGATTAACTGTGAATATTTGCTTTCAATTCATATTTGTTTTCCTCTTGAACTGGATAACCGTTGTTTCTGTTAGTGTTTTATATGCATAAATCTCCCACAGGCAATTTAGTTCCTCTGAACTTGGAGATTGAAGCTATGCTAAGAAGGAACAGAGCCGAGAGGAGAAGAAAATTACTGCAAGACAGGACAGTAGCGTCCATTCTTGAGGAAGAAACTCATTTTTCTGATTCTTCATCATCTGACTCACCATCATCAAGGGAATCCGCTTCAAAATTACCAGAGGCCATTACCCATAACTGGATGGTTATAGATTAATTCGCAATTAATTAGTCTAAAAATTCTCATTTTACGTGCAACTTATAATTAAGCAAAACCAACCTCTGAACCATGCTCAGGGTCTCATTTTGAGCGTTTTGATATATATATTGCCTACCTTTGAAAACGGGCCCTGACGAGTGCAGAGAAACACAAAGAACTGGAATCGAAGAGGCGGCACGTAAACCGAGGCAGGATTTCAGCATCCAAAAAGGCCTAGTTTTTTCTTCTTTTATGGCTGAGTATGTGGTCTAGTCAAACTTTGAATAGGTGGAGATTTTACCTTAAAATTAGTTTAAGCAAGTCTAATTCAATGTTATAGACTTGATGAAGATGAGAGTTTACCCCAAAATCACCCAATTTTCATTTTCACCTTTCAAACCTTGAAAATTCACTAAATTTGGTGGGTTTTGGATACCTATGTTTTGCTTTACCTTGGTTTGAAGTTTGTTTTTGGCTTGAACATGATTTATACATGGTTTTGGACTTGTAGGATCCAATTTGAGTGGAATTGGATGCATGTAAGCTAGATTTTGAAAATCTACAAAATTATGCAGAAAAGCTGCCCAATTATGCAACAAATCTGCCAATTTTGCAGGAAAAAAAACTGGTTGTGCAGTGCTAGTTTCTGTTGTCACAGGAAAGGTAGTATATCTCGTGTTCTGGACATTCTTTAGCCGATCCCAACGGTCAAAACTTAGATTTCTGTACTAGGAACCCCAGTTAAATTTTCAAGGCGATCCAATGGTTATTGTATCGGGGATGAGGACTTTACTGAGGTATGTTGGTAGGAAAAACTCTGTGGAATTCGAATGAATCTTGTGTAAAGATTTCTGCCTCCACTCTGTTTTTTTTTCAAGGTAGTTTCATGTCAAATGGAATTGAATGGATTTGACATTGTGAAGGCTTGGAGGGGTTGATGGGGACTCGGTGTTGAGAGGAACGAGGAGAAGGGCTACGTACGTGTACGTGAGCTCAATTTAAAGGTGGGCAACTGGGGATGGTGTGCTTATGCCTGGGCTTGTGGAAATGGGATATTTGTTTTGCGCCATCGCCCGATCGCCACCTAGTACCACATATGAAAGGTGCCCCATAACCCAATAAGCCATGTGTGAGAAAGCGTGGAAGAGTCAGTCTTCCAACTTTTATTAGTTGACCACAGAGTGGTACCTGAGGATATGTCGCGGGGGTCAGGAGACCTTGGGGACGTTAGGTGGGGTGCTATTGCCCAAAACCAAGCTTGGCCAATCCCGACCCAACCCGGGCATAGTCAGCCAGTGAGAACCTGTGACGTACCTCAGCAGGCGAGCTCCTGGCAGTCAACCAATACAGGAACAAAAGTCCACGAAGCAAGGAGGCTTGTGTGGCGGCTGGCCAGCTATCTATCTTGTGTTTTATCTGAAAAGTTCCCTCTGGTAATCGAATACCATTTGTGTGTAATCGATTATAGGGTTTAAAACTGGAAACAGAACGTTCAGTAGCTGCTGGTAATCGATTACCATTTGTGTGTAATCAATTACACAGTGTTATATGCTATTGGTAATCGATTACCATTTATGTGTAATCGATTACACAGTGTAACTTTTAAGTTCCAATGTGCAATGGCTGTGGTAATTTGTTTTTGGGCACTGGTAATCGATTACCAGAGATGAAATCTCTTGAAAAAGACATTTTGGCTGTGCGTAGCCGTTATGGGACACATTGTATTGTTACCTGTGTAGTTAGATTTCTTGTGAAAGAGTCTACCCCCTTTCATTTATCTATTGTAGATCGCAATGGCAGCATAGTTGATCCATGATCGCGTCGTGATGGAGTGCCTAGAGGGTGTTTGGGAGACCCTCGAAGGCAATGAGAGGTGCCGATTCCGTGGCACAGTTCAACTCACTGCTACTTCGCTAGTACATCCGGAGCAACCCGCATGCACACTTCAGCAGCTTATGGAGTGGATACTACCTACGCCTACTCCATATCGACTAGTTGAGCCTGTTCAATTGATAGAGATGTCATCCTCTGAAGAGGATCTTGAAGAGGACCCAGAGGAGTTACCTCCTGAACCTGCTATGGATGCCCCTGACTTACCAAAGGATGGTGAGGACCCGCTCCCTGATGTTGATTCTCCAAAGGATATTATGTCAGCATATGAGGCAGACTCTACAGAGGAGAGTGGCCCTAGAGGGACAGGGAATAGTGATGACTCTTCATCATAGCAGACGGCTCCTTAGATTAAGCGTACATACTTTTGTGGGTGGGTGTATCTAGTTCAGACTGCTAGGTTTACTCTTTTGATTTTTGGGTGGGTAGACCTCTTGTATAGAAATTTTGATGATTGTATATATATTGTGGCTGAAGCCACCACAGTTATTACCTTTGCTCTGGATGTCGTTGTGCTATTTTGCAAACTCTCATGTTTTGGAAAGTTTTTGATGATGAAAACAATTATGTTTTATCTTGTTATTTGAAAAAGAAATGTTAACGAACTTTATTTGAAAAGAGTTTACCGACCGCATCTTATTATTTCTCACGTGACGACCCAAAATGATGGCTGGTAATTTTTTTCCTAAAAAAGAAAAAAATAGTTCGGAGGTTATAAGTGATAAAAAAAAGAAATGAATCCGAATAGAGTTGTGAATTAGCCACTCAAGACTCTATAGTGATAATTTTCCTTCTGAAATTAGTTACCGTGAAATAAATAACAGTGCGAAAAAAAAGAGAAAAAAAAATTTCCCATGGTTTCTACTATTTAATTTATTACTATTAAACCAGTCATTATTTAGGGACGCCACAGGAGAAGCCAAAAGGTGGCTCCACTCATTTAAGGGTAATAGTCTAAAAACCTACGAAGAAGTTGTTGAAAAGTTTCTGAAGAAATATTTTCCAGAGTCAAAGATTGTGGAAGGGAAAGCTGCAATCTCTTCATTTCATCAGTTCCTTGACGAGTCCTTGAGTGAAGCGTTGGAGAGGTTTATTGAGAAAGACTCCCACCCATGGGTTCTCTGAGCCAATTCAATTGAATATGTTTATAGATGGGCTGAGACCACAGACCAAGCAACTGTTAGATGCTTCAGTAGGGGGAAAAATAAAGCTGAAGACCCCTAAAGAGGCAACTGAGCTAATTGAGAATATGTCATCCAGCGATCATGCCATTCTGCGCAACAGAGTTCATCAACCCACAAAGAAAAGCTTGTTAGAACTATCATCATATGACGCTTTATTGGCACAGAATAAGTTGCTTTCTAGGAAACTTGAGATTTTAACATAAACACTTGGTAAGTTGCCAACTAAATTGTCTATTGTTCAACCTACACATTCTTCTATTTTGTAGGTTACAGGTTGTACCATCTGTGGTGAGGCTCATGAAACAGACCAATGAATTCCCATTGAAGAAAACACTCAAGAAGTTCACTATATGGGAAATCAACAGAGACAAGGATATACTCAAGGAGGATTCTCAGGCTTCCAATAGGGTCCTTATAACCAACAAGGACAGTGGAGATCACACCCTGGCAATCAATTCAACAAGGAGCAGGGAGGACCTTCCAACAAACCAATTCAACAAGGGCCTAACATCTTTCAGAGGACTACTAAGATGGAGGAGACTTTGACTCAGTTTATGCAGGTAACAATGTCAAATCATAAAAGCACTGAGTCAGCACTAAAAAACCTTGAGGCCTAGGTGGGATAACTGGCCAAGCAGATAGCTGACAAGTCATCCAACAGTTTTGTGTTGAATACAAAAAACAATCCCAAGGAGGAATGCAAAGCTATGATGACAAAGAGTAAGAGGTTTATGGAGGTAGAGGATGAGGATAGTGTTGTATCCAAGAAAAAAGTTGCTGAAAAGAAAGATGATGTGAGAGGTTTAGGAAAAGAAAAACAAATAATGGTCAAGAAAAAAGAATTAAATGACCAAGAAAAAGAAAAAGAAATTGAAAAAAATGAAAAAAATAAGAATGAAGAGAGGAGTAGAAGTGAACAAGATAGAGAGAAGAAAAGAGAAAAAGTGGTGAATGAAGGTGCGGAAGTACCATATCCTGTGGTATCTTCCAAGAAGGAGAAGGACCGCCATTTGGCGAGATTCTTAGATATTTTCAGGAAAATGGAAATAACCATGCCCTTCAGAGAAGCTTTACAACAAATGCCACTCTACTTCAAGTTTTTAAAGGATATGTTAACAAGGAAACACAAGTATATTCACCCGGAAAACATTGTTGTGGAAGGAAATTGTAGTGCTGTGATTCAAAAGATCCTTCCACCCAAGCATAAAGACCCTGGGAGTGTAACCATTCCTTGTTCAACTAGAGAAGTCACTGTGGGAAAGGCTCTTATTGATTTGGGAGCCAGTATTAACTTAATGTCACTCTATATGTGCAGAAGGTTGGGAGAGTTGGAGATCATGCCCACTAGGATGACTTTACAACTTGCTGACCGCTCCATTACCAGACCATATGGAGTAATTGAAGATGTACTAGTCAGAGTAAAACATTTTATCTTCCCGGTAGACTTTGTGGTAATGGATATCTATTGATGTAAGCTCCATTGGAGCTTGTAGGCCTAGGATCTTCTTCATCAATGAATTCCTTTTCTTCTTGGAAGATGAATGGCAATGGAATGGAGAAGGAAGAGAGAGAGAGAGGAGACACCACTTCAAGGAGAAGATGAGTCTAGAAGAAGCTCACCACCATAGGAGGCCATGGATAAGAGCTTCGAGGAAGAAGGAGATGAATGAAGGGAGAGGAAGAGAAGAGCACGAAATTTTGTGCTCTAAAAGAGCTCTGAAATCTGAAGTTTAATTTTCAAATGATCAAAGTTAGAAAAATTCACACACATAGCCTCTATTTATAGCCAAGTGTCACACAAAATTGGAGGGAAATTTGATTTTCTATTCAAATTTCACTTGAATTTGAAATTGAATTTGTGGAGCCAAACTTTGGAGCCTAAATTTCACTAATTATGATTAGTGAATTTCAGATATGGTTCAACCCACTAATCCAAGATCAAGTCCAAGATTCTCCACTAAGTGTGCTTAGGTGTCATGAGGCATGTAAAACATGAAGGACATGCACCAAGTGTGACTATATGATGTGGTAATGGGGTGTAGCAAGCAAATGCTCACCTCCCCCTCTAAAATTTAATTGGATTGGGCTTCTCCCAATTCAATTAAATTTATTTCTCAACACATACATCAAATATTCACTTAATGCATGTGAAATTACAAAACTACCCCTAATACAAAACTAGTCTACATGCCCTAAAATACAAGGGCTGGAAAATCCTACATTTCTAGGGTACCCTACCTACATTATGGAGCCCTAAATACAAGGCCCAAAATTAATGAAACCTTAATCTAATATGTACAAAGATAAGTGGGCTCATACTTAGCCCATGAGCCTGAAATCTACCCTAAGGCTCATGAGAACCCTAGGGCCTTCTCTTGCATCTTTGGCCCAATCTTCTTGGAGTCTTCTATCCAATGCCCTTGTGGGGTAGGATTGCATCATCTGTGAAGATAATGACATTCCTGTAATATTGGGAAGGCCATTCATATTAACTATGAGCTGCATAGTTGATATGGGGAGAAAGAAGCTGGAGTTGGGCTTTGAAAATCAGAAAATTGATTTTGATTTATTTGTTGAAGACAAGCCTGCTCCAGAACAAAAATGTTTGCTTACAGGTAATGGAAGTGGGTAAGGAGGTTTTGGAAGTACAAACCAAAACGTGATCACCCACTGAGGTAAAAGCGTCAAGCAAATGACGTTAAAGAACACTTCCTGGGAGGCAACCCAGTTCTAATTTATGCTTTTCTTTTCTTTTATGTATGGCATAATGTGGAACTTGCTTCATAATCATTACATTGGGGTATATCAGCTTATTTTGAAGGATAGATATAAGGGTTTCAATTTCATGAGGAAGGGACTGAAAAATAACTTAGAATTTTTTTCCTGAAAAACAGTCCTTTCGCTAAGCGCAAGCCTCGCGCTAAGCGCATCTTTTGTCATGCGCTAAGTGAAGAGTCTCTAGCGCTTAGTGCTCAACCCTTGCATCTTTTCAATCTGAATTTGGCTAAGCGATGGCCTACTCACTAAGCGCATCGTATTTAATGGCTAAGCACGACACGTCGCCACTAAGCCGAATTCTTTGCGGCCTAAACTGGGGTTCATTGAGCTAAGCCCAATTTCTTGCAACCATAGAAGCACTACGCGATCCATCATCCGCCAAGCGCCTGCCCCCCTGTATTCAAGATGCATTATTTTAGCTAAGCCGGTCCAGAGCCAGGCTTAGCGAGAGTTGCATGTTTTATGATTTGCAGAATTTGTTAAGCGCCAGTTCTGTGCACTAAGCCCAGCTAAAAAAAAATCAGATTTTGAATTTCAAACTTGGGCTAAGCGCGCAGTTCCGCTAAGCGAACCACTTTGAGAAACCAAACATCTCTCTGGCTCGCTTAGCGCTACAGTTCGCTAAGCGAGATGGTAAAAAATTGCTTAAGTGAGTGTAACATCAGTTACACTCACATTTGCCTAAAATTCTAAGAGCATATCCTACATTTTCTCTCTTGCCCAAACCTGTGCAACCTACATTCTTGCTTTCTTTTTGCATCTTCTACGCATCTTCAGCACACAACAATCCAAGTAAGTTCCTCATTCCTTTTTCTTTCTCTTTTATTTTGTTGAACCTTAGGTTAGAAAACCATAGATTTAGATTTTAATTTTTAGGGTTTTAATGATATTAGATTAGTTAAAAATTAGGATTTTGTGAATGATTGTGCTGTGTAGATAGTTTTGACTGGTTTGCATGTTTGATATGCCTTTTAGAGGCTCAAAAATGGAAGAAACTGAACTGCGTTTTTTGCGTTTTTTTTCTGGAAAACGCGATGAACTCGCTAAGAGAGCATGCTGCGCTAAGCGAGTTCATCAACATTGCTTGAATATATGCATTTTCGGACAAACTCGCTAAGCGCGCTTAACGTGCTAAGCGAGTTCATCTTTTGGGGAAGAACATTCATCTTCCTGAGGAGATACCTATGGCTAAGTGAGGCTGATTCGCTAAGCCCAAGTAACTTAGTCAATTTTTTTTGTTGAAATCCGCACACTAAGCCGAGCCTATCTGGGCTAAGCTCATTTCTTTGCAGTAGCCATTGGGCTAAGCGAGCCTGGCTCGCTAAGGCCCCGTACTTAGTGAAATTTTCTGAAATTATTGGTCCACTAAGCGCCACTATGTTGAGCTTAGCGCATATCTTTTATGGTGTTGATTAGGCTAAAGCGCATGTTGTTTCGCTAAGCCGATGTGTTATATTTCTTAGGGCGCGCTGAGCAAGAGGTATCCCGCTAAGCGCCCATCATTAATTTCAACCCTTTATTTTAGCAACTTGAATAAATGTAGTCTAAGGAATTTTGAGTTCTTTGTAGTTACAGATGGTATCAAGAAAAAGGGCCAGAGCTGATGACATCCCTTCACCATCTAATCCAGCTCCTCCGTTAGCAACAATAGGACCGGATGTCCAGAACTCCCAAACCTTAGTCCTTATGCTAAAGAGCTTATTCCAAGGACATGTTATTATCATGCACAACTTACGAGAATTGGCTCACCAAAGGCCAATTATAACTATGGAGCAGTTCCTTGAGCAAGTAGCATGGCCTGGAGCTCTACCTTCAGTGGTGAGACCCAATGAGGTTGCTCCTCCTGAGCCCACACCTGCACGAGTTGAACCAGTACCAGCTAATCCACAATCTCCAGTGGTGAATCCACCTTCTCCTGAGCTTGAAGTAGTTCCCTATCTCCACCTTTTATTATCATCTCCGATTCCCCATCTGGAGAAGCTGCTGCTCCCCCTGATTCCTAGTTGGAGAAGCTGCTGATCTTTCTGATTCCTTATCTGGAGAAGCTGTTGATCTTTCTGATTCCTTATCTGGAGAAGCTGTTGATCTCTCTAATTCCCTTGTTTTTCCATCTAATAGATGAGGAGGATGCTCAGACTCAGGATACACAGGATCTATCTCAAGACTTTTAAATTCCTGATTATTTTGCTTTTTGGATAATAATTATAATATATTGGTTTCAGTACATTGTTTTGAGTAATTTTGGTTTCTGTTTATAATTATATACTTATACTTTTTGTGAATAGTTGGTATGTTTGTTTTGAAGCATATGGAACAGTTTAACTTGACTTTGATCATTATGCAGTGAAACACTTTTATCATTTTGTGAAAATTGGTGTTATGAACTGATTTAGGATTGAATGCATGATTATGATGAAGAATGTGTTTCTTTTCATAAGTTTGAGCTAGTATGTATGCTAGACAAAGAAAGCAAAAGAATGTGAACTTCCAATTAGAATTGTTAGTCAGTAGACAAGTTGATTGAGAAAGAAAAGCTTGAACCATAACCGGTGAGAGTGTGATCTTAAACTGTGAGTGAACAACTAGCTTTGAGTAATAGTCTTTTCATCAATCTCTGAATTTTAGAATGAAATGTATGAATGAGGACATGATGAAGGCCATGATTGTATATACAAGCCAATTGACCAAAAAGCTTACCTTGAATTATAATTGTATCCTTTGTAAGCTAAATTACATTTTTTTCAAAATTGAACCCTGAACTTGAATGAATACCTCCAGATACCTTGCTTAGATTCTAGGAGAGAATTTGGTTCAAGACAATTTAACCCAAATTTGGGGGAGTTAATTGGGATGTAAAGTAAAAGGTAAAGCACATCAGTACACACAACAAATAAGTTGTGTTAAAAAAAAAGCAATCAAAGAAAATGGGTGTTGTTGTAATAAGGTCAAATGCAACTGAAAATAATATTTGGATAAGTCTAGGATTTTTGCTCTCTTAGAATCTAAGCCTTTGAATTCTAGAAAAACCAATTATTTTTGTAGCCAAGCCTCACTACAAGCTTGTGAAAGTCCTTCTGATTCTGTTCATGCATTTCTGACTTTATGGCTTGAGATGAAGTTCAAAGATTGGATCTCTTGCTAGTTGTTATTGATGAATAGCTTAAACACTTGTGCTTGAGTGAAACAATATCCGTGAGACTGTGGTTTAAGCTACCTTCTTGATATCTGTCTTATGCCTAACTTCATCTAATTGTGCAGGTTACATTTTATTCTTCTCTTTGAATAACTGCATGCTTTGTGAAAGACAAGTGATGAGGGCATTTTGCTTCATTCTTTTATCATGCAATCAATAGTTTTTGTTGCATACACCTTTGTACATAGTCACTGCATATTATTGTCACTTGGGGACCTGTGAGATGTTCTTTATTTTCTTGAGGACAAGCAAAACTGTAAATTTGGGGGAGTTGTTAGTCAATGAATATGACTAACTTTTATGTAAGAAATTTGTGAAAATTGTATCTAACTCCCCCCATTTATGGTTATTTTGTAGTGTTGTAATTACTTTTTGTTAAAGATAGGTAATAAATACGTAGTACTCCCATTTTTCATATTTAATAATCATCTCCTCTCAATTTCAGGTTAATTAGGCAAGTTTGTAAAGTGCTGATTTTCATCTGCTCGCTAAGCCAACCTGCCAACTCAGCGAGCCATCCGCTGAGTGCAACACTCCTTTGGCTGAGCGCAAGGAAGAATTTGCAAGAAGGATGAGCTGTGCATGTTTTCTGAGCAAGCTGTTATCCTGCTAAGCGCACCGCTTGAGTCCACCCGCTGAGCAAGAAGACGCACGCTAAGCCGAAATTCACTGATGCACGCTAAGCGGTCCAAATTCGTGCTAAGCGCACAAGCACCAACAAGGCCACCTATTTAAGCCAAAAATCAGAAATGGAGAGAGAGTTTGGGCAATTCTCGAAGCTTTTGCATGTTTAGAGATTTATAGAGAGAGAAAGGTCCAAGTTCCAGAGAGTTTTGAGAGCTTTTGCTGTGCGAAGATTGGCAGAGAACTAAGCATGAAAAGGAAGTCATCCTGAAAGCATGAGATGTGTCTGTGAGTGATTGTAAGGTTCTAGAGGTGGAGGAGACATCCCCACTACTTGTATTTCTTCAATCCTTCATTTTTCTCTTCTCTTTGTTGTAAAGGAAGCTTCCCAGATATGGAGAGCTAAATCCTCTGTTGGTTCTTCCTTGTAAGTACTTGATGTAAATACCTGTATATCTATTTAATGATGTTTTATGTGTTCTCTATGCTATCAGTACGTCATTTCAGTGTGCTTTTGCCTTGATCACATAGATGCATGCTTTGTTAGGATCATTCAACAGTGGAAACTGGCCTGATTCTTAGAACTTGATAGGACGGGGCTAGTTTATTGTATTATCACGAGGGATCGGGGTACGGTAACCTAGTTGTTGTATGTTTGTCTTAATGCGGTTTTGGTCGAGTTTAGTCCAACAAGAGGAATCTGAGGATGATGCATGATCAGGATTAGGCTAGATTATCATGAGGAATCGGGGTTTAGCATTTCAGGAGACACCATAGAACACATAAGCATTGTTAAGTATAGAATATCTTTATAACATCAGGCACCTAATAGGAAGACCAACGTGTTGTCTACTTGTCTTTACACATCATTACTCATGTGATTTTCCTTTTAATAGTTAGTTTACATACCTGTTCATAGTCCACACATATCTCTTAATACTAGATTCCTATTCATTGAATATAGTTTTACCAAGTAACAATGGTCTTAAGCATAGTTTATTAAGTATTCATCAATTATGGGATAAAGGCTTTTTGGTATCACTTGATTCTCATTGTCATACCCTAATTTTGTTTGGGGACTATCCTTTGCTAACATTTTTATCATTGTTAGCCGAATTGAGCTACTTAACACAAGTTGTTGCGCAACAGGACAGGTTTTTCGACGTTTCGATGAAGAATGTGGAAAGTGCCCAAAAGTGAGGGCAAAAGGGACATTTGGAAGTTTTTTCTGACCCTAGCTCACCCAAGCTAGCCTCTAGCTCGCCTAGGCCCCCAACTAACTTAGGGGTGAAGTAACCACCTTGCCTGGGTGAGCAAGGTTACTTCAGGTTGAAGCAACAGCTCGCCTGGGCGAGCAGCTGATCAACCAAGTCTCCTCATTTCCTATATATAGGCGTGAGAGGACTGAAGGAAGGGGTTTATACTTGCAACATTGAAAGGATTTAGTGAAATTAAGGAGAAGAAGAAGAATGAAGAAGAAAAATGAGGCTGAGGTGCTTCCGAGTCGCATCCGTGACCAATTCCTACATCGTTCTTCGTTCATCAACTGGTTAGTTTTTATTTT
The DNA here is from genome assembly GCF_000004515.6 of Glycine max. Taxonomy (NCBI): domain Eukaryota; kingdom Viridiplantae; phylum Streptophyta; class Magnoliopsida; order Fabales; family Fabaceae; genus Glycine; species Glycine max. The sequence goes on from NC_038251.2 coordinate 32,850,088, forward strand.
GAAGTTTTGAATTCGCTCTATGCACCCTTAGGGGTCCCCTTTGTTGCTTTTCATATCTTCATCTGATTCTTCTACCATCTGCGATCTCCTATCTTTGTGTAAAGCGAGTTTCCACCGATCGTTTGTGTCGTAATCTCTTTTTATCATTGTAAAACAAAGTTTCCACCGATCGTTTGTGCCATAATCTCATTTTATCATTGTAAAATAAAGTTTCAACCGATCGTTTGTACCGTAATCTCATTTTATCATTGTAAAATAAAGTTTCAATCTGTCATTTACTTCACAAGTCGTCTTTTAATGAGTTTGAAAGTAGTAAGTGAAACCAAAGTTAAAATCAGCACATAAACAAGCTTTTATCCAAAAAACATTTCTTGAATCCGTTCAAGGTCCAACGCCTTAACAGTCTCTTTTACTTTTGATGGTTAAAATGAACCTTTCAAAAGTTTAAAATCAACTCTATGCTTAACTTTCTTATTTCTAAAGAACTACGTAGGTCTGAATTCCTCATCGCACCTGAGGATACGTAGGAGCAAGGGCAGTCCCCTTGTTGACCCCAAAAAGCAAAAAAATTTAAAAAGGGAAAATACACAATTTTGAAGTCATGTTTTACAAACTCGATTAAAGGTTGTCGTTCCTTGTGACGAGCGCGTGGGGTGCTAATACCTTCCCCGTGCATAAACAACTCCCAAACCCTCATTTTCAAAAATACGCAGACCCCTTTTTGGTTTTTTCTAACATTTTCCTTGAATAAACGTTGGTTGAGACTCTCACACGTCTTCCTTCTTTGGATGATGCACCCTTAGGTCTCGCCTCGCCCCCCTCCCCCTCCCCCCTCACCCCTGCCAAATTGTAGCTTGCGACAATTGGTGACTCCACTAGGGAGTGTTAGAGAGTTAGGCTATTCAGTTAGTGTGCAATATTTTTATCATGACTTCTTTATTTATGTTCCCTTTTCCCTTTTATATTTTGTTTTGTCCATATTTGTATATATCCTTTGCTATATTGTTGTGTTTGGTGTGTGTTTGTCTATCGATTATATTCATAGTTAGAAATATTTTTTCTATGCACACATGGCACCTATACCTCGCACACACATTGAGATATTAGGCCCTATACCCAAGTCTATGTGAGCCATAAGGAGTGGAGGTCGATCTGTGGTCATGTTGGGTCTCCGACTCGCTTGATAACAGTGAAGCCTCATCTAGAGTTTTCCTCTTTTCATGATGCATAGTCGCTGATAGTCCTTATTGCCACAATGTATTACCTAAGAGGATGATATCTCTAGAAGCCAGTAAAGTTACATGAAACCACCCTTGGGAGTTGTCACTAGAAGGGGACTTTTGGATCCTTTCCATTAGATTCCTGAATTAGGGGCACATAGAAAACTCACTCTGGCTTGTTCCTTGATTGCATCATGCATCTCTTCAAGGCATTGTAATGGACATATCGTTCCTACATTTATCATTTGTCATATCCATACATTGCATTTGCATAAGTCATTGCATTGTCATACACCTTCATTTAGCATGCTTTTGTCCTACCAATTGCATACATTCTATTTCCACAATTCGCATGCATTATCCTTGCATTTTCCTCTGCAAAAAAAAAAAAAACAGAAACAAAAAAAAAACAAGAACAAAAAGAAAGTCAAAATGAAGGATGAAAGTTTACACCATATTCTTAGTTACATGTGTTGGGTACCATGATGATGGCTATAAACCAACCATGTTTGGATTATACACCCACTTCTCTTGGAAAATGATTGAAAATCATGTGAACATGGTACCTAATGCATGGTTAACTAGGAAATGATGGTTCTTCAGGCATCTCATGTCAATCTCATAATTACATGTGTCATGCATAGCATAAGTATGCCCAAGTCATTCATCTCTATGATATGTTGTCGAAGTATTGACAGTCACAATTTCTATTCCTTGGATTATGGGGTCGAACCAAGAACATTCTTTTAAGGAAATTTTTTCATCAAGTCAAGGTCAAGCATGGAAGTAACCAGCTTACAAAAGTTGGGGCAGAAGATGGATCGAGTTACATCGCTTCTTTGTCTACTACCAACACATGATTGAGCTAAATAATTTACAAAATTAAGGACTGTTGATGTTTTATTTCCAGACTCTAACAAGATATAAGAAACAATGTTGTTTTTAATCTGAATTGATTCAAACCTATGTCTTATCTAAAATTTGCAATACTTCAACAATACATCATTCACATACATCCATGCTTACTTTTCTTTTCATATTGGGTGGCATTGCTCATTGCATTCTTTCCTTGAAATCAGAACTGTAATCATTGTAGTCAAAAGGAAAGAATGTGTTTTACGATGCCCTTACCGAGCACGTGCTAGAGTTAGAGTAATGAGTGAAATAGAGGAGGTGCAAGAGCAGATGAAGGTCAATGCGGCTATAGTTGTTTCCGCAAGTACCACCACAGAAGTGGACCCGACTCACCCATCTGGCCTTAATCAAGTAAATCCTCCAGTCTTAGATATAGTAGGGCAGCGAGGTGAAGTGTTAGGAAGTACGAGCGACCCATATTTTGTGCAGGTTCAGAACAAGCATTCCTTCCCACCATATGGCTTGCCTCCTAACTATATTCCGCCCAATGTTGCAAACACTCCCAATGAGAATGTCAACAACTCTGCACCCATACCCATTGAGAGCCAACAACCCCAATCTGATCATGCACATGTCTCTCAACCTATGGGGGGACACATGAAGCGCCTCGAGAGTGCACTCTAGCCGACTTCAAGCCTCACCTCGGATGTGCCACTGAGGGGAATGCATTTGGTGGCATACCCCTGCCAAAACACTTTGGGGGGACGTCAGTTTCACCCACAACCACAATCCTTGCATTTTGCGTTGGAAAAACTGCCTCTTGCCATGATGGAAATGGAAAAATTCAATCATATAGAGGAAAGGCTGAGGGCCATTGAAGGAGGCGGAGATCATGCTTTTGCTGACATGACAGAGTTGTGCCTAATGCCTGACATCGTCATCCCTCCGAAGTTCAAGGTGCCGGACTTCAATAAGTACAAGGGGACTACTTGCCCCAAGAATCACCTGAAGGTGTACTGCAGGAAAATGAGAGCATATGCGAAAGATGAAAAATTATTGATGCATTTCTTCCAAGAAAGTCTTACTCGGGCAGCCATCACCTGGTATACTAATTTGGAACCTTCTCGAGTCCATTCTTGGAAGGACCTAATGGTTGCCTTCATTAGGCAGTATCAGTACAATTCTGATATGGCTCCGGATAGAATGTAGCTACAGAACATGTGTAAAATGGAGCACGGATCTTTCAAAGAATATGCCCAAGGGTGGAGGGATCTGGCAGCTCAAGTAGCGCCCCCAATGACGGAGAAGGAGATGATAACAATAATAGTGGACACTTTACTAGTGTTCTAATATGAGAAGATGGTGGGTTACACACCTTCAAGCTTTGCCAATTTAGTTTTCACTGACGAAAAGATCGAAGTGGGTCTGAGAAGAGGCAAATTTGATTATCCTGCTTTGATCAATAGGGAGCCAGGGGAAAATGGAGAGAATGAGAAGGAGGGAGGAACCCATGTTGTGACTGTTGTTCCTACACGACCAAATTTCCCCACCAGCTCAATAATATCAATACTCAGCCAATATCAGCCCTTCTCATTACCCACCACCCTATCAACCAAGAACACTCAATCATCCATAAAGGCCACCCCTAAATCAGCCACAAAGCCCACCTACCGCACATCCAATATCAAACACCACCCTTAATACAAACCAAAACACCAACCGGGAAGGAATTTTCCAGAAAATAAGCCTATAGAATTCACTGCAATTCCTGTGTTGTATGCTAACTTACTTTCCTATTTTCTCGATAATGCAATGGCAATCATAAGCCCAACAAATACTCCACAACCACTGTTTCCCAGATGATACAACCCCGACGTGACATGTGATTATCATGGGGGAGTTCTGGGGCATTCCATTGAGCATTGTAGGACCCTGAAGCATAAGGTGCAAAGTCTAATTGATACAGGCTGGCTAAAATTTGAGGAGGATAATCGCTGGTGAATTCTGACATTGGCAAGCGACACCATGCATGGGGCAATTTGAGGGTTTTTATTAGATATCTCTAATGACTCATTAGGATTTTCAAGTTTATCCCATTACTGTAAACAACAGTCACAATGCTAATAATATGGATAAATTTGATATCATTGTCTCTCATTCTCTCACGATTACATTTTTGCTTGTTTAACTTCCACTGGAATGTGAATGTAAGCCTTTGGTTTGTTTACTCAAGTGACCAGCGCTCCTGACTTGACCTCCAAGTCTGATCAATCAAAATTTGCTCGTTCTACGTGTTTGGTGAGGGTGCCGTAAATGACAAGTAAAGTAAAAAGAAGAAAAAACGTTTGATTAATTGTGTTTCAAATAAAAAGTACAGACATTCATGTTACCGCATTCTTAAAAGTTTTCTTTTTGAGAGAAAAGTGAGTTGTCAAGAACAGGAGTCGTTCGACTTAATCTGTCAATTGAAAATCCTTTAAATGTTTCTCGTCCTTGAAAATTCATTTTCGAGAATCTGCACAATTTCTTTCATTTTTCCTTGCTACAAGTTCATGACAAAAGACAACAATAGATACATCAGAGCCCTATGTTGTGGCAATGAGACGCATCGTGCATAAGCCTCAAGCAAACCTAGGTGCAGATCAGAAGTTCTCACCTAGTAGGTCGAAAAACTGAAAGGTTGGCCTAGGAAAAAATTAGGTTTAAAACAAAAAAAAAAGAAAAAAAATCAGGAGCGTGTTTATCAGAGGTTTGGTCCCAAAATCCAAACTACCCAAGGATATAAGTCAAGATTTGAAATGACACATGGCCATGTTTCAACATCCCAAACACTAGTTTATCCTTTGCTACCCCCTTCGAGCCAAAGCATATTCATTTTCTAAAAAAAACAAAAAAAAAACAAAGTAAAATAGAAACCCTGAGTAGGAACTACCGCTAAACCAGCGGGAAGAGCAATGCAAACAGCACATGCATGAAGTTGGGCAACAATGAAAAGAGGAAAAAAAATCCACCAAAGGCAAGTGAAAAAAGAGAGACAAAGATCTCCAAATTTTACAAGAAAATGCACAAAATGCAAAAAGGATTAATGTATAAGACAAAAGGAGTAGAGCCCAACCCAAGAGTTGAAAGGAACAAAGGTACAAGCAATGCTCTCAAGGTTCTTACTCAATGTAACCCTCAAACACTCTTTGAGCCTTTCTAATCGTTTCTTTCATAGCCCTCTTACCCCTAACCACGTTACAAGCCCAATAAAGCCCATGTGGATCAAGGAATGACTAATTTTGCTTTTAAGTTAGGATTCTGGAATGAAACCCACACACGCTTGTGATTGTTAAAAAAATATATCCAAAGCAAAAAAAAGGAGGAGAATCCTCTAGGTTTCGCACTTGCACATTTGAGAATAATGCTCATTCGACCAAGAGCTCATGGAAAATACCCACAGACAATTGTGATAGTAGGGTACATTTGATGTTAGTCTCTCATGTAGACTCCTTAGGATTCCTTTCAAATCCAAGGGTAACCTTCACTGTATAAATTCTTTCAAGATCAACCCATGTCATCGAGTTTCAATGGGATCGACAGACCCTTGGCATCACTCTATGACCTTAAATCAGGAAAGTTTCACTTGTTCACATACCAAAGTGTGACAATCCATTGCCATCCTTCAATGGGGCGCACAATCGATCCCAAAGCCTTATGTTTCCTTGCTGTGCAGAATAATAGAAGGTTTTGTTTTTAAGAAAGAAAGGGACGAATGCTAGGATCAATATTTCAATTGATTGATTAAATGTCAAATGGCTCCACTGTCGTCACTCCAAAATTGTCAAGTGACTAAATAAAAAAAACATACACTTTGAGGGAATCCCCAAAGAGATTTTCAAAAGATAAGATGAGGTTGCATGAGTTATCACGTCTTTCAGAAAGAGACTGTCAATCTGTGTTTCCACAAAAAATGGAAAAACAAAAGAAGCAAAAAAAAAAAATCAAATCAAAATCAAAATAAAAAAATAGGAAAGAATGTCATGAGCATTACACAATTTTCATGGTTCAAAACCATTTGCATTACTAGCATTTCAAGATGAAGGTTGCATGCATCTGCATCCCAAAAAAATCATGTTCATATGTGCATAGACTTCTCTATATATACCAATTTTCTAAATCTAATGTCCTATCTTTTGCGTTTAGGATGAGAGGCCCTCTCAAAGAGTCAACCTCTTTCTTTATCATAAGGTTGAGCCCTTTGGTACTAGTACCTATTGGCTTGTTCAATAGGACTCAAAGTCCTCGCTTTTATCTTTCATAGGACTCAAAGTCCTCACTTTTGTCTTTCATAGGACTCAAAGTCCTCTGTCATTTACTTTTCAAAGACTATCAGAGTCTTTTGTCTTGTAGAGACTAACCAAGTCATCTGTCCTTTACTTTTCAAAGACTATCATAGTCTTTTGTCTTGCAGAGACAATCAAGGTCATCTACTCCTTTACTTTTCAAAGACTATCATAGTCTTATGTCTTGTAGAGACTGTAACACCCTGATATATATCTATATATTATTAGTAATTATGTTTGATGTTGATTATATTTGTTGTGTTATTTTATCCGTAATTATTTTCATGGGGGTGAGTTTAGTTAATAAGGGGGTGTGGGTAGATAAGGATCTAGCTTCTCAAAGAAGCCTCTTGAGAAAGCTTCTCAAAGAAGCCACGAGGAAGCTTCTTGAGGAAGCCTCTTAATGAAGCATCTCAAGGAAGCTACATGTAGCTGCCTCGGTAAAAACGCTGCCCAGTCTACGTTAACCGTTGGATCTTCTCAAAATTTGGTTTGCAACTTCACAAGATACTTTACCATGATCTGACAGTTGGGATCTTTGTGAAAATTTCTGGAGTGTGCGCGACGTTTCCGTTCCCGAGAGCATTGCTCACTTGTGCGTTTTGAGCCTTGTAGTCCAAGTAGCTTAGGAAAAATGCCATTTCTTCTCCTTTCTTTCTTCCAAAACCATTTCCAGCGTTCCATGCTTTTTCTCCGTCACCCATAGCCACCAGTAGCCACCACAAACCACCATTGTTCTTCGTTGAAACCCCACACCGAGAGGAACCCTTCAACCAAAGCGGAATCTTCCAACTTGCCTCGCGGTTTTGGTAGAGAACGAAACCCTAATCTGACCTTTCATTTTCCTTTGAGGTAACCATGGTTCTATGCTTGTTCCTTGTTAGTTACAGCTTGTCTTTACATCTTTTCTGACTTTGGAACCGCGATTGCATGTTTTACGCTTCCTTTGAAAAACCCTAGAGAAAGAGACTTTGTAAATGTTATCCTTTCATGAAATACATGTTATTTTCGTAACCTACACTGAACCCCGGTCACATTGGTGTGGTCGGAATTTCCAAATGATGTCCCTTTGTAAAACTCGACAGCACTTTTATGTAGTGACATGGGTGTTTGACCCAGAGCATTGTTATTAGCTTTGTTTTCTGAAATCCATATTAAGTCTCCTTTGTTTTGGTATGGTAGAGGATTGTGTGGAATCGACGAGCAAAGAAGAAAAAGAAATCTCCAAGTGACATGACGAGGAACCTGCGGGTAGCTCACAATAGGTGAGGGGAGTTTATTATAAAATTTACCGTTTTAATACCATAGTTAGAGTCAGGGAACCTAGCTATGAGGATAACTGCCTGTCCTTGTTGCATGTTGATTTTCTCTTATAGAAAATGATGTTTTTAACTAATGGGATGCGATATAATTGTTATTGATATGCATGCTGGTTTTTTAGGAAAAACCATGTTTTGACGAATGGGATGTGATATATGTATCTATATATATGTGCGAAATGCGATTTATTGTTGATGTTGCTATTGAGGATTTTAATTGATATGTGGTGATATTGATAATTATGATGATATTGATTTGAGATGACGTTGTTAATAAAGATCATGTCAACATGAATTGATGTTATTATTGATGATTATGTGAATATGAAATGAGGTTGTTGTGGTTGTTGATAATGTCATTGAGACGAGATGATATTTATGTTGAGAATGACATGGAAATGGAATGTTTATTGATGTTGGAAATGATTTGGCATGTGCATGTTGTGTATGTTCGTGGGGGGCGAAGTGCACTGACCTTCTAGGGTCTTCGGCACTTGCTTTGGGCCATATTCATACGTTGGATGTTGTGTATGTTCACGGGGGGTGAAGTTCACTAGCCTTCCAGGGTCTTTGGCACTTGCTTTGGGCCACGTTCATACGTCGTATGTAGTGTATGTCATGGGGGGGTAGAGTGCACTGACCTTGTCGGATGGCCCAAACGTGGGTGACAAGCATGGTTAGAGAATCTAAGCATTTCTGAGGGGATGCTTAGGCGCTTTAATTGGTCCGTGGTCTTTGGCACTTACTTTTGGCCGTGATCATAGCTCATACGACACAAGAAATAAAGTAATTGTGGTAGAGTGTACTTTGTACTGAGGGGGCTTGTCACCTGGTAGGGAACTCCTTTGGGCTCCCAGGCTGATCACCTATGGGAGGGGGCAGTTATGTGCACAACCGGGTGGTCTCGACGAACTTTGCATGGTTCCCTAAGTGAGAGTGTCGTGTGGACATGCTTAGGCTATTTCCTGAGATTTGGTTGTTAGTACATATCACATTGCATCTGAGAGTTGAATCAGGTGCATGCATCATTCTGTGTAGTCTTGATTGGATCCATGGATGAATGATGAGAAATTGTTGAATATGAATGATTAATAATTGTTGAATGTGGATGATGAATAATTGTTGGATGTGAGTGTTGAATAATGAAAATTGTGTAAGCTCATAATGTTTGTCTATGTTTCTTGCTAATTGTGGTTATTTGGTATTGGTATTGGTTCTTTTGATAATGAACTCACCCTTGCAATTTTCTATCGTGTGGTTGATACCTATGATGATCACGAACATTGTTCGTGGGAGCAAAATGGCAGCAGCAGGGTGCAGAGTAAGATTCTGGTGAGGAGCCGTCGAGCCAACCTGATGACGTTGGCATTATTTTGGGAGAGAGTTGCGCTTTGTAATCAACTCCTCTGTAGTTGGTTTTCAAGTTTTATTTTGTTGAGTTAAAGATGTAAAACTTGGATTTTAGTTATACTTATGAACAAATTTAATTTTTGTTATGTGTATGACGTGTACCGAGTTATTGTTCCTATATAATTATATATTCACTTAAGTGATGGCGTGTTGTTGGATGAATGAATGTTGGGACAAAATTACTTCTATTTTCATAAGCAAATTAAGGGAGTTCTTTTATAAAAATTGAAATTATCGCATATTAGAGTGTTGATATCGTAGCGACGAAGCGGGTCGTTACAGAGACAATCAAGGTCATTTGCTCCTTTAGTTTTCAAAGACTATCAGAGTCTTTTGTCTTGCGGAGACTATCAAAGTCATTCGTCCCTTTACTTTTCCAAGACTATCAGAGTCTTTTGTCTTACGGAGACTATCAAAGTCATCCACCCCTTTACTTTTCCAAAACCCTTTTGTCTTGCAGAGACAATCAAGGTCATCTGCTCCTTTACTTTTCAAAGACTATTAGAGTCGTTTGTCATGCAAAGACTATCAACGTCTTCTGCCCTTTCGTCAAGACTACCACTATCTTCTTTACTTTTCAAAGACTTCAATGTCTTTTGTCAAGACTATCACGGTCTTCTTTACATTTCAAAGACTTCAATGTCTTTTGTCAAGACTATCACAGTCTTCTTTACATTTCAAAAGACTTCAATGTCTTCAGCCATTTAGGCTTTCAAAAGATGACAATGTCTTCATTTACATTTCAAAAGACTTCAATGTCTTCAGTCATTTATGCTTTCAAAAGATGACAATGTCTTCATTTACATTTCAAAAGATTTCAATGTCTTTAGTCATTTACACTTTCAAAAGACGACAATGTCTTCATTTACATTTCAAAAGACTTCAATGTCTCCTATCTTTTACATTTGCAAGACTTCAATGTCTTTATTTTTTACACTTTGTAAGACTTCAACGTCTTGTGTCTTTTATAGGACTCAATGTCCTTGTCTTTGTGCTTCTTAGGACTTAACGTCCTCTGTTTCTATGCTTTGAAAAAAAAGAAGAATAAAGGAAAAAAGACGAACTTTAGATGTCTTCCGCTCTACAGAAGTTCAATGTCCTCATGTTTTCTCGATTTCAGTTCCTTGGTTTTCGCCAGTTGTCCGGTCGAATAGCAAGATCACTCGAAGGAAATTAGTGTCCTTATTTTTAATTCCCATTTATTTCCAATAAAAGATAAGTAAATAGGGGCAACTGTCATGCCCTAATTTCGTCCGGGGACTATCATTTGCTAATATTTTCATCATTGCTAGCCGAATTGAGCTATTTGACACTAGTTATCATTCAATACGAAAGGTTTTTCGATGTTTCGGTGAAGAATGTGGAAAATACCCAAAAGGGAGGGCCAAAAGGTCATTTGAAGTTTTTTCTGACCCCTGGCTCACCCAGGCTATCCTCTAGCTCGCCTGGGCCCCCAAATAACTTAGGGGTGAAGTAACCAGCTCACTTGGGCAAGCAAGGTTACTTCAGGTTGAAGCAATAGCTCGCTTGGGCGAGCTGCTGATCAACCAAGTCCCCTTATTTCCTATAAATAGGCGTGAGAGGGCTGAAGGAAGGGTTCAGACTTTCAACATTGAAAGGATTTAGTGAAATTGTTAGTGCTTAGCTTTACTGAGCTTTAAAAGATTGGCTAAAATTTTGTTAAAACATAAGCACTTAGACAATGAAGGAAAGCTGGAGTTGCTGCACATGATGTCCAAAGTTATGTCAAGGAATCAGATCGGGATGCACAATGCACAAGGCAAGATAAAATGTCAAATGAAGAATTGAAGCTGCAGAATCCACGATGTCGGATACGATGTCCAGGACATCCTGCCCGAAAATACTGGACACATAAATCTGTTATATCTTTAACAGATTAATGTGCAGTTAGCAACAGATTTGGCGATCTATCTTTAGGAATGAATTAAAAGATAATTAAAGTTCGAATTACAAACTTGAATAGTTCGTTCAGGGATTAAAGATTAAAGATAAAAACTAAAAGATCAAACTTTATCTTTTAGATCTTTAAGTGCAGATTTTCAGGAAAATGATAGATCTCATCCAGCGCAAGTTGTTGCAGCCCAGATACGCACACTGCTATATAAACATGAAGGCTGCACGGGTTCTGTACCAAGTCCGAGATTGAAAAGTTATTTTGTGAGTTTTGGGACTTGAGTGTTTTGTGAGCCACCTTGATGTCACCCTAACATCAAGAGTTGGACCTGAGTGTGTAGAGTTGATCTCTATTGTTCAGAGAGCAATCTCTGGTGTGTATTTGATTTAATTGTAAACACGGGAGAGTGATTGAGAGGGAGTGAGAGGGGTTCTCATATCTAAGAGTGGCTCTTAGGTAGAGGTTGCACGGGTAGTGGTTAGGTGAGAAGGTTGTAAACAGTGGCTGTTAGATCTTCGAACTAACACTATTTTAGTGGATTTCCTCCCTGGCTTGGTAGCCCCCAGATGTAGGTGACGTTGCACCGAACTGGGTTAACAATTCTCTTGTGTTATTTACTTGCTTAATCTGTTCATACAGTCAAATATAATCTGCATGTTCTGAAGCGTGATGTCGTGACATCCGGTACGACATCTGTCATTGGTATCAGAATTTCAATTGGTATCAGAGCAGGCACTCGAAATCACTGAGTGAGATCTAGGGAGATAAATTCTGATGAACATGGAGAAAGAAGGAGGACCAGTGAACAGACCACCAATTCTGGATGGAACCAACTATGAATACTGGAAAGCAAGGATGGTGGCCTTCCTCAAATCACTGGATAGCAGAACCTGGAAAGCTGTCATCAAAGGCTGGGAACATCCCAAGATGCTGGACACAGAAGGAAAGCCCACTGATGGATTAAAGCCAGAAGAAGACTGGACAAAAGAAGAAGACAAGTTGGCACTTGGAAACTCCAAAGCCTTGAATGCTCTATTCAATGGAGTTAACAAGAATATCTTCAGACTGATCAACACATGCACTGTGGCCAAGGATGCATGGGAGATCCTGAAAACCACTCATGAAGGAACCTCCAAAGTGAAGATGTCCAGATTGCAACTATTGGCTACAAAATTCGAAAATCTGAAGATGAAGGAGGAAGAGTGTATTCATGACTTCCACATGAACATTCTTGAAATTGCCAATGCTTGCACTGCCTTGGGAGAAAGGATGACAGATGAAAAGCTGGTGAGAAAGATCCTCAGATCTTTGCCTAAGAGATTTGACATGAAAGTCACTGCAATAGAGGAGGCCCAAGACATTTGCAACATGAGAGTAGATGAACTCATTGGTTCCCTTCAAACCTTTGAGCTAGGACTCTCGGATAGGACTGAAAAGAAGAGCAAGAATCTGGCGTTCGTGTCCAATGATGAAGGAGAAGAAGATGAGTATGACCTGGATACTGATGAAGGTCTGACTAACGCAGTTGTGCTCCTTGGAAAACAGTTCAACAAAGTGCTGAACAGAATGGACAGGAGGCAGAAACCACATGTCCGGAACATCCCTTTTGACATCAGGAAAGGTAGTGAATACCAGAAAAGGTCAGAAGAAAAGCCCAGTCACAGCAAAGGAATTCAATGCCATGGGTGTGAAGGCTATGGACACATCAAAGCTGAATGTCCCACTCATCTCAAGAAGCAGAGGAAAGGACTTTCTGTATGTCGGTCTGATGATACAGAGAGTGAACAAGAAAGTGATTCTGACAGAGATGTGAATGCACTCACTGGGAGATTTGAATCTGCTGAAGATTCAAGTGATACAGATAGTGAAATCACTTTTGATGAGCTTGCTATATCCTATAGAGAACTATGCATCAAAAGTGAGAAGATTCTTCAGCAAGAAGCACAACTAAAGAAGGTCATTGCAAATCTGGAGGCTGAGAAGGAGGCACATGAAGAGGAGATCTCTGAGCTTAAAGGAGAAGTTGGTTTTCTGAACTCTAAACTGGAAAACATGACAAAATCAATAAAGATGCTGAATAAAGGCTCAGATATGCTTGATGAGGTGCTACAGCTTGGGAAGAATGTTGGAAACCAGAGAGGACTTGGGTTTAATCATAAATCTGCTGGCAGAATAACCATGACAGAATTTGTTCCTGCCAAAAACAGCACTGGAGCCACGATGTCACAACATCGGTCTCGACATCATGGAACGCAGCAGAAAAGGAGCAAAAGAAAGAAGTGGAGGTGTCACTACTGTGGCAAGTATGGTCACATAAAGCCCTTTTGCTATCATTTACATGGCCATCCACGTCATGGAACTCAAAGTAGCAGCAGTGGAAGGAAGATGATGTGGGTTCCAAAACACAAGACTGTTAGTCTTGTTGTTCATACTTCACTTAGAGCATCAGCTAAGGAAGATTGGTACCTAGATAGCGGCTGTTCCAGACACATGACAGGAGTTAAAGAATTCCTGGTGAACATTGAACCTTGCTCCACTAGCTATGTGACATTTGGAGATGGCTCTAAAGGAAAGATCACTGGAATGGGAAAGCTAGTCCATGAGGGACTTCCTAGTCTGAACAAAGTACTGCTGGTGAAGGGACTGACTGCGAACTTGATCAGCATCAGTCAGTTGTGTGATGAAGGATTCAATGTAAACTTCACAAAGTCAGAATGCTTGGTGACAAATGAGAAGAGTGAAGTCCTAATGAAGGGCAGCAGATCAAAGGACAACTGTTACCTATGGACACCTCAAGAAACCAGTTACTCCTCCACATGTCTATTCTCCAAAGAAGATGAAGTCAAAATATGGCATCAAAGATTTGGACATCTGCACTTAAGAGGCATGAAGAAAATCATTGACAAAGGTGCTGTTAGAGGCATTCCCAATCTGAAAATAGAAGAAGGCAGAATCTGTGGTGAATGTCAGATTGGAAAGCAAGTCAAGATGTCCCACCAGAAGCTTCAACATCAGACCACTTCCAGGGTGCTGGAACTACTTCACATGGACTTGATGGGGCCTATGCTAGTTGAAAGCCTTGGAGGAAAGAGGTATGCCTATGTTGTTGTGGATGATTTCTCCAGATTTACCTGGGTCAACTTTATCAGAGAGAAATCAGACACCTTTGAAGTATTCAAAGAATTGAGTCTAAGACTTCAAAGAGAAAAAGACTGTGTCATCAAGAGAATCAGGAGTGACCATGGCAGAGAGTTTGAAAACAGCAAGTTTACTGAATTTTGCACATCTGAAGGCATCACTCATGAGTTCTCTGCAGCCATTACACCACAACAAAATGGCATAGTTGAAAGGAAAAACAGGACTTTGCAAGAAGCTGCTAGGGTCATGCTTCATGCCAAAGAACTTCCCTATAATCTCTGGGCTGAAGCCATGAACACAGCATGCTACATCCACAACAGAGTCACACTTAGAAGAGGGACTCCAACCACACTGTATGAAATCTGGAAAGGGAGGAAGCCAACTGTCAAGCACTTCCACATCTTTGGAAGTCCATGTTACATTTTGGCAGATAGAGAGCAAAGGAGAAAGATGGATCCCAAGAGTGATGCAGGAATATTCTTGGGATACTCTACAAACAGCAGAGCATATAGAGTATTCAATTCCAGAACCAGAACTGTGATGGAATCCATCAATGTGGTTGTTGATGACCTAACTCCAGCAAGAAAGAAGGATGTCGAGGAAGATGTCAGAACATCGGGAGACAATGTAGCAGATACAACTAAAAGTGCAGAAAATGCAGAAAACTCTGATTCTGCTACAGATGAACCAAACATCAATCAACCTGACAAGAGTCCCTCCATTAGAATCCAGAAGATGCACCCCAAGGAGCTGATTATAGGAGATCCAAACAGAGGAGTCACTACAAGATCAAGGGAGATTGAGATTGTCTCCAATTCATGTTTTGTCTCCAAAATTGAGCCCAAGAATGTGAAAGAGGCACTGACTGATGAGTTCTGGATCAATGCTATGCAAGAAGAATTGGAGCAATTCAAAAGGAATGAAGTTTGGGAGCTAGTTCCTAGACCCGAGGGAACTAATGTGATTGGCACCAAGTGGATCTTCAAGAACAAAACCAATGAAGAAGGTGTTATAACCAGAAACAAGGCCAGACTTGTTGCTCAAGGCTACACTCAGATTGAAGGTGTAGACTTTGATGAAACTTTCGCCCCTGTTGCTAGACTTGAGTCCATCAGATTGTTACTTGGTGTAGCTTGCATCCTCAAATTCAAGCTGTACCAGATGGATGTGAAGAGCGCGTTTCTGAATGGATACCTGAATGAAGAAGCCTATGTGGAGCAGCCAAAGGGATTTGTAGATCCAACTCATCCAGATCATGTATACAGGCTCAAGAAGGCTCTCTATGGATTGAAGCAAGCTCCAAGAGCTTGGTATGAAAGGCTAACAGAGTTCCTTACTCAGCAAGGGTATAGGAAGGGAGGAATTGACAAGACTCTCTTTGTCAAACAAGATGCTGAAAGCTTGATGATAGCACAGATATATGTTGATGAAATTGTGTTTGGAGGGATGTCGAATGAGATGCTTCGACATTTTGTCCAACACATGCAATCTGAATTTGAAATGAGTCTTGTTGGAGAGCTGACTTACTTTCTGGGACTCCAAGTGAAGCAGATGGAAGACTCCATATTCCTCTCACAAAGCAAGTATGCAAAGAACATTGTCAAGAAGTTTGGGATGGAAAATGCCAGCCATAAAAGAACACCTGCACCTACTCACTTGAAGCTGTCAAAAGATGAAGCTGGCACCAGTGTTGATCAAAGTCTGTACAGAAGCATGATTGGGAGCTTACTATATTTAACAGCTAGCAGACCTGACATCACCTATGCAGTAGGTGTTTGTGCAAGATATCAAGCCAACCCTAAGATAAGTCACTTGAATCAAGTAAAGCGAATTCTGAAATATGTAAATGGCACCAGTGACTATGGGATTATGTACTGTCATTGTTCAGATTCAATGCTGGTTGGGTATTGTGATGCTGATTGGGCAGGAAGTGCAGATGACAGAAAAAGCACTTCTGGTGGATGCTTCTATCTGGGCAACAATCTTATTTCATGGTTCAGCAAGAAGCAGAACTGTGTGTCCCTATCTACTGCAGAAACAGAGTATATTGCAGCAGGAAGCAGTTGTTCACAACTAGTTTGGATGAAGCAGATGCTTAAGGAGTACAATGTCGAACAAGATGTCATGACATTGTACTGTGACAACTTGAGTGCTATTAATATTTCTAAAAATCCTGTTCAACACAGCAGAACCAAGCACATTGACATTAGACATCACTATATTAGAGATCTTGTTGATGATAAAGTGATCACACTGAAGCATGTTGACACTGAGGAACAAATAGCAGATATTTTCACAAAGGCATTGGATGCAAATCAGTTTGAAAAACTGAGGGGCAAGCTGGGCATTTGTCTGCTAGAGGATTTATAGCAATTACTTTTATCTGAACGTGCTCAAACGTTAATAGCGCGTTCTCTACTGGGCCAAAACAAATTCGACCGTTGCTTCACACGTCCCTCTACATTCCTCATTCAAACTCATATTTTCGTGGTAATCTCGTTTTCAGCATTCCCCAACAGCTCTCAGAGATTTACGAAACCATTCCAAAGGCTCTGCTTCTCCATGGCTACCTCACCAAAAGAAACTTCATCTCCTGGTTCACCCTCTGTACCATCATCTCCATCATCCACCAAAGCACCATCAAACCAGGAACAACCTGAATTCCATATCCAACCCATACAAATGATTCCTGGTCAAGCCCCTGTTCCTGAGAAACTGGTCCCCAAAAGACAACAGGGAGTGAAGATTTCTGAAAACCCTAGCCTTGCAACAAGTCCTAGGGAAGTAGACACGGAGATGGATAAGAAGATCCGCAGTATTGTGAGTAGCATTCTGAAAAATGCTTCTGTCCCTGATGCTGATAAAGATGTTCCAACATCCTCCACCCCAAATGCTGAAGTCCTCTCTTCATCCAGTAAGGAGGAATCAACAGAGGAAGAGGATCAAGCCACAGAGGAGACCCCTGCACCAAGGGCACCAGAACCTGCTCCAAGTGACCTCATTGACCTAGAAGAAGTAGAATCTGATGAGGAACCCATTGCCAACAAGTTGGCACCTGGCATTGCAGAAAGATTACAAAGCAAAAAGGGGAAAACCCCCATTACTAGGTCTGGACGAATCAAAACTATGGCACAGAAGAAGAGCACACCAATCACTCCTACCACATCCAGATGGAGCAAAGTTGCAATTCCTTCCAAGAAGAGGAAAGAAATTTCCTCATCTGATTCTGATGATGATGTCGAACTAGATGTTCTCGACATCAAGAGGGCCAAGAAATCAGGGAAAAAGGTGCCTGGAAATGTCCCTGATGCACCATTGGACAACATTTCATTCCACTCCATTGGCAATGTTGAAAGGTGGAAATTTGTATATCAACGTAGACTTGCTGTTGAAAGAGAACTGGGAAGAGATGCCTTGGATTGCAAGGAGATCATGGACCTCATCAAGGCTGCTGGACTGCTGAAAACTGTCACCAAGTTGGGAGATTGCTATGAAAGTCTAGTCAGGGAATTCATTGTCAACATTCCCTCTGACATAACAAACAGAAAGAGTGATGATTATCAGAAAGTGTTTGTCAGAGGAAAATGTGTTAGATTCTCCCCTGCTGTAATCAACAAATACTTGGGCAGACCAACTGAAGGAGTGGTGGATATTGCTGTTTCTGAGCATCAAATTGCCAAGGAAATCACTGCCAAACAAGTCCAGCATTGGCCAAAGAAAGGGAAGCTTTCTGCAGGGAAGCTAAGTGTGAAGTATGCAATCCTACATAGGATTGGCGCTGCAAACTGGGTACCCACCAATCATACTTCCACTGTTGCCACAGGTTTGGGTAAATTTCTGTATGCTGTTGGAATCAAGTCCAAATTTAATTTTGGAAACTATATTTTTGATCAAACTGTTAAGCATTCAGAATCCTTTGCTGTCAAATTACCCATTGCCTTCCCAACTGTATTGTGTGGCATTATGTTGAGTCAACATCCCAATATTTTGAACAACATTGACTCTGTGATGAAGAGAGAATCGGCTCTGTCCCTGCATTACAAACTGTTTGAGGGGACACATGTCCCAGACATTGTCTCGACATCAGGGAAAGCTGCTGCTTCAGGTGCTGTGTCCAAGGATGCTTTGATTGCTGAACTCAAGGACACATGCAAGGTGCTGGAAGCAACCATCAAAGCCACCACAGAGAAGAAAATGGAGCTGGAACGCCTGATCAAAAGACTCTCAGAAAGTGGCATTGATGATGGAGAAGCAGCTGAGGAAGAAGAAGAAGCAGCTGAAGAAGAAGAAGAAGCCGCTGAAGAAGAAGAAGATGCAGCAGAGGATACAGAATCAGATGATGATGATTCTGATGCCACCCCATGACCATCAGATCTTTACTTTTGCTTTTTACTCTTACTAGCTATAGGGGCATGTCCCTTTGAACAATTGATTGCTATTGGTCTGTAATATTTGCATGCATTCTACTTTTGTCAAATTCTGTCTAAAAAGGGGGAGTAATAGTATTATGCATGATTTATGATTTTGAGTAGTAGGATACGATGTATGCATGATTCATGATTTTGAGGGGGAGTTGTATGTATATGATTTTGAGGGGGAGACTGCTGCTGCTGATGATGACTGATGTAAGCTACTGTAACTACTAGTAGCTGATAGAAGATGCTGCAGTAGGAGCATGGAGACAGGGGGAGCAGAAAGCTGATGTCACGTGAGATGTCTTGACATCCTGGAAACGATTTGCAACTTGCAGAATTTTGCTGTCGCCACTACAGATACCGCTGTGCTTGTTTACTCTGATAATGAAAGTTGCTGATCCCACTTGCATAACTGCTCGTACCTGCTCAGGAAGTGTCTAAGTATGTTTTAGACAAAATTTGCCAAAGGGGGAGATTGTTAGTGCTTAGCTTTACTGAGCTTTAAAAGATTGGCTAAAATTTTGTTAAAACATAAGCACTTAGACAATGAAGGAAAGCTGGAGTTGCTGCACATGATGTCCAAAGTTATGTCAAGGAATCAGATCGGGCTGCACAATGCACAAGGCAAGATAAAATGTCAAATGAAGAATTGAAGCTGCAGAATCCACGATGTCGGATACGATGTCCAGGACATCCTGCCCGAAAATACTGGACACATAAATCTGTTATATCTTTAACAGATTAATGTGCAGTTAGCAACAGATTTGGCGATCTATCTTTAGGAATGAATTAAAAGATAATTAAAGTTCGAATTACAAACTTGAATAGTTCGTTCAGGGATTAAAGATTAAAGATAAAAACTAAAAGATCAAACTTTATCTTTTAGATCTTTAAGTGCAGATTTTCAGGAAAATGATAGATCTCATCCAGCGCAAGTTGTTGCAGCCCAGATACGCACACTGCTATATAAACATGAAGGCTGCACGGGTTCTGTACCAAGTCCGAGATTGAAAAGTTATTTTGTGAGTTTTGGGACTTGAGTGTTTTGTGAGCCACCTTGATGTCACCCTAACATCAAGAGTTGGACCTGAGTGTGTAGAGTTGATCTCTATTGTTCAGAGAGCAATCTCTGGTGTGTATTTGATTTAATTGTAAACACGGGAGAGTGATTGAGAGGGAGTGAGAGGGGTTCTCATATCTAAGAGTGGCTCTTAGGTAGAGGTTGCACGGGTAGTGGTTAGGTGAGAAGGTTGTAAACAGTGGCTGTTAGATCTTCGAACTAACACTATTTTAGTGGATTTCCTCCCTGGCTTGGTAGCCCCCAGATGTAGGTGACGTTGCACCAAACTGGGTTAACAATTCTCTTGTGTTATTTACTTGCTTAATCTGTTCATACAGTCAAATATAATCTGCATGTTCTGAAGCGTGATGTCGTGACATCCGGTACGACATCTGTCATTGGTATCAGAATTTCAGAAATTAATGAGAAGAAGGAGAAAGAAAAAGAAAAAGAGGCTGAGGCGCTTCTGAATCACATCCGTGACCGATTCCTACATCGTTCTTTGTTCATCAACCAATCAGTTTTTATTTTGAAGTTTTGAATTCGCTCTAAGCACCCTTAGGGGTCCCTTTTGTTGCTTTTCATATCTTCATCTCATTCCTCTACCACCTGTGATCTCCTTTCTTTGTGTAAAGCGAGTTTTCACCGATTGTTTGTGTCATAATCTCATTTTATCATTGTAAAACAAAGTTTCCAACGATCGTTTGTGCCATAATCTCATTTTATCATTGTAAAATAAAGTTTCAATCTGTCATTTACTTCACAAGTCGTCTTTTAATGAGTTTTAAAGTAAATAAGTGAAACCAAAGTTAAAATCAACACATAACTAAGCTTTTATCCAAAAAAATCGCTTGAATCCATTCAAAGTCCAACGCCTTAATGGTCTCTTTTACTTTTGTTGGTTAAAATGAACCTTTCAAAAGTTTAAAATAACCTCTATGCGTAACTTTCTTGATTCTAAAGAACTACGTAGGTCTGAATTCCTCATCTCACCTGAGGATACCTAGGAGCAAGGGTAGTCCCCTTGTCGACCCCAAAAGGCAAAAAAATATAAAAAGAGAAAATACACAATTTTGAAGTTTTTGCACACTCGATTAAAGGCTGTCAACCCTTGTGACGGGCGTGTGGGGTGTTAATACCTTCCCCATGCATAAACAACTCCCGAACCCTTATTTTCAAAATACGCAAACCACTTTTTGGTTTTTTTTTAACGTTTTCCTCGAATAAACGTTACTGGTGACTCCTACGCGACTTCCTTCTTTGGATGACACACCCTTGGGTCTCGCCCCCCCCCCCCCCCCCCCTCTGCTGAAAGGTAGGTTGCGACAATCATAATTACTTTTGATGAGACTAACTCTATTAGGCCAAGAAATTGTACTTTGAATGGTATGGCATGCTCTGCTCTTTTAATTCATTATAAAGTATTGAATGTTTTTCTTCTCTCTGCTCATGATTTGTTTTTTATGTTGACAAAGGGGGAGAGATAGATAAGACACTAAGGTAAATTATCTATAGTAAGGGGAATTATCTATTTTTTGAAAAAGTAATTATCATATAAGAAATCATTGTAAAATCAAGGGGGAGTGAACGATACAAATGGATGTTCCTTTTACTCCTAACCTATAGATGGTTGTCATCATAAAAAAGGGGGAGAATGTGAATTATGCAGGTTTTGATGATGCAAAAAAGAATTTACTTGGTAATGGTTGCCATCATCAAAAAGGGGGAGAATGTGAATGTATATCATGCAGGTTTTGATGATGCCAAAGTATTACCTAAAGATGGTTGTCATCATCAAAAAGGGGGAGAATGTGAATGAATATCATGCAGGTTTTGATGATGCCAAAAATTTTACTTGATGAGCATCGTGTAGAAGCAAAGACATTTTGATTTTTTGATTATTGATGTGCCATAATTTTCTCCTATTTCTTAACCCTTTTTGCACCATTTTAATTACTGATTAGTCTTAATTGTCAAATTGATTATGCAGTTTTATCATTTGGGCTTACTGGATTAATTTTGTGTTTTTAATTTAATTTCAGGAGAATTATAAGCAATTGGGCTTGAATCTAGAATTGGGCTTAGGCTTGAATCCAGAATTGGGCTTGGATTTGAGGAGAGCAGACTATTTTATTCTACCAAATTTTATCTTATCTAGATATTATTTAGATTTGATCTCATCTAGATATTATTTCATCTAGATCTTATCTTATCTTATCTAGATTTTATTTTATTTATGGGCTTGGATTTAAAACAGATTTGTAAGCTTTGGGGCTGAAAACTATATAACAGCACCAAGGTTCTAGTTTATGCTCTCTTCTCTCTCTCCTCTCTTCTCTCTCTTTTTCGTTTTAGTTTTAGAGTGCTACTCTCTTTTTCGTTTTAGTCACTTTTCGTTTTAGCAAAAAAAATTCGTTCTTGCTTCAATCTATAATTTCGTTCTCTATTGATTAATAGAAGGCTAAGTCTCCAGCGTTGTTTTCTCTTGAGGATCAAGCACAGTTCTCTTTGAGGTTCTATTATTACTATTAAATTCTGATCAACTTTTCCTCTTCACCAATTACTCTGTATTTGTTGCTATTAATTCATGCATGCTTAGTGCTTGATTAATTGTCTCTGTACTTAGTTTACGTTCATGCTTAATGATCGTTTATGATTAATTGGTGTATATGTTGCTTAATCACATAATGAATGCTTTATGTTAAACTTCGCTTAGTAATTTAATTTTGGGTTGGGTTAAGTGGTTGAACTGATAAAGGATAAACTCTCGTAACCTAGGATAAGAGACTTGCTTGTGAATCAAGGGGAAGCAACGTGTTTTAATTCTGATATTTTCTAATTCACATCTATTCACTGTTTAATTTACAAAAGCAACCCCCCCCCAATTCGTTACTATTTTCCTACTATCTATTATGAATGTTTGGTTGACTATTTTCTCGTTGGGAGACGACCTAGGATCACTTCCTAGATACTGCATTTTTAATGTTTATTTGATTCGGGTACAGCCTCGATCAAATTTGGCGCCGTTGCCGGGGAGCAGTGTCCAAAGGTTCATAATAGCTAGTGATTCATGTTTTATGTTTAGTTGTTTTATGCTTTCGTGTGTTGTGTTAGTGTTGCGTTAGTGTTGTTTAGTGTCTTGTTATTTTGTTTAGTGTGGTGTTTTGTTTTAGTTTTTTTGTTCAGCGCTTCCCCTGTTTTAGTTTTTGTGTTTTGCTGTGAATAGTGCTTTGCGACAGATTTAGCGACCACTTTTGTTTATTTGGAACACAGAGTAGTAGTGCAAATCCCTTAGCGACTGAATTAGTGACTGTTGCTGACAATTTAATTGGCAATTTTTGTTTTGATAGTTAGGGTTGTTATTTTTGGCTGAATTTTGGTGTGGTAGGTTCTTTTGACTCATATTTTGTGTGAAAAATACCATGAACACTTGGTGTGGCCAGATTTGAGAGATTCAAAAAAATTTGAGAACTTGTGTTTAGCAAAACTTCAAACGGCCATAACTTTTGCTTTGGGTATCAGAATGACTATTATTATATATGTATTTGGGGTAGAAAAAAATTTCCCATATTGTGGCAGCCCGCCAAAGGCCGGCTGAGGTCTCTAGCTAGCCATAATCGCCTGTTTACTAGTTTTTATTTTTATTTTTCAAGTTTTATTGTTTTATTTTTCTAAACTTTCCTTAGGTAGTTTCCATAGTTAGACTTTGAATTTTTGCCTGAAAATTTTTGTCCCATCTTTTCATGATTTTAGGGTGTTGCTCACAAAATTTCAAGTCATTTGGATATCATTTGAGGGTAGCTATAGTTCAAACCTACACTGTTACTTGCATAAGAAGGCAACTAGTGGTGCATGTTGAATGTAGTGTATGACTAGAGGCAATCCATTTGACTTACAACCCTTTGATAGATTAGTTAGGCATCATTTTGTACCTTTTGAGCATCCTGAGCATTCTGTTATTGGTGAGTCTGAGCATTTTGTGGTTGATAATTTTGAACATCCTGATTTTGAGCATTATAGTTTTGAACATTCTGATTTTGAACATTTTGAGAACATGGCACAACCTCCACCTCGAGAGAGGACTCTAAAGGAAATGGCTGCACCTGATTTCACCTATGAAAGCTTGTGCATCCAATACCATGATAAGGATGTCCCATATGTTCTTAAAACTGGACTAATCCATTTGCATCCAAAGTTTCATGGCCTTGCAGATGAAGACCCGCACAAACATCTGAAAGAATTCCATATTGTCTGCTTCACCATGAAACCCCCAGATGTCCAGGAGGATCACATATTTCTGAAGGCTTTTCCTCATTCTTTAGAGGGAGTGGCAAAGGACTGGCTATATTACCTTGCTCCAAGGTCCATCATGAACTGGGATGACCTCAAGAGAGTATTCTTAGAAAAAAAAATTCCCTGCTTCTAGGACGACGACCATAAGAAAGGATATTCCAGGCATTAGGCAACTCAGAGGAGAGAGCCTATATGAATACTGGAAGAGATTTAAAAAACTATGTGCCAGTTGCCCTCACCACCAGATTTTTGAGCAGCCTCTTCTCCAATATTTTTATGAAGGACTCAGTAACATGGAGAGAAGTATGATAGATGCTGCCAGTGGTGGAGCCCTTGGAGACATGACCCCTGCTGAAGCCAGGAATTTAATTGAGAAGATGGCTTCCAACTCCCAGCAATTTAGTGCCAGAAATGATGTTATTGTCATTAGAGGAGTGCATGAAGTAGCCACGAATTCATCTTCATCAGCCGAGACTAAGAAGCTTGAAGGTAAACTAGATGCCTTGGTTAACCTAGTAACCCAGCTGGCCTTGAATAAAACATTTGCACCTGTCGCCAGACTCTGTGGTTTATGCTCCTCTATCGACCACCACACAGACCTTTGCCCTTCTGTGCAGCAATCTGAAGCAATTGAACAGCCTAAAGCTTATGCTGCAAACATCTATAATAGACCTCCTTAACCTCAGCAGCAAAATCAGCAACAACAGAACAATTATGACCTCTCCAACAACAGGTACAATCCCAAGTGGAGGAATCATCCCAACCTTAGATGGTCGAATCCTTCACAATAGCAGCAACAACCTTATTTTCATAATGTTGCTGGCCCAAGCTGACCATACGTTCCTCCACCAATCCAGCAACAACAACAACGACAGCAACAGTCCCAGAAACAGCAAACAGTTGAGGCTCCTCCGTAACCTTCCCTTGAAGAACTTGTGAGGCAAATGACTACACAAAACATGCAGTTTCAACAAGAGACCAGAGCCTCCATTCAGAACTTAACTAATCAGATGGGACAATTGGCTACACAGTTAAATCAACAACAGTCCCAGAATTCTAACAGATTACCCTCTCAATCTGTCCAGAATCCCAAAAATGTGAGTGCCATTGCATTGAGGTCGGCAACCTTTTTCGGAGCCCCATGAATTGCGTTTTCGTTTGAAATTCTGATACTGGGGACAGATGTCGTACAGGATGTCACGACATCACGCTTCAGAACATGCAGTTTATGTGTGTCTGTATGAACAGATTAAACAAGTAAATAACACAAGAGAATTGTTAACCCAGTTCGGTGCAACCTCACCTACATCTGGGGGCTACCAAGCCAGGGAGGAAATCCACTCTCAATAGTGTTAGTTCAAGGTCTAACAGCCCCTGTTTACAACCTTCTCACCTAACCACTACCCGTGCGATCTCTACCTAAGAGCCACTCTTAGATATGAGAACCTCCGCTCACTCCCTCTCACTCACACTCCCGTGTTTACAATTAAATCAAAGACACACCAGAGATCAACTCTGAACAAAAGAGATCAACTCTACACACTAGAGATCAACTCTACACACAAGAGATCAACTCTACACACAAGAGATCAACTCTACACACATAGGTCCAACACTTGATGTTAGGATACCATCAAGGTGGCTCACAAAACACTCAAGTCCCAAAACTCACAAAATAACTCTTCAATCCCGGACTTGGTACAGAACTCGTGCAGCCTCCATGATTATATAGCAATTTGCGTTTCTGGGCTGCAACGGCTTGTGCTGGAGGAGATCTATCTTCTTCTGAAAAAATCTGCAGTTAAAGAACTAAAAGATAACTTTTGATCTTTTAGTTTGAATCTTTAATCTTTAATCTTTAATCCCTGAACGAACTCTTCTACTTTGAAATTCGAACTTTAATTATCTTTTAATTCGTTCCAGAAGATAGATCATCTAATCTCTTGCTAACTGCACAATAATCTGTTAAAGATATAACAGATTTATATGTCCAGTATTATCGGGCCGGATGTCAGGACATCGTGTCCGACATCGTGGATCCTGCAGCTTCACTTCTGCACTTGACTTTTATCTTGCATTGTACAGCAACTCCAGTATTCTCGGGCTGGATGTCAGGACATCGTGTCCGACATCGTGGATCCTGCAGCTTCACTTCTGCACTTGACTTTTATCTTGCATTGTACAACAACTCCAGTATTCTCGGGCAGGATGTCAGGACATTGAATCCGACATCGTGAATCCTGCAACTTCAATTCTTCATTTGACATTTTATCTTGTCTTGTGCATTGTGCAGCCCGATCTTATTCCTTGACATAACGTTGGACATCATGTGCAGCAACTCCAGCTTTCCTTCATTGTCTAAGTGCTTATGTTTTAACAAAATCTTAGCCAATCTTTTAAAGCTCAGTAGAGCTAAACACTAACAATCTCCCCCTTTGGCAAATTTTGTCTAAAACATACTTAGACACTTCCTGAGCAGGTACGAGCAGTTATGCAAGTGGGATCAGCAACTTCCATTATCAGAGTAATCAAGCACAGCGGAAATTCTTCAAGTTGCAAATCTACAAGTCTTCTCCAGGATGTCAAGACATCTCACATGACATCAGCTTTCTGCTTCTGCTCCCCCTGTCTCCATGCTTACTGCAGCATCTTCTATCAGCTACTAGTCTTTCCAGGATGTCAAGACATCTCTTGTGACATCAGCTTTCTGCTCCCCCTGTCTTCATGCTCTTACTGCAGCATCTTCTATCAGCTTCTAGTAGCTTACATCAGTCATCCTCAGCAGCAGCAGTCTCCCCCTCAAGATCATATTCATACAACTCCCCCTCAAAATCATGAATCATGCATACATCGTTTCCTACTGCCATACATCGTATCAATCATGCATAATAGCAAGCATAATACTATTACTCCCCCTTTTTAGACAGAATTTGGCAAAAGTAGAATGCATGAACTTAAGGTGCAAATATTACAGACCAATAGTAATCAATTGTTCAAAGGGACATGCCCCTTTAGCTAATAACAGTGAAAACAAAACGAAAGGTCTGATGATCATGGGGTGGCTTCAGAATCATCATCTGATTCTGTCTCTTCTGCTGCATCTTCCTCTTCCTCAGCAGCTTCTTCTTCTTCTTCAGCTGCTTCTCCTTCTTCCTCAGCTGCTTCTTCATCATCAATGCCACTCTCTAAGAGCCTTTTGATCAGTAGTTCCAGCTTCATTTTCTTCTCTGTGGAGGCTTTGATGGTTGCTTCCAGCACCTTGCATGTGTCCTTGAGTTCAGCAATCAGAGCATCCTTGGACACAGCACCTGAAGCAGCAGCTTTCCCTGATGTCGAGACAATGTCTGGGACATGTGTCCCCTCAAACAGTTTGTAATGCAGGGATAGAGGAGATTCTCTCTTCATCACAGAGTCAGTGTAGTTTAACATATTGGGATGTTGACTCTTCTTTGGCCAATGCTGGACTTGTTTGGCAGTGATTTCCTTGGCAATTTGATGCTCAGAAACAGCAATATCAACTACTCCATCAGTTGGTCTGCCCAGGTATTTGTTGATCACAGCAGGGGAGAATCTAACACACTTTCCTCTGACAAATACCTTTTGATACTCATCACTCTTTCTGTTTGTTATGTCAGAGGGAATGTTGACAATGAATTCCCTGACTAAACTTTCATAGCAGTCTCCCAATTTGGTGACAGTCTTCAGCAGTCCAGCAGCCTTGATGAGGTCCATGATCTCCTTGCAATCCAAGGCATCTCTTCCCAGTTCTCTTTCCAAGGCAAGTCTCCGTTGATACACGAATTTCCACCTTTCAGCATTGCCAATGGAGTGGAATGAGATGTTGTCCAATGGTGCATCAGGGACATTTCCAGGCACCTTTTTCCCTGATTGCTTGGCCCTCTTTGATGTCGAGACATCTAGTTCGACATCATCATCAGAATCAGATGAGGAAATTTCTTTCCTCTTCTTAGAAGGAATCGCGACTTTGCTTCGTCTGGATGAGGTAGGAGTGATTGGAGTGCTCTTCTTCTGGGCCATAGTTTTGATTCGTCCAGACCTCTTGATGGGAGTTTTTCCTTTTCGGCTTTGTAATCGTTCTGCAACGCCAGGTGCCAACCTGTTGGCAATGGGTTCCTCATCAGATTCTACTTCTTCCAGGTCAATGAGGTCACCTGGAGCAGGTTCTGGTGCCCTTGGTGCAGGGGTCTCCTTTGTCGCTTGATCATCTTCCTCTGTTGATCTCTCTTTGCTGGGGGAAGAGAGTACTTCAGCATTTGGGCCGGAAGATGTTGGAACATCTTTCTCAACATCAGGCACAGAAACATTCGGGGTGGAAGATGTTGGAACATCTTTCTCAGCATCAGGCACAGAAGCATCTTTCAGAATGCTACTCACAATACTGCGGATTTTCTTGTCCATCTCCGTGTCTACTTCCCTAGGACTTGTTGCAGGGCTAGGGTTTTCAGCAATCTTCACTCCCTGTTGTCTTCTGGGAACCAGTTTCTCAGGGACTGAAGCTTGACCAGGAATTATTTGTATGGGTTGGATGTTGAATTCTGGTTGTTCCTGGTGCGGAGATGATGGTACAGCGGGTGAACCAGGAGCGGAAGTTTCTTTTGGTGAGGAAGCCATGGAAAAACAGAGCGTTTGGAATGATTTCGTAAATCTCAGAAAACTATTGGGAAATGCTGGTGAAAACACGAATGCCAAGCAGATATAAATTTGAATGAAGAATGTAGAGGGGCGTGTGAAGCAACGGTCGAATTTGCTTTGTGGTGAACGTGCTATTAATGTTAAGTGATTCGTTTGGGCACGTTCAGATTGCAGTAGCTGCTATAATTCCTCTAGCAGACAAATGCCCAGCTTGCCCCTCAGTTTTTCAAACTGATTTGCATCCAAAGCCTTTGTGAAAATATCTGCTATTTGTTCCTCAGTGTCAACATGCTTCAGTGTGATCACTTTATCATCAACAAGATCTCTGATATAGTGATGTCTAATGTCAATGTGCTTGGTTCTGCTGTGTTGAACAGGATTTTTAGAAATATTAATAGCACTCATGTTGTCACAGTACAATGTCATGACATCTTGTTCGACATTGTACTCCTTCAGCATCTGCTTCATCCAAACTAGTTGTGAACAGCTGCTTCCTGCTGCAATATACTCGGCTTCTGCAGTAGATAGGGACACACAGTTCTGCTTCTTGCTGAACCATGAACTAAGATTGTTGCCCAAATAGAAACATCCACCAGAAGTGCTTTTTCTGTCATCTGCACTTCCAGCCCAATCAGCATCGCAATACCCAACCAGCATTGAATCTGAACAATGACAGTACATAATCCCATAGTCACTGGTGCCATTTACATATTTCAGAATTCTCTTTACTTGAGTCAAGTGACTTATCTTAGGATTGGCTTGATATCTTGCACAAACACCTACTGCATAGGTGATGTCGGGTCTGCTAGCTGTTAAATATAGTAAGCTCCCTATCATGCTTCTGTACAGACTTTGATCAACACTGGTGCCTGCTTCATCCTTTGACAGCTTCAAGTGAGTAGGTGCAGGTGTTCTTTTATGGCTGGCATTCTCCATCCCAAACTTCTTGACAATGTTCTTTGCATACTTGCTTTGTGAGAGGAATATGGAGTCTTCCATCTGCTTCACTTGGAGTCCCAGAAAATAAGTCAGCTCTCCAACAAGACTCATCTCAAATTCAGATTGCATCTGTTGAACAAAATGTCGGAGCATCTCATTCGACATCCCTCCAAACACAATGTCATCAACATATATCTGTGCAATCATCAAGTTTTCAGCATCTTGTTTGACAAAAAGAGTCTTGTCAATTCCTCCCTTCCTATACCCTTGCTGAGCAAGGAACTCTGTTAGCCTTTCATACCAAGCTCTTGGAGCTTGCTTCAATTCATAAAGAGCCTTCTTGAGCCTGTATACATGGTCTGGATGAGTCGGGTCTACAAAACCCCTTGGCTGCTCCACATAGACTTCTTCATTCAGGTATCCATTCAGAAATGCGCTCTTCACATCCATCTGGTACAGCTTGAATTTGAGGATGCAAGCTACACCAAGTAATAATCTGATGGACTCAAGTCTAGCAACTGGGGCAAAAGTCTCATCAAAGTCTACACCTTCAATCTGAGTGTAGCCTTGAGCAACCAGTCTGGCCTTGTTTCTGGTTATGACACCTTCTTCATTGGTTTTGTTCTTGAAGATCCACTTGGTGCCAATCACATTAGTTCCCTCGGGCCTAGGAACTAGCTCCCAAACTTCATTCCGTTTGAATTGCTCCAATTCTTCTTGCATAGCATTGATCCAGAACTCATCAGTCAGTGCCTCTTTCACATTCTTGGGCTCAATTTTGGAGACAAAACATGAGTTGGAGACAATTTCAATCTCCCTTGATCTTGTAGTGACTCCTCTGTTTGGATCTCCTATAATCAGCTCCTTGGGGTGCATTTTCTGGATTCTAATGGAGGGTTTCTTGTCAGGTTGGTTGATGTTTGATTCATCTGTAGCAGAATCAGAGTTTTCTGCATTTTCTCCACTTTTAGCTGCATCTGCTACATTGTCTCCAGATGTTCTGACATCTTCTTCGACATCCTTCTTTCTTGCTGGAGTTAGATCATCAACAACCACATTGATGGATTCCATCACAGTTCTGGTTCTGGAGTTGAATACTCTATATGCTCTGCTGTTTGTAGAGTATCCCAGGAATATTCCTGCATCACTCTTGGGATCCATCTTTCTCCTTTGCTCTCTATCTGCCAAAATGTAACATGGACTTCCAAAGATGTGGAAGTGCTTGACAGTTGGCTTCCTCCCTTTCCAGATTTCATACAGAGTGGTTGGAGTCCCTCTTCTAAGTGTGACTCTGTTGTGGATGTAGCATGCTGTGTTCATGGCTTCAGCCCAGAGATTATAGGGAAGTTCTTTGGCATGAAGCATGACCCTAGCAGCCTCTTGCAAAGTCCTGTTTTTCCTCTCCACTATGCCATTCTGTTGTGGTGTAATGGCTGCAGAGAACTCATGAGTGATGCCTTCAGATGTGCAGAATTCAGTGAACCTGCTGTTTTCAAACTCTCTGCCATGGTCACTCCTGATTCTCTTGATGACACAGTCCTTTTCTCTTTGAAGTCTTAGACTCAACTCCTTGAATACTTCAAAGGTTTCTGATTTCTCTCTGATAAAGTTGACCCAGGTAAATCTGGAGAAATCATCCACAACAACATAGGCATACCTCTTTCCTCCAAGGCTTTCAACCTGCATAGGCCCCATCAAATCCATGTGAAGTAGTTCCAGCACCCTGGAAGTGGTCTGATGTTGAAGCTTCTGGTGGGACATCTTGACTTGCTTTCCAATCTGACATTCACCACAGATTCTGCCTTCTTCTATTTTCAGATTGGGAATGCCTCTAACAGCACCTTTGTCAATGATTTTCTTCATGCCTCTTAAGTGCAGATGTCCAAATCTTTGATGCCATATTCTGACTTCATCTTCTTTGGAGGATGGACATGTGGAGGAGTAGCTTGTTTCTTGAGGTGTCCATAGGTAACAGTTGTCCTTTGATCTGCTGCCCTTCATTAGAACTTCACTCTTCTCATTTGTCACCAAGCATTCTGACTTTGTGAAGTTTACATTGAATCCTTCATCACACAGCTGACTGATGCTGATCAAGTTTGCAGTCAGTCCCTTCACCAGCAGTACTTTGTCCAGACTAGGAAGTCCATCATGAACTAGCCTTCCCATTCCAATGATCTTTCCTTTAGAGCCATCTCCAAATGTCACATAGCTAGTGGAGCAGGGCTCAATGTTCACCAGGAATTCTTTAACTCCTGTCATGTGTCTGGAACAGCCGCTATCTAGGTACCAATCTTCCTTAGCTGATGCTCTGAGTGAAGTATGAACAACAAGACTAACAGTCTTGTGTTTTGGAACCCACATCATCTTCTTTCTGCTGTTGCTACTTTGAGTTCCATGATGTGGATGGCCATGTAGATGATAGCAAAAGGGCTTTATGTGACCATACTTGCCACAGTAGTGACACCTCCACTTCTTTCTTTTGCTCTTTTTCTGCTGCATTCCATGATGTCGAGACCGATGTTGTGACATCGTGGCTCCAGTCCTGTTTTAGGCAGGAACAAATTCTGTCATGGTTGTTCTGCCAGCAGACTTAGGATTAAATCCAAGTCCTCTCTGGTTTCCAGCATTCTTTCCAAGCAGCAGCACCTCATCAAGCGTATCTGAGCCTTTATTCAGCATCTTTATTGATTTTGTCATGTTTTCCAGCTTAGAGTTCAGAAAACCGACTTCTCCTGTAAGCTCAGAGATCTCCTCTTTATGTGCCTCCTTTTCAGCCTCCAGATCTGCAATGACCTTCTTCAGTTGTGCTTCTTGCTGAAGAATCTTCTCACTTTTGATGCATAGTTCTCTATAGGATGTAGCAAGCTCATCAAAAGTGATTTCACTGTCTGTATCACTTGAATCTTCAGCAGATTCAAATCTCCCAGTGAGTGCATTCACATCTCTGTCAGAGTCACTTTCTTGTTCACTCTCTGTATCAGATCGACATACAGAAAGTCCTTTCCTCTGCTTCTTGAGATGAGTGGGGCATTCAGCTATGATGTGTCCATAGCCTTCACACCCATGGCATTGAATTCCTTTGCTGTGACTGGGCTTTACATCTGACCTTTTCTGGTATTTACTGCCTTTCCTGATGTCGAAAGGGATGTTCTGGACATGTGGCTTCTGCCTCCTGTCCATTCTGTTCAGCACTTTGTTGAACTGCCTTCCAAGGAGCACAACTGCCTTAGTCAGACCTTCATCAGTATCCAGGTCATACTCATCTTCTTCTCCTTCATCATTGGACACGAACGCCACGTTCTTGCTCTTCTTTTCAGCCCCATCCGAGAGTCCTAGCTCAAAGGTTTGAAGGGAACCAATGAGTTCATCCACTCTCATGTTGCAAATGTCTTGGGCCTCCTCTATTGCAGTGACTTTCATGTCAAATCTCTTAGGCAAGGATCTGAGGATCTTTCTCACCAGCTTTTCATCTGTTATCCTCTCTCCCAAGGCAGTGCAAGCATTGGCAATTTCAAGAATGTTCATGTGGAAGTCATGAATACACTCTTCCTCCTTCATCTTCAGATTTTCGAATTTTGTAGCCAATAGTTGCAGTCTAGACATCTTCACTTTGGAGGTTCCTTCATGAGTGGTTTTCAGGATCTCCCATGCATCTTTGGCCACTGTGCATGTGTTGATTAGTCTGAAGATATTCTTGACAACTCCATTGAATAGAGCATTCAAAGCTTTGGAGTTTCCAAGTGCCAATTCGTCTTCTTCTTTAGTCCAGTCTTCTTCTGGCTTCAATTCATCAGTGGGCTTTCCTTCTGTGTCCAGCATCTTGGGATGTTCCCAGCCTTTGATGACAGCTTTCCAGGTTCTGCTATCCAGTGATTTGAGGAAGGCCACCATTCTTGCTTTCCAGTATTCATAGTTGGTTCCATCAAGAATTGGTGGTCTGTTCACTGGTCCTCCTTCTTTCTCCATGTTCATCAGAATTTATCTCCCTAGATCTCACTCTGTGATTTCGAGTGTTGGCTCTGATACCAAATGAAATTCTGATACTGGGGACAGATGTCGTACAGGATGTCACGACATCACGCTTCAGAACATGCAGTTTATGTGTGTCTGTATGAACAGATTAAACAAGTAAATAACACAAGAGAATTGTTAACCCAGTTCGGTGCAACCTCACCTACATCTGGGGGCTACCAAGCCAGGGAGGAAATCCACTCTCAATAGTGTTAGTTCAAGGTCTAACAGCCCCTGTTTACAACCTTCTCACCTAACCACTACCCGTGCGATCTCTACCTAAGAGCCACTCTTAGATATGAGAACCTCCGCTCACTCCCTCTCACTCACACTCCCGTGTTTACAATTAAATCAAAGACACACCAGAGATCAACTCTGAACAAAAGAGATCAACTCTACACACTAGAGATCAACTCTACACACAAGAGATCAACTCTACACACAAGAGATCAACTCTACACACATAGGTCCAACACTTGATGTTAGGATACCATCAAGGTGGCTCACAAAACACTCAAGTCCCAAAACTCACAAAATAACTCTTCAATCCCGGACTTGGTACAGAACTCGTGCAGCCTCCATGATTATATAGCAATTTGCGTTTCTGGGCTGCAACGGCTTGTGCTGGAGGAGATCTATCTTCTTCTGAAAAAATCTGCAGTTAAAGAACTAAAAGATAACTTTTGATCTTTTAGTTTGAATCTTTAATCTTTAATCTTTAATCCCTGAACGAACTCTTCTACTTTGAAATTCGAACTTTAATTATCTTTTAATTCGTTCCAGAGGATAGATCATCTAATCTCTTGCTAACTGCACAATAATCTGTTAAAGATATAACAGATTTATATGTCCAGTATTATCGGGCCGGATGTCAGGACATCGTGTCCGACATCGTGGATCCTGCAGCTTCACTTCTGCACTTGACTTTTATCTTGCATTGTACAGCAACTCCAGTATTCTCGGGCTGGATGTCAGGACATCGTGTCCGACATCGTGGATCCTGCAGCTTCACTTCTGCACTTGACTTTTATCTTGCATTGTACAGCAACTCCAGTATTCTCGGGCAGGATGTCAGGACATTGAATCCGACATCGTGAATCCTGCAACTTCAATTCTTCATTTGACATTTTATCTTGTCTTGTGCATTGTGCAGCCCGATCTTATTCCTTGACATAACGTTGGACATCATGTGCAGCAACTCCAGCTTTCCTTCATTGTCTAAGTGCTTATGTTTTAACAAAATCTTAGCCAATCTTTTAAAGCTCAGTAGAGCTAAACACTAACATTCCTCATCCGCAAATGAACCTGCCCAACTTCACTCTACTCCCGAAAAAGATGATGAAAAAAATTTAAAGAGTAAGTTACCTAACAATTTCTATGCAGGTGAATCTTCCACTGGTAATTCTGATTTACAGAAGCAACATATCCCTCTTCCATTCCCTCCAAGAGCAATTTCCAACAAAAAAATGGAAGAGGCAGAGAAGGAGATATTGGAAACATTTAGAGAAGTAGAGGTAAACATACCTCTGCTGGATGCAATAAAGCAAATTCCAAGATATGCTAAATTCTTGAAGGAGATGTGCACTAATAAGCGGAAGCTTAAAGGAAGTGAAAGACTTAGTATGGGTAGAAATGTCCCCACATTGATTGGTAAATTTGTTCCCCAAATCCCTGAAAAATGTAAAGATCTAGGTACATTCAGCATACCTTGTATTATAGGGAACAATAAGTTTGACAATGTCATGCTAGATTTAGGAGCTTCTGTTAGTGTTATGCCTCTGTCTATTTTTAATTCTCTACCTCTTGGTCCTTTGCAGTCAACTGATGTGGTAATTCATTTAGCTAATAGAAGTGTTGCCTATCCTGCTGGTTTCATAGAGGATGTCGTAGTCAGAGTTGGTGAACTGATTTTCCCTGTTGATTTTTATATTTTGAATATGGAGGAGGGATTTTCTCAAGGATCAGTTCCCATCATTCTAGGCAGACCTTTTATGAAAACTGCTAGAACTAAGATAGATGTATATGCAGGCACACTATTTATGGAGTTTGGTGATATAACTATTCATTTTAATATTCTTGATGCTATGAAACATCCACCTGAAGATCTTTCTGTATTTCACGCTGAAATAATTGACCATATTGTTGATGAATACATGACTGATATTCATTCTAATCTGCATGCTTGTCACTCTTCATGCATTGAATCTGAATTTGTACTTGATCATATGGCTGAATTTGATGCTGAGAGTGAATCTGAAATTGATATTGATTACATGTCTGGTGATGTTTTACCTCTTGAGATTGATTTTCTAGAGTTAGATAGAACTAACCATGTTTCAGGAAGTACACATACCTCTGACTTTCTTTATGAGGTACAGGCTGAGAAACCATCTCTTTCTACCATTATCCAGCCGCCCACACCAGAATTGAAGCCTCTATCATCAAATTTAAAATATGCTTACTTGGATGATAGAAAAAGTTTTCCAGTAATTATATCTGCCTCCCTTGCTGATGAGCAAGAGGAGAAGTTGCTATCAGTTCTCAAGAAGCATAAGAAGGCTATAGGCTGGACCGTAGCGGACATTCCTGGTATTAGCCCATCCACATGTATGCATCGGATAAATTTAGAGGATGGGGCTAAACTAGTAAGACAGCCACAAAGAAGACTCAACCCGGTGATTCTTGATGTAGTGAAGAAGGAGGTAACCAAGCTTTTGCAAGCTGGAATCTTTTATCCTATCTCCGTCAGCCAATGGGTGAGTCCCGTCCAGGTAGTCTCGAAGAAAACCGGCCTCACCGTGATAAAAAATGAGAAGGAGGAGCTGATTCCTACTCGGGTGCAGAACAGTTGGAGAGTCTGCATCGACTATAGGAGGTTGAACTAGGTTACCAAAAAGGACCATTTTCCCCTGCCATTCATTGACCAGATGCTTGAATGCCTGGCAGGTAAATCTCACTACTATTTCCTTGATGGTTTTTCTGGTTATATGCAAATCACTATTGCTCTTGAGGATCAGGAAAAGATTACATTCACCAGCCCCTTCGGCACTTTTGCCTATAGGAGGATGCCTTTCGGCCTGTGCAATGCCCCTGGTACCTTCCAGCGGTGCATGATCAGTATTTTTAGTGATTTTTTAGAAAATTGCATAGAGGTGTTTATGGATGATTTCATTGTATATGGATCCTCTTTTGATGTTTGTTTGGATAGTCTGGAAAAGGTTTTGAATAGATGCACTGAAACTAACCTTGTTCTAAATTTTGAAAAATGTCATTTTATGGTTGAGCAAGGTATAGTTTTAGGCCACATTATTTCCAATAAGGGCATTGAAGTAGATCCTGCAAAAATTTGTTATTTCACAATTGCCTTACCCCTCTTGCGTGCGAGAGGTGTGATCTTTTCTTGGTCATGCAGGATTCTACATGCACTTTATAAGAGATTTTAGCAAAGTGGCCCTTCCACTATCCAACTTGTTGCAAAAAGAGGTGGAGTTTGACTTTAATTATAAATGCAAAGAGGCTTTTGATTGCCTCAAAAGAGCATTGACTGCCACCCCCATCATCCAGGCACCCAACTGGACAGCCCCTTTTGAGCTTATGTGTGATGCATCAAATTATGCATTGGGGGCTGTCCTTGCTCAGAAAATTGATAAATTGCCTAGGGTGATATATTATGCTTCTAGGACTTTAGATGTTGCCCAAGCGAATTATACTACTACTGAGAAAGAGCTACTAGCCATAGTTTTTGCTCTTGAAAAATTTCATTCTTATTTGCTTGGTACTCGCATTATTGTTTATACTGAGCATGCAGCTTTAAAGTACTTGTTGAAGAAGGCTGATTCAAAGCCTAGGTTGATTCGATGGATGCTCTGGCTCCAAGAGTTTGACTTGGAGATCCGTGATAGGAGCGGAGCACAAAATTGAGTTGTTGATCATTTGAGTCGGATCGAACATGTGTCTGATGAGGACTCACCCATTCAGGATGATTTCCCGGATGATCATTTATATATATTGTATAGTATTTCTGATTCTCTTTCTACTCCCTAGTTTGCTAACATTGTCAATTATTTAGTTGCTTCTGTTTTTCCTCCCTTAGCATCTAAGGGTCAAAAAGATAAGATTAAAAGTGATGCTAAGCATTTTATTTGGGATGACCCCTACTTGTGGAAATTGTGCAGTGATCAAAGTATCCCAGATCATGAGACTGACTCAGTCCTACAGTTCTGTCATTCTTCCACACCGGGAGGTCATCTGGGTGTTCAAAGTACAGCTCGCAAAGTGCTTGACTGTGGCTTTTATTGGTCCACCATCTTTAAAGATGCGTGGAAGATTTGTAGCACTTGTGAGTAGTGTCAAAGAGCAGGAAGTGCACTTACATGGCGACAACAAATGCCTCAGCAACCTATGTTATTCTGTGAGGTGTTTGATGTCTGAGGCATAGATTTCATAGGCCCTTTTCCTGTCTCTTCTGGTTATGTTTACATTCTCCTTGCAGTTGATTATGTTTCAAAATGGGTGGAAGCCAAGCCCACTAGAACTAATGATGCTAAGGTTGTTGTAGATTTTGTCAGATCTAATATGTTTTGCAAGTTTGGAGTACCTAAAGCAATCGTTAGGGATCAAGGAACCCATTTTTGCAACAAATCAAGGGTATCCACACTATACCACCCCTAAACCAATGGACAGGAAGAAATTTCTAACATGGAGATCAAAAGAATTTTACAGAAGATTGTGCAGCCAAGCAGGAAAGATTGGAGTACCAGGCTTGATGATGCTCTTTGGGCACGTAGGACTGCCTACAAAGCACCCATAGGAATGTCTCCTTATCGGGTTGTCTTTGGAAAGGCATGTCATCTTCCAGTGGAGATTGAGCACAAAGCATACTGGGAAGGAAGACCTGCAACTTCTCTATGGATCAAGCTGGTGAGGAAAGAAAGTTGCAACTGAGTGAGTTAGATGAGATCCGCCTAGAAGCGTATGAGAATGCCAAGTTCTGCAAAGAAAAGACCAAGAAGTTCCATGATAGCATGATAATTAAGAAAGACTTCAGAGTTGGGCAAAAAGTGTTATTGTATAATTCTAGGCTTGGACTCATGAGTGGTAAGTTGAGGTCTAAGTGGATTGGTCCTTTTGTTGTTACTAATGCTTTTCCTTATGGTACAGTTGAGATCAAAAGCGACTCCATAAACAAGAGCTTCAAGGTCAACTGACACCGACTTAAGCCATTTCTCACAAACCCTTCTTCAGTGGACGTAGTGGTGGAAGAGACTTCCTTACTCCACCCTACTCTTCCTCCACCATGACTTAGGGAGCTCTTCTTTTCCTATCTCCTTCTTTGCTTTTATTACATTTGTCTGATTCTATTTGATGGTTTAATTGCTTTTAATCTTTTACTTGTGCTACATTGAGAACAATGTGTTGCTTAAGTATGAGGGGGTGTTCTTTGGTTTTGGTTTTGCTAGTTTTGTTGGATTTG
The DNA here is from genome assembly GCF_000004515.6 of Glycine max. NCBI lineage: Eukaryota > Viridiplantae > Streptophyta > Magnoliopsida > Fabales > Fabaceae > Glycine > Glycine max. The sequence goes on from NC_038251.2 coordinate 32,889,114, forward strand.
TTAATTTTGTTAGTTTTGTTGGGTTTCTAGTTTAATATTTTAGGTCAATTATGTTTGCATGTACGACATTGCATGTTTTTCTTTGAATTATAAGTTAAGTTCAAGTAATGGGTAATTGTTTCGAAAATAAAAGTCTCTTGACATTTTGTGATTTGAAATCCTTGTTTTTCCTCTACATGTCATGATAGTTTTGAAAGCTCAATTTGAAAGTGATAAGTTTACCTTTGTGAGAATTTGAGCCATCCATCATCATAATCTTTTGGTGTGTTTTGCCCCATTGATTGCTTGCACAATAGCCTTGGCTTGATTCTTGTTGATGCTTCCTAATTCACATGCATATTTGGAAATGATTTAGGCAATTTTGTTCTTATAAGCCTCTAGCCAAATGGACTTACCTTGAAGTAATTCCTTTGATAGCCCTTTTGAGCCTTGTTTCCCTTTCCTTGTTTTGAAGCTCACTACAAGCCTTAAGTGAAAAACCATGATATCACCTTAACCTTAAGGAATTTTGGAGCTTTGGAATTGTTTTGGGAATAAGTGTGGGGGGTTTTGTTGGATAACATATTTTGTTGGCTATGCTTCATGATGTATTTTGGGCCATACTTGATGTACATTGTATACTGGTTAAATGTTGGACATGCTGAATGATATGCTATTTCTCAATTGCTACAGTTCAAAAAACAAAAAAAAATTAGTTAAATCAATTCAAAAAAAATAAAAAGAAAAGAAATAAAGTTGAGTGAATAAGATCTTAAATGGAAAAAGAATGACGAGACTCTTGGCTCTACTCTTTGTGTTTAAAATTTTATCTTTAGGTTTTCTTATTTTTTCTTAATATGCACTTATTCCCCATTGCTCCTCTATTCCTTTGGGATTTAGCTACTTATTCCATATTTTTCCCTACCTTGTCCTTGGCCCCATTACAACCTTAAAAGACCTTTTGATCCTCATGTGCTTGTGTTTATGGGTTGATTGTCAATTTTAGAATCTTGCCAAGTTTATGTGGTGTTGGTTTTCATGGGTGCTTTGAGGGTAAATAGTAGCATAGACACTTGAGAGATAGAGTGTATATCTTGTGAGGCTTTATCACTTTTCATTCTTGAGCTGATTAACTATTTTGCCATGATTGGGTTGCTTGGATGATTTTCACAAATGTCTTGACTCTTTGGATCTCTTCATGTTAGATGTTACCCATTCCTTTCATTCCTTGATGTTCATTGAGAAATATGTAAATGTTTTTGTTTGTCTCTCTTTGATATCCTTGGATTTTGTTCTTTGTTTCATTTTGCCTATGAGTGCAAAAGGCTAAGTATGGGGGGTTTTGATGTGCCATTATTTTCTCCTATTTCTTAACCCTTTTGGCACCATTTTAATTACTGATTAGTCTTAATTTTCAAATTAATTATGTAGTTTTATCATTTGGGCTTACTGGATTAATTTTGTGTTTTTAATTTAATTTCAGGAGAATTATAAGCAATTGGGCTTGAATCCAAAATTGGACTTGGACTTGAAGAGAGCAGACTATTTTATTCTACCAAATTTTATCTTATCTAGATATTATTTAGATTTGATCTTGTCTAGATATTATTTCATCTAGATCTTATCTTATCTTATCTTATCTAGATTTTATTTTATTTATGGGCTTGGATTCAAAACAGATTTGTAAGCTTTGGGGCTGAAAACTATATAACAGCACCTAGGTCCTAGTTTAGGCTCTCTTCTCTATCTCCTCTCTTCTCTCACTTTTTCGTTTTAGTTTTAGAGTGCTACTCTCTGTTTCGTTTTAGTCACTTTTCGTTTTAGCAATAAAATTTCGTTCTTGCTTCAATCTATAATTTCGTTCTCTATTGATTAATGGAAGGCTAAGTCTCCAACATTGTTTTCTCTTGAGGATCAAGCACAGTTCTCTTTGAGTTTCTATTATTACTATTAAATTCTGATAAGTTTTTCCTCTTCACCAATTACTCTGTATTTGTTGCTATTAATTCATGCATGCTTAGTGCTTGATTAATTGTCTATGTACTTAGTTTACGTTCATGCTTAATGATCGTTTATGATTAATTGGTGTATGTGTTGCTTAATAACATAATGAATGCTTTATGTTAAACTTCGCTTAGTAATTTAATTTTGGGTTGGGTTAAGTGGTTGAACTGATAATGGATAAACTCTCGTAACCTAGGATAAGAGACTTGCTTGTGAATCAAGGGGAAGCAACGTGTTTTAATTCTGATATTTTCTAATTCACATCTATTCACTGTTTAATTTACAAAAGCAAACACCCCCCCCCCCCCAATTCGTTACTATTTTCCTACTATCTGTTATGAACGTTTGGTTGACCATTGCTCGTTGGGAGACGACCTAGGATCACTTCCTAGATACTGCATTTTTAATGTTTATTTGATTCGGGTACGGCCTCGATCAATTATGCCAAAGGATCATGCGCTTCTCAAGTTTAATTCAAGACAAGAATCCAGGAAATTCAATAGATATGATCAAGATAATCTCTAGAGACTTAGGAAGGGAATTCCAAGTTGAAACAGCAAAAGGTTTGGCCAAAGAATATAAGTTAAAATGTTTTTACAGGAGGTTACATAAGTATTGTAATCGATTACACTTGGATGGTAATCGATTACCAACAGTTATTGAACGTTTTAATTCAAATTTTAAAGCCTGTAATCGATTACACAAGTCTTGTAATCGATTACCAAAGGAGATTTTCAGAATATAATTTCCAAGAGTCACATCTGTTCAAATGGTTTTTGAATGGCCATCAAAGGTCTATTTATATGTGACTTGGAACACGAATTTGTTTAGAGTTTTTCCGAATTAAAAGTCTTATCCTCTCAAAAGCAAAATTGTCTTATCCTCTAAAAACATTCCTTGGCCAAAACACTTGCAATTCAATAAGGAATTATTTGAGTGCTTCATTGTCCAATCTATCTCTTTCAAGAGAGATTTCTTCTTCTCTTCTTCTTACTTCTGAAAAGGGATTAAGAGACCGTGGGTCTTCTGTTGTAAAGCAATTTGAACACAAAGGAAGGGTTGTCCTTGTGTGGTTCAGAACTTGTAAAGGGTTTTTGCAAGTTAGTGGAACTCTTAAGCAGGTTGCTTGGGGACTGGACGTAGGCACAAGGGTGTGGCCGAACTAGTATAAAATTGAGTTTGCACTTTCTCTTCCCTTAAACCCTTTTATTTATTATTGCTTATTGCTTCTATTCAGTAATTTTAATTTGAATAGTTATTTAGGAATTCATTTTAAAAGGAATCTTGGGATTTGGGATAAAATCAAAATAGAATTTTTAATTAGGGAATAGTTTGTGATATCTTAATTCAATCCCCCTTCTTAAGATATCTGAGGCCACTTGTCTAACACATGGATGGAATCAAGTCAAAAGAACAAGATCATGTAAATCTAAGATAAGAACTTAGTAAATTTGTTTAAGGAATCTCAATTTGATTGCTTTACTTTGGCCTCAACATCTTTAGTATCAAACATTCTTCTATCAAAGGCTAAATCAATTCAAAAAAATATTTTTGAACTGGTAATCGATTATTAGACTATGTAATCGATTACCAGAGAGTTTGTGAAGATATTTTTTACTAACGGCATGGAAAGTGGTCAAACCAGTATAAATTGAGTTTGCATTTCTCTCTTCTCTTATCTCAGTTATGTTATTGCAATTTACTTTATCTTGCGCATCTAAAAGAACATTATTAAATTGATTGCTTCTTCTTCTTCTTCTTCTGTATTCTGAGCCTATCATATATCATTTAAAAGGAGGTTAAAATTTGTTAGTGGAAAAATTTTAAAACTTAATTCACCCCCTCTTAAGTTATTAAGGTCACTTGTCCAACAATAAATACTCAAAAGACCAATATTTTTGTCCAAGTATTTTGATTAAAGTTTCATTAAGGATTTATAATAATATTATATGTCGGTAAGTATATTAAAAATAACAATGTAAAATAAAATTAATTTCAAAATACAAAATTTCACATGTGAAATTATTAAACATAGAATCAAAATATTATCTTGTAATAAATATATTAACGAATTAGATTTAAATTATTATTTAATATAAAAATTTCAACCTCATAAAATAAATTCAACAAAATATTTATTTCTAAAATTATTTATTATTGTTCTATAGGAATTCTACGAAAATGATTTTATAGGATTTAAAATTAAAAAAAAATGTTGAGACTTAGGTATTGAGTTGTGGTAAATAACACTGAGAAATAGATATATTGCTCGTAATCGTCGTACTTAACTCAAGTTTATCTTCTTGAATGACACGTGTCATCTCTATTATTAAAAAAAATTAAAGTTATTAATTTAAGATATTATTAATATATAAAATTAAAATTATTTTGTGATGAAAATATATTTAATAAATTAATTTAAATACATTTTAATAATTACTAAATATTTAGCTAAAAATTTTAACATTATTATATAAATATTAATCAACAAAAATATTGTATAAGAAAAATATTGTATATGAAGTTAATAAAAATATGGTCAAAATAATATTTGGTAACAAATATATTATCTAATTAAATTTTAATTATTTGTTAGTATAAAAAATACAACTTCATAAAATAATTATTATTCAACAAAATATATATTTATGAAATTATTTAAATTTATTTTATATAATTTATAAATAAAAATTATTTTATCGAATTTAAAAGTAAAAAAAAATATTAAATCTTAAGTATGCATTTGTATTAAATACTCAAATATTGAGATTTGTCATTTATAATGGACCTACCTAACTCAAGTAGGGTAGTCTCCCATTATACATGTGATTTCTGCCATAAAAATAATTAAAACTAACTCTAATTTTTTATATTATTAATGAAGTAATAAAAAATATTTACTATATATTTATGTTAAATCAATAACATTATTATATAAATATTAGCTAACAAAATTTTATATGTAAAATTATTAAACATAAAGTCAAAATATTATTTTATAATACATAAATTAAATAATTATATTTAAATTAATATTTATATATAAAAAATTCATATTGTAAATATTATTCAACAAATATTCATTTATAAAATTATTTAAAACTATTTTATATAATTTCTTAGTTAAAAGTGATTTTTTATAAGATTTTAAAGTAAAAATAAATATTGTTTCATCTAAGATATCTAGTTATATTAAATAGTGTAAGAAAGAGTCTTATATGTAGGGGTGGGTAAGCGGGCCGGCCCACCCCGCGTAAGGCCCGTCCGCATAAGTCCGCATTGGCAGCGGATTGAGTCAGTCCGCCCCACTTCTTACATGGATTAAATAAATTGGTCCGCCCCGGCCCTGCGGACCCCGCGGGTCAAACGGGCCTAGTTTAAAAAGAATTTCAATTTTAATAAAAATACAATACAATCAAATTAAGTTCAATACAAATGTAAATAAAATCTCAATAATTAGTCAATTACATCAATAAAATAAATAATGTCTTAACAAAAGAAAATCCAAGAAATAAATCTAAAATATGAAATTTAAACATCTCCAACAACAAATGATTTCATATTTGAAGTAACTTGAGCCTTCTTCATCTCCACATTTAAGAGTACAACAATAATGAATCAGCCCCAGCCAAAATAGGATAAAAACAAATTCTAGAGAGAGAAGAGATGTACTTTGCATGGTGGCGGGCCAAGGCTGTGCCGCTGTGGTGTGTCGCGTGACTGCATGAGTGTGAGTCGCATTTTGTTTTACTTGTAAGGAAAAGAGTCGTATGACTTGCGTGCGCGTGACTCCGTGGATGAGAAAAACCGTGAAGAGAAAAAGTGTTTTTAGCCTGCTACAATGATAACGGCTAGATATGATGTGAGTCATTTTTTATAATAAAAATATATTGAAATATCTTTAAAAATATTTATTTAACAATTATTTTTAGCTTAAATGATAAGAATTAATATTTTTATTATTTATGGTTTGCAGACATGAAAAAGACAGATTAAAAGAAAAAAAGATCGAGAAAATATCAAAAAGGAAGATTTTTAACATGTTATCACTTATCTTTTTTTATCTTTAATCTTTTATTTTTGTTATCTTTTATTTTTCTTATCTTATCTTTTTTATCTTTATCATCTTTTAATTTAAATCTTTTATTTTTATCTTTAAATCTTTATCTTATCTAATATATTCCTTTATCTATTCTTTTAAAAGAAAAGTTTAAAGTAAAAAAGAGAAAATCAAACCTAATATAATTGGGTCAGGATCACACAAATCAAACCTAATGTCGGCTGCGGGCAACCCACGGACCCCACGGGCCAAACCCGCTTAGTCTGCGGGTTAAGCGGGGTGGGCCCAAAAATAAGACATAACCATGGACCGTTTAAAAAAATTGGTTCGTAACCCGCGCAGACCACGGGCCCCGCAGGCCAGTCCATGGACTTGGGCTCGTTTATCCACCCTTACTTATATGATTCTACCTAACTCCATTAGGACTTGTGACTAATACTTATGATTCCTATCTTGAAAAAATAAAACTAATTTAATTTATGATATTATTGGTAAAGTAATTTAAAATTATTTTATAATAAAATTATGTTTAATAAATTTATTTTAAAATATTTCTATTTATAACATAATTATAAATAAATAAATTTGTGTTTAATTTAATAAAAATAAATAAAATTAATATTATGCTCATAAAATAACGTAAAATTAGAAGAAAAAATATGTAAAAAAGAAAATGACATAAAAAAATAAGAGAGGAAAACATTAAATGTAACAATGAGGGAAATAATAATAATAATAATAAAATTGTTTTTGGCTAAGAGAACTATAGTGATTTTCTATTTTATTAATTTGTCAAAAAAAAAATTCCTATAAGCATAAATATGAAAGAGGAATAAAAGGTAAAATTAAAAAGGAAGAGAGAGAAATTTCGAAGAAAATAAGTTGTCCACAAATTGACCTTTTTTTTCTTGTTACCATGCCATGTTATTGGTATGAATTTGTAACCTCTGAAATTTCACTAACTGTAGATCGGTTATCCATGTGTGATTTGCTTGATGTGGATGTTGAGTTATGTGGAGTTTTATTGACTTAGGTTGAAATTATGAGATTTCAAGTTTTACCTAAACCCATTCTGGTAAAACAGTGATCCTAGACTCATTAACCATTGGATTGCCTTCAAATTTAGACTATAGGTTTGTAACCCACATCCCCATGGTTTAACCATTGGGATTTTCAAAGTAAAACATTTTGACATCTTGCTTATCGCAAGAAGCGCGCTAAGTGCAATTCCAACCCGAGAGGAATTGTGCTCAGCACGAAATGTTGAACTCAACGCAAGAGGACATGCGCTCAGCGTGAAATGTCGCACTCAGTACAAATCTCAACTCGAGACGAATTGCACTCAGCGCGAAAAGTTGTTCTTAGCGTTAAGAGTGGATTCCTGCTTAGTGAGACGAGTTCACTAAACAAGATCTGCAGATTATAAATACATTTTTCTATGTGAAAAACATGATTTTACACCTCTCTCTCTCAAAACTCCACCCAAACCACCCTAGAAACTTCTCCTCCACCACTCACGACCACCGATGGCCACCATGAGCTGTCTTTGCTTGCCGCTAGACCACCACATGGAGAGGAACGTCTTAATCGGAGCGGAATCCTCATAATGCACCTCAAGGATTCGGTAGAGAAAGAAGCTCTCAATCATTTCTTTCATAGTTTCTCTAAGGTAATCTTGTCTTCTATGTCTTTCTCCTAGTTAGTTTGAGCTTCTCTTAGTAGCTCTTATGTTTTGGGTACCGTAATAAGATATTTTTACACTTCTTTTGAAAAACCCTTGAAAATGACACGTTGTAAAAGTTATCTTTTTATAATTGATATTATTTTCATGACATTTGTTGAACCCCGATCACATTGGCGTGATCGGAATTTAAAATGACGCCTCCTTGTAGTAGAACCCAAAACACCCCTTAGCCCCCTATTATTTTGACAAGGGTATTTGACCCCGAATGTTATTATTAACCTTGTTTTTGAAATCTATACTAAATTTTCTTCAATTTGGTATATAGAACTATACGTTTGGACTGACAAACGTGAACAAGAGAGGTCTCTAAACGATGTAAATAGGAGTTGACAAAGAACTCACAATAGGTGAGGGGAGTTTATTTTGGTTTATCACACTGATACTGTAGTTGGGGTTAGGGAACCCAACTATGGGGATGTATGGTTTTCCCTATTACATGCTGGTTTTCAAGAAAATCTGTGTTTTCGACTAATGGGATGTGATATATTTTTTATTGATGAATGAAATTATAAATGTTGTTGTTGTAATGATTTGAATTTTTGGGAAAAGTCTTAATTATAGAGGAGACTTTGTCCAAAATTTCATATTTGTTCTTCTATTTACTCCTTTATTAAATTTTAAATGGGCATGTGAGTTTGTTTTGTTAACCATAGTTCTCCTCTTTAATTTATAAATTTTCTCTAAAATACCAGTCTCATGATATTATGGATTATTGTTGTATTAGACTTATGTTGTTTGAAGACCTGGGAAGTGTGAATCTCAGGCATGAAATTTATATATATGTATTTGTGGAATGTGATTATTGGTAATGTTGTTAACGATGATAATGTCTATATGAGGTGATGTTGTTATTGATGATAATATTGATAAATAATGATATTTTTATTGGTGATAATATTGATATGAGAGTGTTATTTTTATTAATGATAATGTGACATGAGGTGATGTTATTAATGATGATAATATTGAAATGAGATGATGTTGATGATGATAATGTCATTGAGATGAGATGATGTTGATGTTAAAAATGACATTGAGATGAGATGATGATGATAATGACATTGAGATGAGATGTTGTATTGATTGATAGTTGTGTATGAGTATGGTACTTGTTATTTTTTCTCTTGCTAATTATGGTTATTTGATAATTGTTGATTTCTTTTATCATAAACTCACCCTTGTTGGATCAAGTGGTCTCAGAATAATTAAGAAGGGGGGTTGAATTAATTATGAACGTGTCATGACTAATTAAAAAATTATCCTTCTTAATGTTATTAGATTCAATTAGGCTTTACAACTAAGTTATGAGAAAGTAAAGAACAAAAACAATAACTTAGACAAAAGTAAAGCAAAAATAAAAAGTACACAATGGAAAGATAAAGAATGTAGGGAAGAAGAAGACAAACACAAGATTTATACTGGTTCGGCCACAACCCGTGCCTACATCTAGTCCCCAAGCAACCACTGGTTCTTAAAATTTCCAATAACCTTGTAAAATCCTTTACAAGCAAAGATCCACAAGGGAAGTACCCTCCCTTGTTCTCTTTGAACAACCATGTGGATGTACCCTCCACTTGAACTGATCCACAAGAGATGTACCCTCTCGTGTTCTCAGTATTACAACCCAAGTAGATGTATGCTCTACTTGTACCACAAAGGATGTACCCTCCAATGTGTTAAGACAAAGAATTCTTAGGCGGTTAGTCCCTTGAATCTTTGTAAGGGGAAACAAAAGATATCTCAGGCGGTTAGTCCTTTGAAATCTTTTGTTTAAAGGGAAGAGGAAGAATCAAAAGATATCTCCAGTCATCTTTCTTCCATCTCCATTCCGCTGTCATTGATCTTCAAGAAGAAAATGACTCCATTGATGAAGAAGATCCAAGGCCTAAAAAAATCCACATGGAGCTACATTAGTAAAATTGGAAAAAATACAAATTTACACAAACTGGAAATGAGTGAAATATCTTACATGAACCAAAATTAAAAATATAAAAACTTATAAGGAGTAAAATTAGAAAAATAAACTTACAAGAATCGAGAGTGAAGGAACCCTAACCTGCATGGACAAAAAACAATTTTAAAAAAATGAAAAGTGCTATAAACATATTGATAAATATACTTTTAAACCTTTATTATTTCTTAAAAATTATTATTAGTTAAATTTATAAAAAAATAAACATTTAAAAAAGAGTTAAACTAATACAATTTTACGATTTTTAATAAATCTTAACTAGTAATAAAATGTTTGTTAAAAAAATGTGTTATTCGTATTTTTTCTCTTAAAATTGAGGGAATTGATCTTAAACAGTTAAAAATAGTTGACAAGTACATCTAAATTTATCTAAAAAAAGTACATCTAAATTGATTTTTGCTACATATTTTACAAGCGTGTGCATGGCGTGAAAAATAATTCTTGTTGTAAAATAAACAAACTCATATTTGATTGATTAGTAATGAAATGGTGACGCCATATTTTTCCATGGTTAGTAATGGAATGGACATGAGTGCAATAAATGCCAATTTGGAAATTGTGTGCTTTTTTTCGATTGAGAAGTCATTTTTAATTGAAATGAAGTAATGGCTCATTCGGTATATGCAACTAAGGGGGGACATTTTTCTTGTACAGAAAGAAAGAAAAAAATATCTTGAGAAAATACACAACTAAGATTCTAAGAATGAGTTGTTAGTGCTTAGCTTTACTTAGTTTTAAAAGATTGGCTAAAATTTTGTTAAAACATAAGCACTTAGACAATGAAGGAAAGCTGGAGTTGCTGCACATGATGTCTAACATTATGTCAAGGAATCAGATTGGGCTGCACAATGCACAAGGCAAGATAAAATGTCAAATGAAGAATTGAAGCTGCAGGATCCACGATGTCGGATACAATGTCCAGGACATCCTGCCCGAAAATACTGGACACATAAATCTGTTATATCTTTAACAGATTAATGTGCAGTCAGCAACAGATTAGGAGCTCTATCTTTAGGAACGAATTAAAAGATAATTAAAGATTGAATTACAAACTTGAATAGTTTCGTTCAGGGATTAGAGATTGAAGATAAAAACTAAAAGATAAAACTTTATCTTTTAGATCTTTAAGTGCAGATTTTTCAGGAGAATGATAGAGCTTATCCAGCGCAAGTTGTTGCAGCCCAGATACGTACACTGCTATATAAACATGAAGGTTGCACGGGTTTTGAATCAAGTCAGAGATTGAAGAGTTATTTTGTGAGTTTTGTGACTTGAGTGTTTTGTGAGCCACCTTGATGATACCCTAACATCAAGTGTTGGACCTGAGTGTGTAGAGTTGATCTCTATTGTTCAGAGAGCAATCTCTGGTGTGTCTTTGATTTGTTTGTAAACACGGGTGAGTGATTGAGAGGGAGTGAGAGGGGTTCTCATATCTAAGAGTGGCTCTTAGGTAGAAGTTGCATGGGTAGTGGTTAGGTGAGAAGGTTGTATACAGTGGCTGTTAGATCTTCGAACTAATACTATTTTAGTGGATTTCCTCCCTGGCTTGGTAGCCCCCAGATGTAGGTGACGTTGCACCGAACTGGGTTAACAATTCTCTTGTGTTATTTACTTGTTTAATCTGTTCATACTGTCATATACAATCTGCATGTTCTGAAGCGCGATGTCGTGACATCCTGTACGACATCTGTCCTCAGTATCAGAATTTCAATTGGTATCAGAGCAGGCACTCTAAATCACTGAGTGAGATCTAGGGAGATAAATTCTGATGAACATGGAGAAAGAAGGAGGACCAGTGAACAGACCACCAATTCTGGATGGAACCAACTATGAATACTGGAAAGCAAGGATGGTGGCCTTCCTCAAATCACTGGATAGCAGAACCTGGAAAGCTGTCATCAAAGGCTGGGAACATCCCAAGATGCTGGACACAGAAGGAAAGCCCACTGATGAATTGAAGCCAGAAGAAGACTGGACAAAAGAAGAAGACGAATTGGCACTTGGAAACTCCAAAGCCTTGAATGCCCTATTCAATGGAGTTGACAAGAATATCTTCAGATTGATCAACACATGCACAGTTGCCAAGGATGCATGGGAGATTCTGAAAACCACTCATGAAGGAACCTCCAAAGTGAAGATGTCCAGATTGCAACTATTGGCTACAAAATTCGAAAATCTGAAGATGAAGGAGGAAGAATGCATTCATGACTTCCACATGAACATTCTTGAAATTGCCAATGCTTGCACTGCCTTGGGAGACAGGATGACAGATGAAAAGCTGGTGAGAAAGATCCTCAGATCTTTGCCTAAGAGATTTGACATGAAAGTCACTGCAATAGAGGAGGCCCAAGACATTTGCAACATGAGAGTAGATGAACTCATTGGTTCCCTTCAAACCTTTGAGCTAGGACTCTCGGATAGGACTGAAAAGAAGAGCAAGAACCTGGCGTTCGTGTCCAATGATGAAGGAGAAGAAGATGAGTATGACCTGGATACTGATGAAGGTCTGACTAACGCAGTTGTGCTCCTTGGAAAACAGTTCAACAAAGTGCTGAAAAGAATGGACAGGAGGCAGAAACCACATGTCCGGAACATCCCTTTCGACATCAGGAAAGGTAGTGAATACCAGAAGAAGTCAGATGAAAAGCCCAGTCACAGCAAAGGAATTCAATGCCATGGGTGTGAAGGCTATGGACACATCAAAGCTGAATGTCCCACCCATCTCAAGAAGCAGAGGAAAGGACATTCTGTATGTTGGTCTGATGATACAGAGAGTGAACAAGAAAGTGATTCTGACAGAGATGTGAATGCACTCACTGGGAGATTTGAATCTGATGAAGATTCAAGTGATATTGATATTGAAATCACTTTTGATGAGCTTGCTATATCCTATAGAGAACTATGCATCAAAAGTGAGAAGATTCTTCAGCAAGAAGCTCAACTGAAGAAGATCATTGCAAATCTGGAGGCTGAGAAGGAGGCACATGAAGAGGAGATCTCTGAGCTTAAAGGAGAAATTGGTTTTCTGAACTCTAAACTGGAAAACATGACAAAATCAATAAAGATGCTGAATAAAGGCTCAGATATGCTTGATGAGGTGCTACAGCTTGGGAAGAATGTTGGAAACCAGAGAGGACTTGGATTTAATCATAAATCTGCTGGCAGAACAACCATGACAGAATTTGTTCCTGCCAAAAACAGCACTGGAGCCACGATGTCACAACATCGGTCTCGACATCATGGAACGCAGCAGAAAAAGAGCAAAAGAAAGAAGTGGAGGTGTCACTACTGTGGCAAGTATGGTCACATAAAGCCCTTTTGCTATCATCTACATGGCCATCCACATCATGGAACTCAAAGTAGCAGCAGCGGAAGGAAGATGATGTGGGTTCCAAAACACAAGATTGTTAGTCTTGTTGTTCATACTTCACTTAGAGCATCAGCTAAGGAAGATTGGTACCTAGATAGTGGCTGTTCCAGACACATGACAGGAGTTAAAGAATTCCTGGTGAACATTGAACCTTGCTCCACTAGCTATGTGACATTTGGAGATGGCTCTAAAGGAAAGATCACTGGAATGGGAAAGCTAGTCCATGATGGACTTCCTAGTCTGAACAAAGTACTGCTGGTGAAGGGACTGACTGCAAACTTGATCAGCATCAGTCAGTTGTGTGATGAAGGATTCAATGTAAACTTCACAAAGTCAGAATGCTTGGTGACAAATGAGAAGAGTGAAGTTCTAATGAAGGGCAGCAGATCAAAGGACAACTGTTACCTATGGACACCTCAAGAAACCAGTTACTCCTCCACATGTCTATCCTCCAAAGAAGATGAAGTCAAAATATGGCATCAAAGATTTGGACATCTGCACTTAAGAGGCATGAAGAAAATCATTGACAAAGGTGCTGTTAGAGGCATTCCCAATCTGAAAATAGAAGAAGGCAGAATCTGTGGTGAATGTCAGATTGGAAAGCAAGTCAAGATGTCCCACCAGAAGCTTCAACATCAGACCACTTCCAGGGTGCTGGAACTACTTCACATGGACTTGATGGGGCCTATGCAAGTTGAAAGCCTTGGAGGAAAGAGGTATGCCTATGTTGTTGTGGATGATTTCTCCAGATTTACCTGGGTCAACTTTATCAGAGAGAAATCAGACACCTTTGAAGTATTCAAAGAGTTGAGTCTAAGACTTCAAAGAGAAAAAGACTGTGTCATCAAGAGAATTAGGAGTGACCATGGCAGAGAGTTTGAAAAAACCAAGTTTACTGAATTCTGCACATCTGAAGGCATCACTCATGAGTTCTCTGCAGCCATCACACCACAACAAAATGGCATAGTTGAAAGGAAAAACAGGACTTTGCAAGAAGCTGCTAGGGTCATGCTTCATGCCAAAGAACTTCCCTATAATCTCTGGGCTGAAGCCATGAACACAGCATGTTATATCCACAACAGAGTCACACTTAGAAGAGGGACTCCAACCACACTGTATGAAATCTGGAAAGGGAGGAAGCCAACTGTCAAGCACTTCCACATCTTTGGAAGTCCATGTTACATTTTGGCAGATAGAGAGCAAAGGAGAAAGATGGATCCCAAGAGTGATGCAGGAATATTCTTGGGATACTCTACAAACAGCAGAGCATATAGAGTATTCAATTCCAGAACCAGAACTGTGATGGAATCCATCAATGTGGTTGTTGATGATCTAACTCCAGCAAGAAAGAAGGATGTCGAAGACGATGTCAGAACATCGGGAGACAATGTAGCAGATACAGCTAAAAGTGCAGAAAATGCAGAAAACTCTGATTCTGCTACAGATGAACCAAACATCAATCAACCTGACAAGAGTCCCTCCATTAGAATCCAGAAGATGCACCCCAAGGAGCTGATTATAGGAGATCCAAACAGAGGAGTCACTACAAGATCAAGGGAGATTGAGATTGTCTCCAATTCATGCTTTGTCTCCAAAACTGAGCCAAAGAATGTGAAAGAGGCACTGACTGATGAGTTCTGGATCAATGCTATGCAAGAAGAATTGGAGCAATTCAAAAGGAATGAAGTTTGGGAGCTAGTTCCTAGACCCGAGGGAACTAATGTGATTGGCACCAAGTGGATCTTCAAGAACAAAACCAATGAAGAAGGTGTTATAACCAGAAACAAGGCCAGACTTGTTGCTCAAGGCTACACTCAGATTGAAGGTGTAGACTTTGATGAAACTTTCGCCCCTGTTGCTAGACTTGAGTCCATCAGATTGTTACTTGGTGTAGCTTGCATCCTCAAATTCAAGTTGTACCAGATGGATGTGAAGAGCGCGTTTCTGAATGGATACCTGAATGAAGAAGTCTATGTGGAGCAGCCAAAGGGATTTGTAGATCCAACTCATCCAGATCATGTATACAGGCTCAAGAAGGCTCTCTATGGATTGAAGCAAGCTCCAAGAGCTTGGTATGAAAGGCTAACAGAGTTCCTTACTCAGCAAGGGTATAGGAAGGGAGGAATTGACAAGACTCTCTTTGTCAAACAAGATGCTGAAAACTTGATGATAGCACAGATATATGTTGATGACATTGTGTTTGGAGGGATGTCGAATGAGATGCTTCGACATTTTGTCCAACAGATGCAATCTGAATTTGAGATGAGTCTTGTTGGAGAGCTGACTTATTTTCTGGGACTCCAAGTGAAGCAGATGGAAGACTCCATATTCCTCTCACAAAGCAAGTATGCAAAGAACATTGTCAAGAAGTTTGGGATGGAAAATGCCAGCCATAAAAGAACACCTGCACCTACTCACTTGAAGCTGTCAAAGGATGAAGCTGGCACCAGTGTTGATCAAAGTCTGTACAGAAGCATGATTGGGAGCTTACTATATTTAACAGCAAGCAGACCTGACATCACCTTTGCAGTAGGTGTTTGTGCAAGATATCAAGCCAATCCTAAGATAAGTCACTTGAATCAAGTAAAGAGAATTCTGAAATATGTAAATGGCACCAGTGACTATGGGATTATGTACTGTCATTGTTCAGATTCAATGCTGGTTGGATATTGTGATGCTGATTGGGCTGGAAGTGCAGATGACAGAAAAAGCACTTCTGGTGGATGTTTCTATTTGGGAAACAATCTTATTTCATGGTTCAGCAAGAAGCAGAACTGTGTGTCCCTATCTACTGCAGAAGCAGAGTATATTGCAGCAGGAAGCAGCTGTTCACAACTAGTTTGGATGAAGCAGATGCTGAAGGAGTACAATGTCGAACAAGATGTCATGACATTGTACTGTGACAACATGAGTGCTATTAATATTTCTAAAAATCCTGTTCAACACAGCAGAACCAAGCACATTGACATTAGACATCACTATATTAGAGATCTTGTTGATGATAAAGTTATCACACTGGAGCATGTTGCCACTGAGGAACAAGTAGCAGATATTTTCACAAAGGCATTGGATGCAAATCAGTTTGAAAAACTGAGGGGCAAGCTGGGCATTTGTCTGCTAGAGGAGTTATAGCAGTTACTTCTATCTGAACGTGCTCAAACTTCTCACTCAACATTAATAGCACGTTCACTACTGGGCCAAAACAAATTCAACCTCCGTTTCACACGTTCTCCTACATTCCTCATTCAAACTTACATTTTCGTGGCAATCTCGTTTTCATCAGCATTCCCTAACACTTCTCAGATATTCACGAAACCACTCCCAAAGCTCTGCTTCTCCATGGCTACCTCACCAAAAGAAACCTCATCCCCTGTTTCACCCTCTGTACCATCATCTCCATCATCCTCCAAAACTCCATCAAACCAGGAACAACCTGCACTCAATATCCAATCCATACAAATGATTCCTGGTCCAGGCCCTGTTCCTGAGAAACTGGTCCCTAAAAGACAACAGGGAGTGAAGATTTCTGAAAACCCTAGCTTTGCAACAAGCCCTAGGGAAGAAGACACTGAGATGGATAAGAAGATCCGCAGTTTTGTGAATAGCATTTTGAAAAATGCTTCTGTCCCTGATGCTGATAAAGATGTCCCAACATCTTCCACCCCAAATGCTGAAGTCCTCTTTTCATCCAGTGAAGAGAAATCAACAGAGGAAGAGGATCAAGCCACAGAGGAGACCCCTGCACCAAGGGCACCAGAACCTGCTCCAGGTGACTTCATTGACCTAGAAGAAGTAGAATCTGATGAGGAACCCATTGCCAAAAAGTTGGCACCTGGCATTGCAGAAAGATTACAAAGCAGAAAGGGAAAAACCCCCATTACTAGGTCTGGACGAATCAAAACTACTGCACAGAAGAAGAGCACACCAATCACTCCTACCACATCCAGACGGAGCAAAGTTGCAATCCCTTCCAAGAAGAGGAAAGAAATTTCCTCATCTGATTCTGATGATGATGTCGAACTAGATGTTCCCGACATCAAGAGAGCCAAGAAATCAGGGAAAAAGGTGCCTGGAAATGTCCCTGATGCCCCATTGGACAACATTTCATTCCACTCCATTGGCAATGTTGAAAGGTGGAAATTTGTATATCAACGCAGACTTGCTTTAGAAAGAGAACTGGGAAGAGATGCCTTGGATTGCAAGGAGATCATGGACCTCATCAAGGCTGCTGGACTGCTGAAAACTGTCACCAAGTTGGGAGATTGTTATGAAAGTCTAGTCAGGGAATTCATTGTCAACATTCCCTCTGACATAACAAACAGAAAGAGTGATGAGTATCAGAAAGTGTTTGTCAGAGGAAAATGTATTAGATTCTCCCCTGCTGTAATCAACAAGTACCTGGGCAGACCAACTGAAGGAGTGGTGGATATTGCTGTTTCTGAGCATCAAATTGCCAAGGAAATCACTGCCAAGCAAGTCCAGCATTGGCCAAAGAAAGGGAAGCTTTTTGCAGGGAAGCTAAGTGTGAAGTATGCAATCCTGCATAGGATTGGCACTGCCAACTGGGTACCCACCAATCATACTTCCACTGTTGCCACAGGTTTGGGTAAATTTCTGTATGCTGTTGGAACCAAGTCCAAATTTAATTTTGGAAACTATATTTTTGATCAAACTATTAAGCATTCAGAATCTTTTGCTGTCAAATTACCCATTGCCTTCCCAACTGTATTGTGTGGCATTATGTTGAGTCAACATCCCAATATTTTAAACAACATTGACTCTGTGAAGAAGAGAGAATCTCCTCTATCCCTGCATTACAAACTGTTTGAGGGGACACATGTCCCAGACATTGTCTCGACATCAGGGAAAGCTGCTGCTTCAGGTGCTGTGTCCAAGGATGATTTGATTGCTGAACTCAAGGACACATGCAAGGTGCTGGAGGCAACCATCAAAGCCAACACAGAGAAGAAAATGGAGCTGGAACGTCTGATCAAAAGACTCTCAGACAATGGCGTTGATGATGGAGAAGCAGCTGAGGAAGAAGAAGATGCAGCAGAAGATACAGAATCAGATGATGATGATTCTGATGCCACCCCATGACTAGCTATTGGGGCATGTCCCTTTGAACAATTGATTGTTATTGGTCTGTAATATTTGCACATTAATTTCATGCATTCTACTTTTGCCAAATTCTGTCTAAAAAGGGGGAGTAGGAGGATATTATGCATGATTTATGATTTTGAGGGGGAGTAGTATTTATACTGCTGTTGCTGATGATGATTGATGTAAGCTACTGAAACTAGTAGCTGATAGAAGATGCTGCAGTGAACTGCTGCCTAGCAGAATATTCACTTCACAGCAGCAAGAGCATGGAGACAGGGGGAGCAGAAAGCTGATGTCACGTGAGATGTCTTGACATCCTGGAAAAGACTTGTAGATTTGCAACTTGCAGCATTTTGCTGTCACCACTACAGATACTGCTGTGCTTGATTACTCTGATAATGAAAGTTGCTGATCCCACTTGCATGACTGCTCGTACCTGCTCAGGAAGTGTCTAAGTATGTTTTAGACAAAATTTGCCAAAGGGGGAGATTATTAGTGCTTAGCTTTACTTAGTTTTAAAAGATTGGCTAAAATTTTGTTAAAACATAAGCACTTAGACAATGAAGGAAAGCTGGAGTTGCTGCACATGATGTCTAACATTATGTCAAGGAATCAGATTGGGCTGCACAATGCACAAGGCAAGATAAAATGTCAAATGAAGAATTGAAGCTGCAGGATCCACGATGTCGGATACAATGTCCAGGACATCCTGCCCGAAAATACTGGACACATAAATCTGTTATATCTTTAACAGATTAATGTGCAGTCAGCAACAGATTAGGAGCTCTATCTTTAGGAACGAATTAAAAGATAATTAAAGATTGAATTACAAACTTGAATAGTTTCGTTCAGGGATTAGAGATTGAAGATAAAAACTAAAAGATAAAACTTTATCTTTTAGATCTTTAAGTGCAGATTTTTCAGGAGAATGATAGAGCTTATCCAGCGCAAGTTGTTGCAGCCCAGATACGTACACTGCTATATAAACATGAAGGCTGCACGGGTTTTGAATCAAGTCAGAGATTGAAGAGTTATTTTGTGAGTTTTGTGACTTGAGTGTTTTGTGAGCCACCTTGATGCTACCCTAACATCAAGTGTTGGACCTGAGTGCGTAGAGTTGATCTCTATTGTTCAGAGAGCAATCTCTGGTGTGTCTTTGATTTGTTTGTAAACACGGGTGAGTGATTGAGAGGGAGTGAGAGGGGTTCTCATATCTAAGAGTGGCTCTTAGGTAGAAGTTGCATGGGTAGTGGTTAGGTGAGAAGGTTGTATACAGTGGCTGTTAGATCTTCGAACTAATACTATTTTAGTGGATTTCCTCCCTGGCTTGGTAGCCCCCAGATGTAGGTGACGTTGCACCGAACTGGGTTAACAATTCTCTTGTGTTATTTACTTGTTTAATCTGTTCATACTGTCATATACAATCTGCATGTTCTGAAGCGCGATGTCGTGACATCCTGTACGACATCTGTCCTCAGTATCAAAATTTCATGAGTAATCATATTCCATTGGTAGTAGACTGCAGAGTACTACAAGCTGTCTTGAATTGTCATTTGCAATTACTTTTTAAAACTAATTGGGAGAAAGTTGAATCACGAGTAGAGAACATCAAAATATGTAATAAGGGGAAATGGCAAGCAAGGATAAAGGACATGACCGTTTTATAAGTGATAAATTCCAAATGTTAAAGAAAGATCAACCCTCCCTCGGTTTGGAAATATTGTATTTAAAACAAGGAAATATTTTATTTAAAAAGCAAATCACATTATGCAGACTCCTATAATCTCCTATACATTTTAAATACAACACATATAAATACGAGCATAAAGAAAGCACCCAGGTAAAAATAAAGGAAAAACATGGAGAAAAGCTTAATTTACTTACTTGGATTTGAATTGATTCCTCAGGTGTTACAAGCATTGGTTTTCCATCTACTGGTGCCTGCAGCAAGAGTTACAAATAAGAAAAGATGACATATACTTGATAATAATTTCATAAACCTTTACTAAATAAATACAAAATATTGAGTGTAAAATGATAGCCATTATACCATTGTTTGGATTTCGGCAAGTGCACTGGATCACACAAGTAGTATAAAACGGTAAGAATCGAGTATCGAACTCTCGGGGAACTTGTGTTATTTGGTAAGCTATTTCAACAAATAAGTGTCTGGTGTGTAAAGATAAGTGTGAATATGAACAGGTGTATAAACTATCTGCGCAAAAAGAAAGAAAATCACGCGAGAGAAATGATGTGTAAAAACAAGTAGAAACACGTTGGTCTTCCTAATAGGTGCCTGATGCTGAAAAGATATTCTCTATCTAACAATGCTCATGTGTTCTTATGGTGTCTCCTGAGATACTAAACCCCGATTCCTCATGATAGTTTAGCCTAATCCTGATCAAGCATCGTCCGCAGATTCCTCCTGTAAGACTAAACTCAACTAGGACCGCATTAAGACACACATATACAACTAACTTATCGCACCTCGATTCCTCATGAAAGTACGACAACTTAGCCCTGTACTATCAAGGACTTTAGAGTCAGACCAGTTTCCACAGTTGAATGACCCTAACAAAGCATGCATCTACGTAATCAAGATAAAGGCATACTGAAGTGAAAAGCAAATAGCACAGGGAACACACAAAACATCATTAAATAGATAAAAATATATTTACATCAGGTACCTACAGGGAAGATCCAACAGAGGATTTAGCTTTCCATACCAGGAAGCCTTCTTTACAACAAAGAGAAGAACAAGATGAAAGATTGCAAAAATACAAGTGGCGAGGATGTCTCCTTCACCTCTAGGATCTCACAATCACTCACAAACTCATCTCAAGCTCTCAAACCGGCTCCTGCTTCAAGCTCTGGTCCCTGCAGATCTTCATACAGCAAAATCTCTCAAAACTCTCTGGAACTTGGACCTTTCTCTCTCTAGAAAACCTAGACATGCAAATCTCTGAATCCCAGTCCAAACTCCCTCCCAAAATTTCATTTCAGGCTTAAATAGGTGGCCTTGTTCGTGCTCGTGCGCTTAGCGCACTTATGGACCGCTTAGCGCACATTAGTGAATTTCGGCTTAGCGCGTGCCTTTCTCACTTAGCGGATGAACTGAAGTAGTGTGCTTAGCGAACCTGTACAGCTCATCTTCTTCCAAAGTCTTCCTCCCGCTTAGCCCATGAGTGTTGTGCTTAGCGAATGCTCGCTAAGCCAATCTGCTGGCTTAGCGAGAAGGTGAAAATTTGCACTTTTCAAAGCTTGCCTAATTAACCTGAAATTGAGAGAAAATGATTATTAAACACACAAAATGGAAGTACTAAGTATTTATTACCTATACTTAACAGAAAATACTTATAACACTACAAAATAACCATAAATTGGAAGAGTTTGATACAATTTATACAAGTTTTATACACAAAAGTTAGTTGTATTCACCGACTAACAACTCCCCCAAATTTACAGTTTTGCTTGTCCTCAAGCAAAAAGAGAACAACTCACTTGTCCTCAAGCGACAACAACATGCAGTGACTATGTACAAAGGTGTATGCAACTAAAGTTACTGATTGCATGATAAGAGAATGAAGTAAAATTCCCTCATCACTTGTTTTTCACAAGGTATACAGTTATCCAAAGAGAAAAATAAAATGTAACCTGAACAATTTGATGGAGTTAGGCATAAGACAAATATCAAGGAAAGTAGCTTAAACCATAGTCTCACAGCTACTGTTTCACTCAAGCACAAATGTTTAAGCTATTCATTAATAACAACTAGCAAGAGGTCCAATCTTTGAATTTCATCTTGTCATACCCTAATTTCGTCCGGGGACCTTTGCTTGATGACATGCGACCATTCTTTGGTCCTTGTAAGGTGCTTGGCACCCATCATTAGGCAATTTATGAAATTCCAGGACATGCCGAAAAACCAAAAAAATGTTGGTGCACAATCCGTAAGTTTCCGTGACACATCGGAAATCAAATGGAAGCATCGTTGCATAATTAAGTGAGGTTCCGTAACATTCCGTAAGTCAAAAAGGGGATGATTATGTAATCCGCAAGGTTCCGTAACATTACGGAAAGAAAACAAGTATCGTTACGAAATTCGTAAGTTTCCGTAACTTTACGAAAAAAGAATCACCAAAAAACAGCAGAGGGGGGGGGTGTACTTAGTAAAAATGCGGGTGCAAATAGCACCCAGGCCCACTTGGGCCCTCCAGAAGATTCCTCCAGAAGGCGGTTGCTTCTGGAGGAAGCAACCCTGCTCGCCTGGGCGAGCTGGGCGGCAACCACCTCCCCTATTTTGCTATAAATAGGGGAGGAATGCAAGAAGAAAAGGGTCCAGCCCCTTAGGCACTTCTCTCTCTTTCGAATTTGCTTGGAAAAATTGTTTCCGTGAAGAAAATCTAAGCCGAGGCGCTTCCGAAACGTTTCCGTAACGTTTTCCGTGAGGAATCTCGCAAAGGTTTGAACCGTTCTTCGACGTTCTTCATTCGTTCTTCATCGTTCTTCGATCTTCAACGGGTAAGTACCTCGAACCAAGCTTTTCGATTCATTCTATGTGCCCGTAGTGGTCCACATTGTGTTTCGTGCATTTTGATTCTCGTTTTGTTTACTTTTTATACCCCCTGTTGACGTGCTTAAGCCATTTTACTTAAGTCGTTTCTCGCTTAACTTAAAAATAAAATAAATTTCCACCGAACGTTTGAATTGCATTATCCGTTAACTTCGGTTAAAATCAATTCCGGCCGTTCGGTCGTGCCGTAACCACGTTGGAAATCAAAAAGAGTTAAAAAATAATATAATAAATCAAAAAAAATATCTTTTTAGTGAAATAAAGCGGAAAATCAATTGGACGTTTTCTCTTTGGGATTTCTCATTCTTAATCGAATTGATTAATAACTAAAGTGAAACTAAGGTTAAAATCAACTCGCCTAGTCAAGCTCGTCCACAAAAATAGGCTTTTGAAAGTTCGTCATTTCAATTCCTCACTAAGTAAAATGGATCATTTTTAAGGTCCAACGCCTTGAAATGATCACCACTTAAGTAAAAAAGAATCACTTGACAAAAAGAAAGAACTACGTAGGTCTGAGTTCCTCATTGAGGATACGTAGGAGCAAAAGCCCCGCTTTTGTCGACCACCCCAAGAGATCGTTAATGGTCCAATGCCTTAACGTTTCTCTCCTTTCGAAAACAAGAGATCGTTAATGGTCCAACGCCTTAACGTTTCTCATCTTTCAAAATCAAAAGACCGTTTAATGGTCCAACACCTTAAATGACCTTTTGTTTAAATAAAAACATATTTTGCAAAAAAGACAAAAAACAAACTTAACCAAACACTTTGTTCCGAAAGAACTACGTAGGTCTGATTTTCTCATCCCAAATTGAGGAATACGT
This sequence comes from Glycine max, assembly GCF_000004515.6. Lineage (NCBI taxonomy): Eukaryota > Viridiplantae > Streptophyta > Magnoliopsida > Fabales > Fabaceae > Glycine > Glycine max. Next base: position 32,912,740 of record NC_038251.2, read on the forward strand.
AGGAGCAAAGGGAAACACCCTTGTCAACCACAAAAAAGAAAAAATATAAAAAGGGTATAAAGGATATAAGAACATAAAAGGGAACATAAAAATCAAAGTCATGTTTGCACATTCGATTAAAGGCTGCCGTCCCTTGGGACGGGCGTGTGGGGTGCTAATACCTTCCCCGTGCGTAAATACAACTCCCGAACCTTTCACTAAAAAGTTCGTAGATCGCGTCTTTTCCGGTTTTTCCGACGTTTTCCTCAAATAAACGTTGGTGGCGACTCCGCGCGTATTCCTTTCGTGGAACACGCATCCCGCGAGTCTCGCGTCGCCCTCCCGCCGAAGGGTAGGTTGCGACAGTTGGCGACTCCACTGGGGACTGTTTTTAGAGAGTTAGGCCATTTAATTTTGTGCAATGTTTTACCGTGACTTACCCCTTTGTTGGTTTCCTTTCATTATGTTCTTGTGTATATAAACTCTTTGTTGCTTTTAGTGCGTTTTAAATGTATGCATGAAGTAAATATTTATTCATTTGATGCACACAAACACCAACACTATTTGCACACACTGTGAGTGAAAAAGGGCCCTATACCCGGGTTCGTGGGAACATAAGGAGTGGAGGTGAATCTGTGATCATGCTAGGTCTCCGACTTGCTTGATTACAGTGAACCCTCATCTAGAGCTTTTCTCTTTGAAAACTTATTGTTGCTAGTAGTCCCTACTGCTACAATATGTTCTTCAAAGAGGATAATACCTCTAGAAACCATCAAGAGAGATATGACTACCTTGGGGGTTGTTGCTAAAAGCCTAGTTAGTTCTCTCCCTTATAGGTCCCTTAAATAGGGGCACGAAGCAAACACGCTGCGTGCCATTTTTCACACTGCCATGCATGAGTATCATATACCCTTTTGCTTATGTTCGGTAAATATTGTCATACTGTGTACATTCCCGCATTGTGTCTTTTGCATAGGCATTGCATATGGGTTCTTCTTGATCCCTACTGTAAACAAACCAACGGAGGGTCCGTGTCGCCTTCTTAAAAACGTGCGTTGGGGCATTTTGCTACCCCTATACGTTGTATCTAAGAAGGGGACAAATTCCCCGGACCCCCGCATTCCTAGATTGCATCTGTGTCATATGCATTCCATCATGCATTCATCCATCCCACCCATGAGATATCGGAGTTTTGATTTGCACCAGCTTTTGTCTCACTTTAGTAAGCATGGGAACAAATCAAACCGGCAAGAGGTTCTACCAAGTCAAGGTCAAAAGCCCAGATACCACCAGCATCAAGGAATTAGGGCGGTTGATGGAACCCCTCCAAATGCAAGCCTTCCGCAAGACTTACGGAAAGATCTTAGAGTTGACCATAGCAGAGGTGTCCATAGAAGCCATTGCATCACTTACCCAATACTACGACCAGCCTTTGAGGTGCTTCACATTCGCAGACTTCCAATTAGTACCAACCATTGAAGAATTTGAGGAAATTCTAGGATGTCCTCTCGGGGGAAGAAAACCATATCTTTCCTCCGGGTGTCTCCCCTCTTTGAGCAGAATTGCAACTGTGGTCAAGGATTCAGCAAGAGGTTTGGACCGCATAAAACAGACTCGGAACGGCATAGCGGGCCTACCACAGAAGTACCTAGAAGACAAGGCGAGGGGTATGGCCAATCAAGGAGACTGGGTCCCGTTTATGGATGTGTTGGCTTTGCTAATTTTTGGGGTCGTCCTCTTTCCAAACGTGGATGGTTTGGTAGACCTAGCAGCAATCGACGCTTTCCTTGCCTACCACTATAGCAAGGAAAGTCCGGTGGTAGTTGTCTTGGCAGATCTATTTGACACATTTGACCGAAGGTGCGAAAAGAGTAGCGCACGGATCATCTGTTGCTTACCCGCCCTCTGTGTTTGGTTGGTTTCACACTTGTTCCAACAAGACACAAGACGTCCATGTCCGCTCCTGAGCCATCGCTCGTGTACTGAAAAGAGGAGAATAGATTGGGACCAGCTCTTGGCCGGGATAGGAGGTAGAACAATCAGTTGGTTCCCCCGATGGAAGGAAGGGAAAGAAGGAGTCCTTTTCTCATGTGGAAGATACCCAAACATTCCGCTGGTAGGAACGAGGGGTTGTATTAACTACAATCCCGCGCTCGCTATAAGACAACTAGGGTACCCCATGAGGGGAGCACCGACGGAAGAAAGCATGTCTCCTTTCCTTGTGAGGGATTTCGGCGCACAAAATTCCGAGACTATACAAAGAATCCATAAGGCATGGGAAACCCCGTTAAGGAAAGATCAAGAGCTTAGAGGCATTCGTAATGGCATCATTGGTGGGTACCACGAATGGCTGAAAGTTCATATACGAGGTTTAGATTGGCTCGCCAAGTTAAAAGTCGTCAGCGAAGAGAATTTTGAAGCACCGGAAGAAGACAAAGAAGTCCAAGCTCTCAAAAGCGAGTTAGGAAAGGCAAAACTTGCCAAGGAGAAGTTCAAGTTGGCCGCTACACACGTTCGGAAGGAGTGTGCCGGGTTACGGGAAGAGAATGCAATTATCGCAAGAGCCCTTGAACAAGAGACCAAGAGGGCCCGCAAGGAAGAGTATGGCCGGAACAAATTTCGCGGAGCTCTATGGGGTAGCAATAGTGAACTCAAGTTGCGAAAGGAAGAAAGGGACCAGTCGCGGGCACATAGCATGGTTTTGAAAGAGGAGTTAGTTGCCTGTTCGAGGTCCAAAAGAAGCTTGTCTCAGCGTTTATGCGAGACAGAGACCAACATGCTAGCTATCATTGCCAAGTACCAAGAAGAGTTAGGTCTAGCCGCGGCCCACGAGCATAGGATTGCGGACGAATATGCCCAAGTATACGCGGAAAAAGAGGCTAGAGGAAGAGTGATCGACTCTTTACACCAAGAGGCAACCATGTGGATGGATCGGTTTGCTCTTACCTTGAACGGGAGTCAAGAACTTCCCCGATTGTTAGCCAAGGCCAAGGCGATGGCAGACACCTACTCCGCCCCCGAAGAGATTCATGGGCTTCTCGGCTATTGTCAGCATATGATAGACTTAATGGCCCACATAATTAGAAATCGTTAGGAAACTTGTATGGTCTCTAAGACCTTGACATAGATACGACTTCCTTTTTAAAATAAAATGAGTTGGTCCCATGTTTCTACTCCAAAAAGCTTGTGCAAATCAAATCACTCCCGCATTTTATCTCTAGCATGCATTGTATGTGGGTCTCGTCCTTTGTCACGGGAAGCCGGAAGATCCATATCACCTTCTTAATTGTACACATGGGGCACTGCGCCCCCAAATGCGCAAGTAAGAAGAGATAATTTTCCGGGCTCTCGTGTCCGTAAAATGCATTCATATCATGCATCGCATAAGCATCTCTTCATAACACCATAATGGACATATCCTGCATTTGTCCGTTATCATATTCCGGCCTCACATTTTGCATGAGTCATGGCATCATCATGCGTATGCGTTCAACAAACTTTTTGATCTGCAAAATTGCATACCATTTGTTTTCATGTTTGCTCATCCTTGCGTTTTCCTCTACAAAACAAAAACAAAAAAGGGGGAAGCGTGAAACTTCACACTACATTCTTAGTTTCATGTGTTAGGCACCACGAGCCAACCATGTTGGGATCATAAACCCATTTCACTTAAAAACAAAATAATTGAACATGGTACCTAATGCATGGTTAACTAGGAAATGGTGTTTCTTCGGGCATCTCAATTTTATAATTACATTTTCCATGCATAAGCTTAAAGTACGCCCGAGTCATTCATCCCTATGAGATGTTGTTGAAGTATTGGCGATCAGAATTGTCATTCCTTGGATTATAGGGTTGAACCAAGCTCATGCTTTTATAAAAAGGTTCATCAAGTCAAGTTGAAATATGGAAGTAACCGTCTTGCAAAATTGGGGCAAAAGATGAATCGAGTCACATCACTGCTTCGTCTACTGCCAAACATATTTAGGATTGTTGATGTCCTTGTTACTTCCAGTTTCACCTTGACAAAGATGTCATGGACCATGTTGAAAATCTAAATTGATTCAACCCCATATCCTGCGTAAAAATTCGCAATACTTCAACTGTACATCATTCGCATACATCCATGCTTTTCATTGGTTGCATTGCTCATTTCATTCTTTCCTTGAAAAATAAAATAAAATAAAATAAAATGAACTTAATCATTGTTATAAAAAAAAAAAAAAAAAAAAAAAAAAAACATGCTTTACGGCGTCCTCACCGAACTTGTGCTAGAGCTAGAGTAATGGGTGAAGTAGAGGAGATACAAGAGAAGATGAAGGCCGACATGGAGGCCATTAAAGAGAAAATGGCCACAATGATGGAGGCCATGATGAGCGTGAAGAAGATAATGGAAGCCAATACGGTTGCAATTGCCGCTACCAGCGTTGTTGCTAAGGTGAACCCGATGCTCCCATCTGGCCTCAAGCAAATGAATCATCCAACCTCAAATATGGTAGGCAAAGATTTGGGAAGTACGGATGACCCCATGATGTGCAAATTCAAAACAAGCACGCCTTCCCGCCATATGGTTTGCCTCCCAAACTATACACCACCCAATGTGGTGTACATTCCCAATGAGGATGTCAATAACTCCACTCCCATACTCATTAAAAAGCCAACAACCTCAATCTGATCATGCACATGCCTCTCGACCCATGGAGGAGACACATGAAATTCCCCACCACGATCTAGCTGACTTCGAGCCTTGGCTCGGATATGCCACTGAAGGGCAAGCAGTTGGTGGTATACCCTTTGAAAACACTTTGGAGGGCCCTCAGTTTCGCCCACAACCACAACCATTGCATTTTGCGGTGGGAAGAGCCCCTCCTGCTATGGCCGAAAAGGGAAAGTTGGATCATCTAGAGGAAAGGCTCAGGGCCATTGAAGGAGGTGAAGATTATGCCTTTGCTAAAAGAGTTGTTCCTAGAACCCAATATCATCACCCCTCCCAAGTTCAAGGTGCTGGACCTTGACAAGTACAAGGGGACTACTTGTCCCAAGAACCATCTAAAGATGTATTGTCAGAAGATGGGGGGATACGCAAAAGATGAGGAATTGCCAATACATTCCTTCCAAGAAAGTCTTACTGGGGTAGCTGTTACCTGGTACACTAACTTGGAATCTTCCCGAGTCCATTCTTGGAAGGACCTAATGGTTGCCGTTGTTAGGCAGTATCAATACAATTTTGATATGGTTCTGGATAGGATGCAACTACAGAACATTTGCAAAAAGGGGGACGGATCTTTCAAAGAACATGCCCAAAAGGTGGAGGGATCTGGCGGCCCAGGTGGTACCCCCAATGATGGAAAGGGAGACGATGATCGTGATGGTAGACACATTATCGGTACTCTACTATGAAAAGATGGTGGGCTGCACACCTTCAAGTTTTACAGATTTGGTCTTCGCCAGCAAAAAGATCGAAGTGGATCCGAAAAGAGGCAAATTTGATCATCCTACTAGGACGACTGAGAAAACTGGGGCAAATGAAGAGGGTGAGAAAGAGGGAGAAACCCATGCTGTGACTATCATTCCTATACGGCCAAGTTTCCCACCAACCCAACAATGTCATTACTCAGCCAGTAACAAACCTCCTCCTTACCCACCACCCAGTTATCCACAAAGGCCATCCCTAAATCAACCACAAAGTCTGTCTACCGCACTTCCAATGACAAAGACCACCTTTAGCACAAAAAAAAAAAAAAAAAAAAAAAACACCAACAAAAAGGAATTTTGCAGCAAAAAGCCTATAGGGTTCACCCCAAATTCCGTTGTCATATGCCAAACTTGATCCCATATCTACTTGATAATTCAATGGTAGCCATAACCCTAGCCAAGGTTCATCAACCTCCATTTCTCCGAGAATACGACTCGAACGCAACGTGTGCTTGTCACGGAGAAGCCCCGGGGCGTTCCATTGAGCATTGTAGGGCTCTGAAGCGTAAGGTGCAAGGTCTAATTGATACGGGCTGGCTGAAATTTGAGGAGAATTGTGTGTAAATCCTGACATTGACAAGAGATGCCACACATGGGGCAATTTTGAAAGCTGTTGTTAGGTGTCCCTAATGACTCATCAGGGTTTCCAAGTTTATGCCATTATTGTAAACCACAGCTACAATGTTAAATGAAATGGATAAAGTTGATATCTTTGTCCCTCATCCTCTCACAAATGCATGTTTGCTTATTCAACTTTCACCGGAATGTGGGTGCAAGCCATTGGTCTGTTTGCTCAAGCGACCTGCGCTCCTGAGTGTTGACTTACAAGACTGTTCAATCAGAGATTACTCGTCTTGCACGTTGGTGGGGGTGCCGTAAAACAACGAGTAAAGTTCAAAACAAATAAGTTTCAAAATAAAATAAAATGAAAGTGTTCAAAAAGAAAAAAAAAACATTTGATTGACTGTGCTTTCAAGACGTTCATGTGACCTCATTTTATCATCCTGGAAAGTTTGTCTTTTTAGAGAGAAGTGAGTTATCAAGAATAGGATGTTGGACAAATGGCCTCAGTTACCTTGAGAAGAAGAGGGGATTGAATTAAGATGCAAAGACTATTCCCCAATTGAACTATCAATCTCTCTTTTCGGATTAACAATGCACACAGGGATAACCCTTCCCTTGTGTTCAGAAATCCTCTACAACAAAAGACCCACGGTCTCTTAATCCCTTTTCAGAAATAAGAAGAAGAGAAGAGGAGGTCTCTCGTAAAAGAGGTAGATTGTAAAATGAAGATCAATCAAAAATTCCTTATTGAATAAGCAAGTGGTTGACCAAGGAATATTTTTGAGAGGATAAGACATTTCAGTTCAGAAAAACTCTTGATCTTTCGAGAGGATAAAACTGTTTGGGCAATGAAAACTCTCTTTAAAACATTTGAATGGCCATTCATAAAACATTTGAATAGATATGTCTCTTGGAAATTATTTTCTGAAAATCCCCTCTGGTAATCAATTACAGGACTTACGTAATCGATTACAGGTTTTAAAAATTTGAATAAAAACATTTTTAACTACTGGTAATCGATTACCAGAGAGCAAATCTCAATTTGAAAGGATAGAATTCCTTGGTCAAACCTTTTGCTTCTTCAATTTGGAAACTTCTTCCTAAGATTCTAGAGATAAACTTGATCATATATCTTGATTTTCTTGGATTCTTGTCTTAAATAAAACTTAGAAGCACTTGATCCTTTGGCATCATCAAGACATCAAAACATCTTGCTTCTACATAGGAGTCATTTGACTTAATCCATCAACTGAAAAAAATCCTTCAACTATTTCTCGTCCTTGGAAAATTCTTTTTGCAAGAATCAACTGCTTCTTTCATTCTTCCTCACTACGAGGTCATGAAAACAAGACAATGATGGTTACCTCATAGCCTTACACTGGGGCAATGAGGGGCACCGTGCATGAGCCTCAAGCGAACCTAGGGGCAGATTAGAAGTTCTCACCCAATAGGTTCCCTCCTACAAGGTCATGACGAAAGGCAACGATTGGTACCTCAAAGCCTTACACTGGGGCAATGAGGGGCACCGTGCATGAGCATCAAGTGAACATAGGGGCCGATCAAAAGTTCTCACCCATCGATGTTTTTAACAAAAAAGGGAGGACAAACCCTAGGATTTCAATGGATTGATTAAACATCAAACGACTCCATTGCCGTCACTCCAAAATGGTCAAGTGACTAAATCAAACAGAACACACACTCTGAGGGAGTTCCCGGAGAGATTTGCAAAAAAGATAGGATGAGGTTGCATGAATTATCAACTCTTTCAAAAGGACAGTCAATCTGTGTTTTCCAAAAAAAAAAAAAAATCAAATCAAAATCAAAATCACAAAATAGGGAAAGAATGCCATGAACATTGTACAACTTTCCATTACATTGCATTGTTTCATATAAAGTCCGCATTTACCCAAATTTCACAACAAAGGTTGCATGCATTTGCATCCCTCAAAATCATGTTAACTACATAGATTCCCTACATCTAAATGTCCAAATCTTTTGAATTTGGGATGACCGGCTCTCTCGATGAGTCGATCTCTTGCTTTCTCATAAGGATGGACCCTCGGGTACTAGTACCCTGGTCTTCAGAGGACTACATGTCCTCACCTTCAGAGGGTTACATGTCCTCGCCATCAGAGGACTTCATGTCCTCGCCATCAGAGGGCTGCACGCCCTCACCTCCAGAGGACTACCTGTCCTCGCCTTGAGAGGGCTACACGCCCTCACCTTGGGTACTAGTTACCCTCACCGTTGAGAGGACTACACGTCCTCACCATCAAAGGGCTGCACGCCCTCACCTCTAGAGGACTACATGTCCTCGCCTTGAGAGGGCTACACGCCCTCACCTTGGGTACTAGTTACCCTCATCGTTGAGGGGACTACACGTCCTCGCCTTGAGAGGACTACACGTCCTCACCATCAGAGGACTACACGCCCTCACCTTGGGTACTAGTTACCCTCACCGTTGAGAGGACTACACGTCCTCGCCTTGAGAGGACTACACGTCCTCACCATCAGAGGGCTGCACACCCTCACCTCTAGAGGACTACATGTCCTCGCCTTGAGAGGGCTACACGCCCTCACCTTGGGTACTAGTTACCCTCACCGTTGAGAGGACTACACGTCCTCGCCTTGAGAGGACTACACGTCCTCACCATCAGAGGGCTGCACGCCCTCACCTCCAGAGGACTACCTGTCCTCGTCTTGAGAGGGCTACACGCCCTCACCTTGGGTACTAGTTACCCTCACCGTCAGAGGACTACACGTCCTCGCCTTGAGAGGACTACACGTCCTCGCCAACAGAGGGCTGCACGCCCTCACCTTCAGAGGACTACATGTCCTCGCCTTGAGAGGGCTACACGCCCTCACCTTGGGTACTAGTTACCCTCACCGTTGAGAGGACTACATGTCCTCGCCTTGAGAGGGCTACACGCCCTCACCTTGGGTACTAGTTACCCTCACCGTCAGAGGACTACACGTCCTCGCCTTGAGAGGACTACACGTCCTCACCATCAGAGGGCTGCACGCCCTCACCTCTAGAGGACTACATGTCCTCGCCTTGAGAGGGCTACACGCCCTCACCTTGGGTACTAGTTACCCTCACCGTTAGAGGACTACACGTCCTCGCCTTGAGAGGACTACACGTCCTCACCATCAGAGGGCTGCACGCCCTTACCTCCAGAGGACTACATGTCCTCGCCTTGAGAGGGCTACACGCCCTCACCTTGGGTACTAGTTACCCTCACCGTCAGAGGACTACACGTCCTCGCCTTGAGAGGACTACACGTCCTCACCACCAGAGGGCTGCACGCCCTCACCTCCAGAGGACTATAAGTCCTCGCCTTGAGAGGGCTACACGCCCTCACCTTGGGTACTAGTTACCTTCAACTTCAGAGGACTACACGTCCTCGCCGTCAAAGGGTCATGTGCCTTCACCTTTGTAGGGCTACACGCCCTCACATTCAGAGGACTACACGTCCTCACCTTTAGAGGACTACACGTCCTCGCCGTCAGAGGACTACGCGTCCTCACTTTCAGTGGGCTCCACATCCACACCCTAAAAGAATTTAAGGTCCTCTGCCCTTAAATGCTTAACCGAGACTTGCACTTCCGGTTAAGGGGCCAGTAGTTTCCTTTTAACGGTTCCTGGGCCACCCCCTGATATTGGAGGAGGGCCAACTGTGCGAGCACAACCAGAGAGGGAGGCTATCATACAGCTATTATGCATACCGGGGCAAGATTTCACCCGGGCCACTGCAAAGAGACGAGTGTGGATCATGCGCACCAACATGACCACTCTTACACAGATATAGATGACATTGCTACTTAGCAACATTCTGCCCAGCGACCGCAATGCCAATCTCCCCCTGCAAAAGTATCAGTTGGTCTGTGTCGTCCCGACATGGGTAAGTATGCATATGGTTCAACTGATTTCTGATACCATCTATTGTTTGCAGGGATCGCACCCACAAGACACCCAGTGGACCCGGAAAAGTCCAACAGGGCCCTGGGGTTTCCAGCTCTGGTTACGGGCCTCTATCAGTCCTACAGGGTGCCCGTACCCCCCGGCAAGGTTATGTCATCATAGGTAAGTATGCACATCGCTCAACTGATTTCTGATTTCATCAATTGTTTGCAGGGATCGCACCTGCAAGACACCTAGTGGACCCGAAGAAGTCCAATAGGGTCTTGGAGTTGTCAAGCTCTAATTACGGGTCTCTGTCAGTTCTACGGAGTACCTGTCACCTCCAGCAAGGGCATCAGGCCCCCTACTAATCGAGCTTTCATCAAGAAGTACTGCGCCCCCAGGCAGGCGCAGGGCGAAGCACCATAGCAGCATTGGGATGGCCGGTAGCAGGCAATAGACACACCGCCACCACCTCTAAAGTTCACCTCAGCTCATCCATAAAAAGGTTAGAGCGTTGCCTACGACACATGGCCGACCAATAGGCAACCAAGTCCAAAGCCAAAGGTAAGCAAAGTACTAGGTCAATGACCGACAAGTCATAAGGCGTCCAGCTAAAGACGTTAAAGAAGCGCTGCTAGGAGGCAACCTAGTACCTTTTGAATCTATGCTTGTTATTTGATCACTTTTTATAGTAGGACGCACCTAGTTGCTCATGATCCTGGGGATTTAAATAAAACAAGCGCAAGCTCGGAAGGTAGTCATACCTCACAAAATATATATATGTATGTTTAGGTAGTGAAAATACCTTAGATATGCATGTATGTAAACAAAAAAAATACCTCACAAAATATATATATGTATGTTTAGGTAGCAAGATACCTTAGATATGCATGTGTGTAGCAAAAAGATACCTCACAAAATATATATATGTATGTTTAGGTAGCAAGATACCTTAGATATGCATGTATGTAGCAAAAAGATACCTCACAAAATATATATATGTATGTTTAGGTAGCAAGATACCTTGGATATGCATGTATATAGCAAAAATACCTCGCAAAAATATACACATGTTTAGGTAGCAAAATACCTCATGAAAAAAAAAAGAAGGGGGAAAAGAGAAAACAAACAAGAAAAAGAAATAAACAAATGATAATGATAAAAAAAAAAAAGAAGAAGGAGAAAAAAAAAAAATAAGTTGTCTAGCTGAAAAACCAACATGCTTTTGAAAAGAGATGACTTCCAACTTTTCTTTGAAAAAAATTCACTGATCATAGCTAGTTTTTGGAAAAAAAAAATGTGTATACACCTGAAGGGTGAATGCTGTGAAAGTTTTCCCGGACGCCCAAAATGGACTCGGATGAATGCACAAATTGATAAAAGAACATATTTTGGAAACATTGGGTTGATTAAAATAGAGGAAATGAATCCTAAGCCCTAGCATCACATGACCATAAAAGTTTGACACTTGAGTGTCCACATAGGTGCATGCATGACCAGTTTTGCATAAAATTTCCAAATCATCATTTTTGCATTTGTGTCATGGAAATAATGTGGGGCATCCCTTTTATCCTTGAACCAAACCAAACCCTGACATGTATCATGTCTAGCCATTCTACAAGCCTTGAGCCAAAATCCCGACTCACCATAAACCTTGACCCAGGGTGAGAATGTTAAACCTTACCCTCGGAAGCAAAGAAAAAAAAAAAAGAAAGAGAAAGGAAATTCCCAATCAAAGAGTGGGAGAAAGCAAAAAGAAAGAGAAAGGAAATTCCCAATCAAAGAGTGGGAGAAAGCAAAAAGAAAAGAAAGGAAATTCCCAATCAAAGAGTGGGAGAAAGCAAAAAGAAAAGAAAGGAAATTCCCAATCAAAGAGTGGGAGAAAGCAAAAAGAAAAGAAAGAAGTTCCCAATCAAAGAATGGGAGAAAGAAAAAAAAAAGGGGAGAAAAGAAGGAAAGAAAGCTCCTGATCAAGGATCGAAAGAAAACAGAAGAAATGTGCAGAGAGGTCTTTGGACCGGACAATATCTGAACAATACAGAATTGTCACCAAATGAACAAAAGAGGAAGGAAAGGAAACCACGACCTAAAATGGTCTTCTCCCTTTAATTACCAACCAAAATCCCGTGCGCTAGCGACCTTTTTTTTCTCGCCCCGCACTAAACAAAAAAAACAGAAAAAGAAAAAGCCAGGAAAATCAAAAGCCAAAAACACACAAAAGCCGAAAGAAGAAACCACCAAAAGAACCCATTCCCAAGGGAAGTCCTATTTGATCCATGATCACGCATGTAATTTTCGATTTGATAGGAAATAATTTGCAAAGTCAAGTCATGACATATCTATGGTTCGGAATTAGGATAAAACACTTACCTGTGCGAGATTGATACACTTTGAGTGGATTTCTTCTATTTTTGTTGAACCCAGTGTTTCCTCTAAATGGTCATTTAGAAACGAAATGCTAACATCCAAAATCTCATTTATGGTTATGGGAGATTTCATCAGCAGACTCTCCTTCCCCGGTAGACGCATTGTTTTTCACTCAAAAAGGCATATGCTGCTCTAAATCAGTTGGAATATTTGTCTCTTTGCTAAAGCATGTTTGCATTTTAGTGGAGAAAACACCGAGACTTTTTCAAGTCTCACAAGTTATCCAGAACTACGTAGGTCTGAGTTCCTCATTGGAGGATACGTAGGAGCAAGAGCCTTGCTTTTGTCGGCCGCCCCATAATCTTTGTCATACTGACCCTGAGGTCATGTGACATGCACCCTTGTATCATCCAGAGGCGGCGGGCCCGATGATACGCGGAGATACCTTACGGTTATCCGCACCCTTTTTGTCATCCAGAGGCGGCGGGCCCGATGACAAGCAGAGACCAAGTTTGGTCATTCTGCACCCATGATACGCGGAGATACCTTATGGTTATTCGCACCCTTTTGTCATCCAGAGGCGGCGGGCCCGATGACAAGCAGAGACCAAGTTTGGTCATTCTGCACCCATGATACGCGGAGATACCTTATGGTTATTCGCACCCTTTTGTCATCCAGAGGCGGCGGGCCCGACGACAAGCAGAGACCAAGTTTGGTCATTCTGCACCCATGATACGCGGAGATACCTTATGGTTATTCGCACCCTTTTGTCATCCAGAGGCGGCGGGCCCGATGACAAGCAGAGACCAAGTTTGGTCATTCTGCACCCATGATACGCGGGGATACCTTATGGTTATTCGCACCCTTTTGTCATCCAGAGGCGGCGGGCCCGATGACAAGCAGAGACCAAGTTTGGTCATTCTGCACCCATGATACGCGGAGATACCTTATGGTTATTCGCACCCTTTTGTCATTCAGACACAGTGGTGTCCGATGGCACGCAGAGACCAAGTTTGGTCATTCTGCACCCATGATACGCGGAGATACCTTACGGTTATCCGCACCCCTTTGCCATTCAGACACAGTCGTGTCCGATGGCACGCAGAGACCAAGTTTGGTCATTCTGCACCCATGATACGCGGAGATACCTTACGGTTATCCGCACCCCTTTGCCATTCAGACACAGTCGTGTCCGATGGCACGCAGAGACCAAGTTTGGTCATTCTGCACCCATGATACGCAGAGATACCTTACGGTTATCCGCACCCCTTTGCCATTCAGACACAGTCGTGTCCGATGGCACGCAGAGACCAAGTTTGGTCATTCTGCACCCATGATACGCGGAGATACCTTATGGTTATTCGCACCCTTTTGTCATCCAGAGGCGGCGGGCCCGATGACAAGCAGAGACCAAGTTTGGTCATTCTGCACCCATGATACGCGGAGATACCTTACGGTTATCCGCACCCCTTTGCCATTCAGACACAGTCGTGTCCGATGGCACGCAGAGACCAAGTTTGGTCATTCTGCACCCATGATACGCGGAGATACCTTACGGTTATCCGCACCCCTTTGCCATTCAGACACAGTCGTGTCCGATGGCACGCAGAGACCAAGTTTGGTCATTCTGCACCCATGATACGCGGAGATACCTTACGGTTATCCGCACCCCTTTGCCATTCAGACACAGTCGTGTCCGATGGCACGCGGAGACCAAGTTTGGTCATTCTGCACCCATGATACGCGGAGATACCTTACGGTTATCCGCACCCCTTTGCCATTCAGACACAGTCGTGTCCGATGGCACGCAGAGACCAAGTTTGGTCATTCTGCACCCATGATACGCGGAGATACCTTATGGTTATTCGCACCCTTTTGTCATCCAGAGGCGGCGGGCCCGATGACAAGCAGAGACCAAGTTTGGTCATTCTGCACCCATGATACGCGGAGATACCTTACGGTTATCCGCACCCCTTTGCCATTCAGACACAGTCGTGTCCGATGGCACGCAGAGACCAAGTTTGGTCATTCTGCACCCATGATATGCGGAGATACCTTACGGTTATCCGCACCCCTTTGCCATTCAGACACAGTCGTGTCCGATGGCACGCAGAGACCAAGTTTGGTCATTCTGCACCCATGATACGCGGAGATACCTTACGGTTATCCGCACCCCTTTGCCATTCAGACACAGTCGTGTCCGATGGCACGCAGAGACCAAGTTTGGTCATTCTGCACCCATGATACGCGGAGATACCTTAGGGTTGTTCGCACCCATTCTTTTGCTATCTGTAAGACAGAACGCTTGATAGCATGCAGGGGCTGACACAGTCTTCTGCACCTTTTGTTCCTCCGGGAACAACAAAGTCATTTACATGCGGAAATTTCATGGTCGCCTGCAACTCTCGTCAACCGAGAGGAGCGAAATGAGTGTCATACACTGATTTTTGGGGACCTTTGCTTGATGACATGTGACCATTCTTTGGTCCTTGTGAGGTGCTTGGCACCCATCATTAGGCAATTTGTGAAATCCTAGGAACGACAAGTCACGGTCACCCGCGACTCCCGTCAAATCGAGAGGGACGAAATTAGTGTCTTATCTTTACTTTTCTTTTATCTCCAATAAAAGACAAGTAAAGAGGGGCAACTGTCATACCCTAATTTCGTCCGGGGACCTTTGCTTGATGACATGCGACCATTCTTTGGTCCTTGTAAGGTGCTTGGCACCCATCATTAGGCAATTTATGAAATTCCAGGACATGCCGAAAAACCAAAAAAATGTTGGTGCACAATCCGTAAGTTTCCGTGACACATCGGAAATCAAATGGAAGCATCGTTGCATAATTAAGTGAGGTTCCGTAACATTCCGTAAGTCAAAAAGGGGATGATTATGTAATCCGCAAGGTTCCGTAACATTACGGAAAGAAAACAAGTATCGTTACGAAATTCGTAAGTTTCCGTAACTTTACGAAAAAAGAATCACCATAAAACAGCAGAGGGGGGGGTGTACTTAGTAAAAATGCGGGTGCAAATAGCACCCAGGCCCACTTGGGCCCTCCAGAAGATTCCTCCAGAAGGCGGTTGCTTCTGGAGGAAGCAACCCTGCTCGCCTGGGCGAGCTGAGCTCGCCTGGGCGAGCTGGGCGGCAACCACCTCCCCTATTTTGCTATAAATAGGGGAGGAATGCAAGAAGAAAAGGGTCCAGCCCCTTAGGCACTTCTCTCTCTTTCGAATTTGCTTGGAAAAATTGTTTCCGTGAAGAAAATCTAAGCCGAGGCGCTTCCGAAACGTTTCCGTAACGTTTT
Source organism: Glycine max (assembly GCF_000004515.6). NCBI lineage: Eukaryota > Viridiplantae > Streptophyta > Magnoliopsida > Fabales > Fabaceae > Glycine > Glycine max. Next base: position 32,928,334 of record NC_038251.2, read on the forward strand.
CCGTGAGGAATCTCGCAAAGGTTTGAACCGTTCTTCGACGTTCTTCATTCGTTCTTCATCGTTCTTCGATCTTCAACGGGTAAGTACCTCGAACCAAGCTTTTCGATTCATTCTATGTGCCCGTAGTGGTCCACATTGTGTTTCGTGCATTTTGATTCTCGTTTTGTTTACTTTTTATACCCCCTGTTGACGTGCTTAAGCCATTTTACTTAAGTCGTTTCTCGCTTAACTTAAAAATAAAATAAATTTCCACCGAACGTTTGAATTGCATTATCCGTTAACTTCGGTTAAAATCAATTCCGGCCGTTCGGTCGTGCCGTAACCACGTTGGAAATCAAAAAGAGTTAAAAAATAATATAATAAATCAAAAAAAATATCTTTTTAGTGAAATAAAGCGGAAAATCAATTGGACGTTTTCTCTTTGGGATTTCTCATTCTTAATCGAATTGATTAATAACTAAAGTGAAACTAAGGTTAAAATCAACTCGCCTAGTCAAGCTCGTCCACAAAAATAGGCTTTTGAAAGTTCGTCATTTCAATTCCTCACTAAGTAAAATGGATCATTTTTAAGGTCCAACGCCTTGAAATGATCACCACTTAAGTAAAAAAGAATCACTTGACAAAAAGAAAGAACTACGTAGGTCTGAGTTCCTCATTGAGGATACGTAGGAGCAAAAGCCCCGCTTTTGTCGACCACCCCAAGAGATCGTTAATGGTCCAATGCCTTAACGTTTCTCTCCTTTCGAAAACAAGAGATCGTTAATGGTCCAACGCCTTAACGTTTCTCATCTTTCAAAATCAAAAGACCGTTTAATGGTCCAACACCTTAAATGACCTTTTGTTCAAATAAAAACATATTTTGCAAAAAAGACAAAAAACAAACTTAACCAAACACTTTGTTCCGAAAGAACTACGTAGGTCTGATTTTCTCATCCCAAATTGAGGAATACGTAGGAGCAAAGGGAAACACCCTTGTCAACCACAAAAAAGAAAAAATATAAAAAGGGTATAAAGGATATAAGAACATAAAAGGGAACATAAAAATCAAAGTCATGTTTGCACATTCGATTAAAGGCTGCCGTCCCTTGGGACGGGCGTGTGGGGTGCTAATACCTTCCCCGTGCGTAAATACAACTCCCGAACCTTTCACTAAAAAGTTCGTAGATCGCGTCTTTTCCGGTTTTTCCGACGTTTTCCTCAAATAAACGTTGGTGGCGACTCCGCGCGTATTCCTTTCGTGGAACACGCATCCCGCGAGTCTCGCGTCGCCCTCCCGCCGAAGGGTAGGTTGCGACACATCTCATGCCATAAAGTCAGAAATGTATAAACAGAATCAGAAGGACTTTCTCAGGCTTGTAGTGAGGCTTGGCTACAAAAATTCATTGGTTTTTCTAGGATTCAAAGGTTTAGATTCTAAGAGAGCATAAATCCTAGACTTATCCAAATGGTCTTGTGTCATACAAGTAGCTTTCTCACTATCTCTTCCTCTTAATTTGCTTTTGATCTTATTGTAACAACACAATTTTTTTTTTAACATACAACTTATTTGTTGTGTGTGCTGATGCTTTACCTTTTTCTTTGCATTCTAACTGACTTTACTCCCCCAAATTTGGGGTAAATTTTGCCTTGAACCATATGCTCTCCTAGAATCTAAGCAAGGTATCAGGAGATAATTATTTAAGTCCAGGGTTCAAATTATGACAAAATCACTCAGCTTAAAAAGGGTGCAAAGGATATAATTATCATTCAAGGTAAGATTTTTGGTCAAAAGGCTTGTGTATGTACAATCATGGCCTTCATCATATTCTCATTTATACATTTCATTCCAAAATTCAGAGATTCATGCAAAGATTATTACTCACAGCTAGTCGTTCACTCACAGTTTAAGTTCACACTCTCACCGGTTTTGGTTCAAGCTTTTCTTTCTTAATCAATTTGTCTACTAACCATGGTTGTCAAACTCTAGAGTCAACTCATAGACTCTTACGAGTTTACTTCAGTCCCGCGAGTTGACTCAGAAGCAAACTCGTTTTTGAGCAGACTCGTGGACTCGGAGTGGACTCGTGTAAACTCGTAAGAGTCTACGAGTTGACTCTAGAGTTTGACAACCATGCATAAGTGTTCAAAATTAAAGCATTTAAATAATTAAAAAACACAGATGTTTTCAAAGAAGCATGTCCAATCCTCTAATAGGATCATCTCCATGAATATCATCACTTTCATCACCATCTCCATCTCCATCATCATCATCAAGGTCTTCCTCAGATTGTGCATCATCATTAGGTTCCATGAAAATTAAATTATCTAGATCAAAAGCTTAAAATAGATATCAAATATGCTATATTAGAAATAGTTAAAACTTAAAATAATACACAAGCAAATTTTAAATCTGAGAAAGTTCAGAAATTATACCTTTTCTTGGTGTTATTAAAGCTTCATTTTATCTTCTCTTTTTCATTTTCCATCTCCTCACATATGAAAAATATAATTCTGTTGAATTTCAGTAACAAGATTGATCCAACTCCAACATTGTAGGGTCAGTTGTTGTGTTTTGTAATAGACTAATATGAAGTATGAACTATGAGCTTATTGTCATTTGTTTACAAATTGGTGCATTTTGAATATATTTACTTATTATCCATATCTTTTTTTTACGAAGTAGACTTTTACGAGTCTACGAGTCGATTCTACGAGTTGACTCGTAGAAACTCTCACGAGTCTGCATAGACTCTCGATATTGATAACCTTGCTACTGACTAACAATTCTAATTGCAAGTTCACATTCTTGTTCTTCCTTTGTCTAACATACACACTTGCTCAAACTCATGAAAAGAAGCACAAATTCCATCAAAATCATTCACTCAATTCAAAATAAAGACATACACCCATTTTTCACAAAAAGATAAGAGTGTTTCACTGCCATGTCATAAAAAACTTAGTTAAACTTTTCAAAATGCTTCAAGATGAGCAAACTAATTACCCATAAATAAAACTAGCAGTGTATGTAAACATAAAGGAAATACTGTATGAAAACCAAAATTCTAATAATAATAAATCAAAAAGCAAAACGTATCATCAGGAATCAAATTTCCTGTGACGGGTCCTGGGTGTCCTGTGTCTGACCATCCTCCTCATCTATTAGTTGAAGCACTGGAGTAGTTGGAGGAGAAGTGTCCATAGCTAGGACTTGTGTAGTCGGGTCCTCTGGCATCTCTAGAAAAGGAGTGGAGGGGTCTGCTGCAGGCTGAGGTGAGGGTAGGTTTACCACTGGTGCAGAAGGCTCTGAAGTAGCCTCAAGGGATCGCTCAGGAGTGGCAGCAGCTACCTGTCTCACCTGTGTCTCCTCTGCCTCTTCTCCTATATCAAATGGCTCTGGGATGGTGGCCTCGGATGACTTATACTCCATATGTTGAGGTACCTGGGTGGTGGAACCTTCATCTTCCCTATGAAGAGAAGGTTGGGTCCCGGGCCAGGCTACCATCTCCTTGAACTGCTCAACTGAAGGAATAGATCCTGGAGGCGCCACCACCTGTAAAATTTGTAGTAAAATGATTTGTCCCTGATGAATTCTCTGAAGCATGGCTTCAAAGTGCTAAGAATATGTCTGAGTTAGGACAGAAAGGGCTACTGAAGTGGATGCTGGAGTAGAAGCTGCAGAAGTTGAAGGAAGCTCAGCTGGCCTTGCCCTCGCCCTCCTAGCCCCTCGGATAGAAACTGTTAGATCGTCGGGATTCCAATAGTTCTTCCTGATGTAGGCCAAGTTAATGACCAGGCTCAGGCGCTCAAAGGTAAGGCTGTCAGAGACAACCCCTCTGGCCCTATATAATGCGGTGATAAGAGCAGGGAACCCAAGTCTAGACGTGTTAGACTGGGCTATAGAGGTCATCTGGCCAGAGATCAACGCTCCTATGTTCATATCCAAGCGAGAGACTAGGCCAAAGATCAGCCTAGCTCTGTCCGCTATCAGATCAGAGGTATGTGATGTGGGGGACAAGTTGGAGTATGAGAGGACACTCCACACCTGAGCTAGTGTAGTCAAATCCTTCCTGAGAATCTTCCCAGGATGGCCCTCAGAGTTCAAGATGAACCCTCAGCCAGGTATGCATAAGGCAGCCTCTATCTCTCTGAAGTCTGTAGGTAACCTGCAGTATCTGGAGTATGCGGGTAGAGTCTCTCCCTCAGCTAATACCACAGGTATCTCCAGGAATGTGTTGAGACTGTCAGCATCAATCTTCACCAAATGACCTCTGACTCTGGACTGCTTTGGTGGACGGTCCTCAGAACTGTATAAATTTGCATAGAACTCTTTCACCAAAGCCAGGTCTATGCTCCCATCGACTAAATTGGTGAGGCGTTTATGGAAATTATGCCTCTCCAATTCAGCCTTAAAGTCATCTAGCTCAGTGTGATAGAGCTCTACCTTCCTCTCAAGTAAAATGTTTCTCCCCAGAATATTATCTGTGTATCTGGTCCAAGCATCTAAGGAAGAGAATCTCCTTGTGTCATATTGTGTTGTGGGTCTTGAACCAATACTTTTACATTTCCTAGAAGCCATTTGTATATAAAGGAACCAAACAACTAATAAGGACACAAATTATTCAAATTTCAAAAATTGAAAAATAAAACTGAAAAAAAGACATTGGCCGCTTAGCGAGACATGGTCCGCTTAGCTGGCCTTTGCAAAAAAAAAAAAATGCTACCACTTAGCGACATGTGGAGCCGCTTAGTGGAAGTTGCAAAAATTCAGCTTCTGCAGAATTGGCTTAGTTGGATAGTGCCCGCTAAGCTGAACATATGCCGCAAGGATATGCGCTAAGCTCCTTAAAGGTTGTGCTTAGCGGCACCAATTCTTCAAAAATTCCACTAGGTATTGGGACCTTAGCGAGAGAAGCTCGCTTAGCTCAGAGGATGCTGCAACAAATCGCGCTTGGCTCAGGCAAGCTCGGCTTAGCGCGCGGCTATTAACAAAAAATTGTCTAAGTTACCTGGGCTTAGCGATTCAGCCTTGCTTAGCCACAAGTAGCTTAACAAGAGGATGAGTGTTCATCTCAAAGGATGAACTTGCTTAGTGCGGTAGGTGCGCTTAGCGAGTTCTTCCGAGAATGCCTATATACACAATGAGTACTGATGAACTTGCTTAGCGCAGCATGCTCGCTTAGCGAGTTCATCGCGTTTTTCAGAAAACGCAGAAAATGCAATTCATTTTCTTGCACTTTTCAAGCCTCTAAAAGGAATATCAAACATACAATGTGTGCACCATACTCAATACAGTATACAAGCATATATAGTCCTAATCTTAAACTAATTCTAACAAAACATAAAAACCCTAAAAATCTAAAACTACAGTTGAAGTCTTCTACCCTAAAGTTTAGAGAAGAAAAAGAGAAAAAGAATCAAGGAACTTACTTGGATTGTCAATGCTTTGGGATTGGAAGTAGACAATGCAAAGAGAAAGCATAGATGCAAAATGCACAAATTTTTGGAGAGAGAAAGTGTGCAGAGAAGGAGTTTCTGAAATCTAGCAAGTGTGAGTGTAACTGCTATTACACTCACTTAAGCAGTTTTTGAGACTTTCGCTTAGCGGACCGCTACACTAAGCGAGCCAGAGAGACGTTTGGTTTCTCAACTAGGCTCGCTTAGCGAACCTGCGCGTTTAGCCAACGTTTCAAATTCAAAATCAGTTTTTTTTAACACAGGCTTAGCTTAGCATGAGGGTAAGACTGCTTAGCGAGGTTTGCAGATCCGAAAAGCTGCAACTCTCGCTAAGCCAAGCTATGGCTGGGTTAGCTCAAATAATGCATCTTAAGTACAGAGGAGAATGCGCTTAGCTGATAAGGACTCTCTTAGCACTCACATTGCCGTAAGGAATCCAGCTTAGCTACCATGAGTGGTTCTTAGCTTTATGAACCCCAATTATGGCCGTAAGGAATTGCGCTTGGCGACACTAAGTCGCGCTTAGCCAAGGATAATGTGTCGCTTAGCGATCAGGATGAAGCTTAGCTGAATTCAGATTGAATTGAAGTTGGCTTAGCTTGGCATTGGCTAGCTTAGCAGAATGAATCAGCCTCAAATGCAAGGGTTGGGCGCTAAGCGCTTGAGACTCACGGCTTAGTGTATGAACAGAGATGCACTTAGCGCGAGGCTTGCTCTTAGCGAAAGGACTGTGTTTTTTTTTTCAAAAAAAATGTTTTCTAAGTTATTTTTCAGTCCTTTTTCCAAGAAATTGAAACCTTTATGTTAAACATTCAAAGATAGGCTGATATACTCCTATGTACAGATTATACAACAAGTTCCAAATGATTAAATGCATGAAAAACAAAAAATAGCAGAAATTAAAACTGGGTTGCCTCCCAGGAAATGCTTCTTTAACGTCATTTGCTTGACGCTTTTACCTCACTAGGTGATCTTATGTTTTGGTTCTTACTTTCAGAACCTCTTGACCTCCTTCCATTACCTGTAAGTAGACATTGTGTTCTGGAGCAGGCTTGTTTTCAACAAACAAATCAAAATCAATTTTCTGATCTTCAAAACCTAGCTCCAGCTTCTTCTTCCCCATATCAACTATGCAGCTTGAGGTCAACATGAATGGCCTTCCCAATATTACAGGGATGTCAGTATCTTCAGAGATATCCATTACCACAAAGTATGCCGGGAAGATAAAATGTTTTACTCTGACCAACACATCTTCAATAACTCCATATGGCCTGGTAATGGAGCGGTCAGCTAATTGTAAAATCATTTGAGTGGGCATTATTTCCATCTCTCCCAATCTTCTGCACATGGAGAGTGGCATCAAATTGATACTGACTCCCAAGTCAATAAGAGATTTTCCCACATTGACTTCTCCAATTGAACAAGGAATAGTTACACTCCCAAGATCTTTATGCTTGGGTGGAAGGATCTTTTGGATCCCAACACTACAGTTTCCTTCCACTATGATGTTTTCCTGATGAATATGTTTATGCTTCCTTGTTAATATATCTTTCAAGAATTTAGAGTAGAGTGGCACCTGCTGCAAAGTTTCTCTGAAGGGCATGGTGTCGCAACCTACCCTTCGGCGGGAGGGCGACGCGAGACTCGCGGGATGCGTGTTCCACGAAAGGAATACGCGCGGAGTCGCCACCAACGTTTATTTGAGGAAAACGTCGGAAAAACCCGAAAAGACGCGATCTACGAACTTTTAAGTTGAAAGGTTCGGGAGTTGTATTTACGCACGGGGAAGGTATTAGCACCCCACACGTCCGTCCCAAGGGACGGCAGCCTTTAATCGAATGTGCAAACATGACTTTGATTTTTTATGTTCCCTTTTTATGTTTCTATATCCTTTATACCCTTTTTATATTTTTTTCTTTTTTGTGGTCGACAAGGGTGTTTCCCTTTGCTCCTACGTATTCCTCAATTTGTGATGAGGAAATCAGACCTACGTAGTTCTTTCGGAACAAAGTGTTTGGTTAAGTTGTTTTTGTCTTTTTTGCAAAATATGTTTTTTATTGAACAAAAGGTCATTTAAGGTGTTGAACCATTAAACGGTCTTTTGATTTTGAAAGGGGAGAAACATTAAGGCGTTGGACCATTAACGATCTCTTGTTTTTGAAAGGAGAGAAACGTTAAGGCTTTGGACCATTAACGATCTCTTGTTTTTGAAAGGAGAGAAACGTTAAGGCATTGGACCATTAACGATCTCTTGTTTTTTTGAAAGGAGAGAAACGTTAAGGCATTGGACCATTAACGATCTCTTGGGGTGGTCGACAAAAGCGGGGCTTTTGCTCCTACGTATCCTCAATGAGGAACTCAGACCTACGTAGTTCTTTCTTATCAAGTGATTCCCTTTTTTTTTTTTTTTACTTAAGTGGTGATCATTTTAAGGCGTTGGACCTTAAAAATGATTCATTTTTACTTAGTGAGAAATTGAAATGACAAACTTCAAAAGCCTATTTTTGTGGACGAGCTTGACTAGGCGAGTTGATTTTAGCCTTAGTTTCACTTTAGTTATTAATCAATTCGGTTAAGAATGAGAAATCCCAAAGAGAAAACGTCCGATTGATTTTCCGCTTTATTTTACTAAAAGATGTCTTTTTGATTATTATATTATTTTTTACCTCTTTTTGATTTCCAACGTGGTTACGGCATGACCGAACGGTCGGAATTTATTTTAACCGAAGTTAATGGATAATACAATTCAAACGTTCGGTGGAAATTTATTTTATTTTTAAGTTAAGCGAGAAACGACTTAAGTAAAATGGCTTAAGCACGTCAACAGGGGGTATAAAAAGTAAACAAAACAAGAATCAAAATGCACGAAACACAATGTGGACCACTACGGGTACATAGAATGAATCGAAAAGCTTGGTTCGAGGTACTTACCCGTTGAAGATCGAAGAACGATGAAGAACGAATGAAGAACGTCGAAGAACGGTTCAAACCTTTGCGAGATTCCTCACGGAAAACGTTACGGAAACGTTTCGGAAGCGCCTCGGCTTAGATTTTCTTCACGGAAACAATTTTTCCAAGCAAATTCGAAAGAGAGAGAAGTGCCTAAGGGGCTGGGATCCCTTCCTTCTTCATTTCCTCCCCTATTTATAGCAAAATAGGGGAGGTGGTTGCCGCCCAGCTCGCCCAGGCGAGCTCAGCTCGCCCAGGCGAGCAGGGTTGCTTCCTCCAGAAGCAACCGCCTTCTGGAGGAATCTTCTGGAGGGCCCAAATGGGCCTGGGTGCTATTTGCACCCCCATTTTTACTAAGTACACCCCCCTCTGCTGTTTTTTTGGTGATTCTTTTTTCGTAAAGTTACGGAAACTTACGAATTTCGTAACGATACTTGTTTTCTTTCCGTAATGTTACGGAACCTTGCGGATTACATAATCATCCCCTTTTCGACTTACGGAATGTTACGGAACCTCACTTAATTATGCAACGATGCTTCCATTTGATTTCCGGTGTGTCACGGAAACTTACGGATTGTGCATCAATATTTTTTGGTTTTTCGGCATGTCCTGGAATTTCCTAAATTGCCTAATGATGGGTGCCAAGCACCTCACAAGGACCAAAGAATGGTCGCATGTCATCAAGCAAAGGTCCCCGGACGAAATTAGGGTATGACAGTTGCCCCTCTTTACTTGTCTTTTATTGGAGATAAAAGAAAAGTAAAGATAAGACACTAATTTCGTCCCCCTCGATTTGACGAGAGTCGCGGGTGACCATAAAATCTCCACATGCAAATGACTTGTTGTTCCCAGAATTTCACAAATTGCCTAATGATGGGTGCCAAGCACCTCACAAGGACCAAAGAATGGTCGCATGTCATCAAGCAAAGGTCCCCAAAAATCAGTGTATGACACTAATTTCGCTCCTCTCGGTTGACGAGAGTCGCGGGCGACCATGAAATTTCCGCATGTAAATGACTTTGTTGTTCCCGGAGGAACAAAAGGTGCAGAAGACTGTGTCAGCCCCTGCATGCTATCAAGCGTTCTGTCTTACAGATAGCAAAAGAATGGGTGCGAATAACCATAAGGTATCTCCGCGTATCATGTGTGCAGAATGACCAAACTTGGTCTCTGCGTGCCAACGGACACGACTGTGTCTGAATGGCAAAGGGGTGCGGATAACCGTAAGGTATCTCCGCGTATCATGGGTGCAGAATGACCAAACTTGGTCTCTGCGTGCCATCGGACACGACTGTGTCTGAATGGCAAAGGGGTGCGGATAACCGTAAGGTATCTCCGCGTATCATGGGTGCAGAATGACCAAACTTGGTCTCTGCGTGCCATCGGACACAACTGTGTCTGCCTAGCAAAGGGGTGCAGATAACCGTAAGGTATCTCCGCGTATCATGGGTGCAGAATGACCAAACTTGGTCTCTGCGTGCCATCGGACACAACTGTGTCTGAATGGCAAAGGGGTGCGGATAACCGTAAGGTATCTCCGCGTATCATGGGTGCAGAATGACCAAACTTGGTCTCTGCGTGCCATCGGACACAACTGTGTCTGCCTAGCAAAGGGGTGCAGATAACCGTAAGGTATCTCCGCGTATCATGGGTGCAGAATGACCAAACTTGGTCTCTGCGTGCCATCGGACACAACTGTGTCTGCCTAGCAAAGGGGTGCAGATAACCGTAAGGTATCTCCGCGTATCATGGGTGCAGAATGACCAAACTTGGTCTCTGCGTGCCATCGGACACAACTGTGTCTGCCTAGCAAAGGGGTGCAGATAACCGTAAGGTATCTCCGCGTATCATGGGTGCAGAATGACCAAACTTGGTCTCTGCGTGCCATCGGACACAACTGTGTCTGCCTAGCAAAGGGGTGCAGATAACCGTAAGGTATCTCCGCGTATCATGGGTGCAGAATGACCAAACTTGGTCTCTGCGTGCCATCGGACACTTGGGGTCACTGAATGACGAGGTGCGGATAACCGTAAGGTGTCTCCGCGGGCTACCAGCTCTTGAGTCATGGCAACAAAAGACGGTGTGGTCGACAAAAGCGAGGCTCTTGCTCCTACGTATCCTCCAATGAGGAACTCAGACCTACGTAGTTCTGGATAACTTGTGAGACTTGAAAAAGTCTCGGTGTTTTCTCCACTAAAAAAAATGCAAACATGCTTTAGCAAAGAGACAAACATGCAGCATATGCTTTTTTGAGTGACAAACAATGCGTCTACCAGGGAAGGAGAGTCTGCTGATGGGATCCCCCATAACCATAAATGAGATTTTGGATGTTAGCATTCCATTTCTAAATGACCATTTAGAGGAAACACTGGGTTCGACAAAAATAGAAGAAATCCACTCAAAGTGTATCAATGTCGCACAGGTAAGTGTTTCATCCTAATTCCGAACCATAGATATGTCATGACTTGACTTTGCAAATTATTTCCTATCAAATCAAAAATTACACGCGTGATCATGGATCAATAGGACTTCCCTTGGGAATGGGTTCTTTTGGTGGTTTCTTCTTTCGGCTTTTTGTGTGTTTTTGGCTTTTGATTTTTCTGGCCTTTTTCTTTTTCTGTTTTTGTTTAGTGCGGGGCGAGAAAAAAGGTCGCTAGCGCACGGGATTTTGGTTGGTAATTAAAGGGAGAAGACCATTTTAGGTCGTGGTTTCCTTTCTTTTTTGTTTCATTTGGTGACAATTCTGTATTGTTCAGATATTGTCCGGTCCAAAGACCTCTCTGCACATTTCTTCTGTTTTCTTTCGATCCTTGATCAGGGGCTTTCTTTCCTTCTTCTTCTTCTTCTTTTTTTTTTTTTTTTTTTTACTTTCTCCCATTCTTTGATTGGGAATTTTCTTTCTTTTCTTTTTGCTTTCTCCCACTCTTTGATTGGGAATTTCCTTTCTTTTCTTTTTTGTTTTCTCTTTGATTGGAAATTTTCCTTCTTTTCTTTTTTGCTTCCGAGGGTAAGGATTGACATTCTCACCCTAGGTCAAGGTTTATGGTGAGTCAGGATTTTGGCTCAAGGTTTGTAGAATGGCTAGACATGATACATGTCGGGGTTTGGTTTGGCTCAAGGATAAAAGGGATGCCCCACATTATTTCCATGACACAAATGCAAAAATGATGATTTGGAAACTTTATGCAAAACTGGTCATGCATGCACCTATGCGGACACTCAAATGTCAAATTTTTATGGTCATGTGATGCTAGGGCTCAGGATTCATTTCCTCTATTTTAATCAACCCAATGTGTCCAAAATATGTTCTTTTATCAATTTGTGCATTCATCCGAGTCCATTTCGGGCGTCCGGGAAATCTCACAGCATTCACCCTTCCGGTGTAGACACATTTTCCAAAAATTGGTTATGATCAATGAATTTTTTTTCAAAGAAAAGTTGGAAATTGTCTCTTTTCAAAAGCATGTCAGTTTTTAGCTAGACAACTTATGTTTTTCTTTTTTCTCTTTTTTTTTTTTCATGAGGTATTTTGCTACCTAAACATGTGCATATTTTTGTGAGGTATTTTTGCTATATACATGCATATCCAAGGTATCTTGCCACCTAAACATACATATATATGTTTTGTGAGGTATTTTTTGTTTACATACACGCATATCTAAGGTATCTCTCTACCTAAACATACATATATATATTTTGTGAAGTGTTTTTTTGTTTACATACATGCACATCTAAGGTATCTCTCTACCTAAACATACATATATATATTTTGTGAAGTATTTTTTTGTTTACATACATGCATATCTAAGGTATCTTTCTACCTAAACATACATATATATATTTTGTGAAGTGTTTTTTTGTTTACATACATGCATATCTAAGGTATCTTTCTACCTAAACATACATATATATATTTTGTGAAGTGTGACTACCTTTCGAGCTTGCGCTTGTTTTATTTAAATCCCCAGGATCATGAGCAACTAGGTGCGTCCTACTATAAAAAGTGATATCAAATAACAAGCATAGATTCAAAAGGTACTAGGTTGCCTCCTAGTAGCGCTTCTTTAACGTCTTTAGCTGGACGCCTTATGACTTGTCGGTCACTGACCTAGTACTTTGCTTACCTTTGGCTTTGGACTTGGTCGCTTATTGGTCGGCCATGGGTCGTAAGCAACGCTCTAACCTTTTTGTGGATGAGCTGAGGTGAACTCTAGAGGTGATGGCGGTGCGTCTGTTGCCCGCTGCCGGCCATCCCAATGCTGTTGTGGTGTTTCGCCCTACGCCTGCCTGGGGGCGCAGTACTTCTTGATGAAAGCTCGATTAGTAGGGGGCCTGATGCCCTTGCTGGAGGTGACAGGTACTCCGTAGAACTGACAGAGACCCGTAATTAGAGCTTGACAACTCCAAGACCCTGTTGGACTTCTTCGGGTCCACTGGGTGTCTTGCAGGTGCGATCCCTGCAAACAATTGATGAAATCAGAAATCAGTTGAGCGATGTGCATACTTACCTATGATGACATAACCTTGCCGGGGGGGTACGGGCACCCTGTAGGACTGATAGAGGCCCGTGACCAGAGCTGAAAACCCCAGGGCCCTGTTTGACTTTTTCAGGTCCACTGGGTGTCTTTGTGGGTGCGATCCCTGCAAACAATAGATGGCATCAGAAATCAGTTGAACCATATGCATACTTACCCATGTCGGGACGACACAGACCAACTGATACTTTTGCAGGGGGAGATTGGCATTGCGGTCGCTGGGAAGAATATTGCTAAGTAGCAATGTCATCTATGTAAGAGTGGTCATGTTGGTGCGCATGATCCGCACTCGTCTCTTTGCAGCGGCACGGGTGAAATCTTGCCCCAGTATGCATAGTAGCAGTGTGATAGCCTCCCTCTCTAGTTGTGCTCGCACAGCTGGCCCTCCTCCAATATCAGGGGGGGCCCAGGAACCGTTAAAAGGAAACTACTGGTCCCTTAACCGGGAGTGCAAGTCTCGGTTAAGCATTTAAGGACAGAGGACCTTAAATTATCTTAAGGTGTGGATATGGAGCCCACTGAAAGTGAGGACACGTAGTCCTCTAAAGGCGAGGGCGTGTAGCCCTCTGAAGTTCAGGACGTGTCGCCTTTCGAAGGCGAGAGAGTGTAGTCCTATGATGGCAAGGACGTGCAATCCTCTGAAGGTGAGGGCATGCCCCCCTTTGAAGATGGGGAACATGTAGTCCTCTGATGGCGAGGACGTGTAGTCCTCTAAAGGTGAGGACGTGTGGTCCTCTGAAGGTGAGGGCGTGTAGCCCTACAAAGGTGAAGGCACATGACCCTTTGACGGCGAGGACGTGTAGTCCTTTAAAGGTGAGGGCGTGTAGCCCTATGAAGGTGAGGACATGCAGTCCTCTGATAGCGAGGGCGTGTAGCCCTCTGAAGGTGAGGACATGCAGTCCTCTGAAGGTGAGGACATGCAGTCCTCTGATGGCGAGGGCGTGTAGTCCTCTGGAGATGAGGGCATGCAGCCCTCTGCTGGCGAGGACGTGTAGTCCTTTAAAGGTGAGGGCGTGTAGCCCTATGAAGGTGAGGACATGCAGTCCTCTGATAGCGAGGGCGTGTAGCCCTCTGAAGGTGAGGACATGCAGTCCTCTGAAGGTGAGGACATGCAGTCCTCTGATGGCGAGGGCGTGTAGCCCTCTGATGGCGAGGACATGTAGTCCTCTCAAGGCGAGGACGTGTAGTCCTCTCATTGGTGAGGGTAACTAGTACCCAAGGTGAGGGCGTGTAGCCCTCTCAAGGCGAGGACATGCAGTCCTCTAGAGGTGAGGGCGTGCAACCCTCTGATGGTGAGGACGTGTAGTCCTCTCAAGGCGAGGACGTGTAGTCCTCTCATCGGTGAGGGTAACTAGTACCCAAGGTGAGGGCGTGTAGCCCTCTCAAGGCGAAGACATGTAGTCCTCTGAAGGTAAGGGCGTGCAGCCCTCTGATGGTGAGGACGTGTAGTCCTCTCAAGGCGAGGACGTGTAGTCCTCTGACGGTGAGGACGTGTAGTCCTCTCAAGGCGAGGACGTGTAGTCCTCTGACGGTAAGGGTAACTAGTACCCAAGGTGAGGGCGTGTAGCCCTCTCAAGGCGAGGACAGGTAGTCCTCTGGAGGTGAGGGCGTGTAGCCCTCTGATGGCAAGGACATGAAGTCCTCTGATGGCGAGGACATGTAGTCCTCTGATGGCGAGGACATGTAGTCCTCTGATGGTGAGGACGTGTAGTTCTCTCAACGGTGAGGGTAACTAGTACCCAAGGTGAGGGCGTGTAGTCCTCTCAATGGTGAGGGTAACTAGTACCCAAGGTGCCACCCTTATGAGAAAGCAAGAGATCGACTCATCGAGAGGGCCGGTCATCCCAAATCCACAAGATTTGGACATTAGATGTGGGAAATCTATGCAGTTAACATGATTTTTAGGGATGCAGATGCATGCAACCTTTGTCGTGAAATTTGGTAAATGCGGACTCCATATGAAACAATGCAATGTAATGGAAAGTTGTACAATGTTCATGACATTCTTTCCCTATTTTGTGATTTTGATTTTGATTTTAATTTTTTTTTTTTTTTTTTTTTTGGAAAACACAGATTGACTGTCCTTTTGAAAGAGGTGATAATTCATGCAACCTCATCCTATCTTCTTGCTAATCTCTCCGGGAACTCCCTCAGAGTGTATGTTCTTTTTGATTTAGTCACTTGACCGTTTTGGAGTGACGGCAATGGAGCCATTTGACGTTTAATCAATCCATCGAAATCCTAGGGTTTGTCTCCCTTTTTTTCTTGTTTAAAAACATCGACGGGTGTGAACTTTTGATCGGCCCCTATGTTCACTTGAGGCTCATGCACGGTGCCCCTCATTGCCCCAGTGTAAGGCGTTGAGGTACCAATCATTGTCTTGTTTTCACGACCTCGTAGTGAGGAAGAATGAAAGAAGCAGTTGATTCTTGCAAAAAGAATTTTCCAAGGAAGAGAAATAGTTGAAGGATCTTTCAGTTGATGGATTAAGTCAAATGACTCCTATGTAGAAGCAAGATGTTTTGATGTCTTGATGATGCTAAAGGATCAAGTGCTTCTAAGTTTTATCCAAGAAAATTAAGATATATGATCAAGTTTGATCTCTTTAGAATCTTTAGGAAGAAGTTTCCAAATTGAAACAAACAAAGGTTTGGCCAAAGAATCCTATCATTTCAATTTGAGATTTGCTCTCCGGTAATCGATTACCAGTAGTTAAAAAATGTTTTTATTCAAATTTTTAAAACCTGTAATCGATTACGTAAGTCTTGTAATTGATTACCAGAGGGGATTTTCAGAAAATAATTTCCAAGAGACATATCTATTCAAATGTTTTATGAATGGCCATTCAAATGTTTTAAAGAGAGTTTTCATTGCCCAAACAGTTTTATCCTCTCGAAAGATCAAGAGTTTTTCGGAACTGAAATGTCTTATCCTCTCAAAAAGATTCCTTGGTCAACCACTTGCTTATTCAATAAGGAATTTTTGATTGATCTTCATTTTACAATCTACCTCTTTTACGAGAGACCTCTTCTTCTCTTCTTCTTATTTCTGAAAAGGGATTAAGAGACCGTGGGTCTCTTGTTGTAGAGGATTCCTGAACACAAGGGAAGGGTTATCCCTGTGTGCATTGTTAATCCGAAAAGAGAGAGTGATAGTTCAATTGGGGAATAGTCTTTGCATCTTAATTCAACCCCCCTTTTTCTTAAGGTAACTGAGGCCATTTGTCCAACATCCTATTCTTGATAACTCACTTCTCTCTAAAAAGACAAACTTTCCAGGATGATAAAATGAGGTCACATGAACGTCTTGAAAGCACAGTCAATCAAATGTTTTTTTTTCTTTTTGAACACTTTTATTTTATTTTATTTTAAAACTTGTTTGTTTTGAACTTTACTCGTTTTTTTTTTTTTACGGCACCCCCACCAACGTGCAAGACGAGTAATCTCTGATTGAACAGCCTTGGAAGTCAACACTCAGGAGCGCAGGTCGCTTGAGCAAACAGACCAATGGCTTGCACCCACATTCCGATAAAAGTTGAATAAGCAAACATGCGTTTGTGAGAGGATGAGGGACAAAGATATCAACTTTATCCATTTCATTTAACATTGTAGTTGTGGTTTGCAATAATGGCATAAACTTGGAAACCCTGATGAGTCATCAGGGACACCTAACAACAGCTTTCAAAATTGCCCCATGTGTGGCATCTTCTGTCAATGTCAGGATTTACACGCAATTCTCCTCAAATTTCAGCCAGCCCGCATCAATTAGACCTTGCACCTTATGCTTCAGAGCCCTACCATGCTCAATGGAACGCCCCGGGGCTTCTCCATGACAAGCACACGTTGCGTTTGAGTCGTATTCTCGGAGAAATGGAGGTTAATGAACCTTGGCTAGGGTTATGGCTACCATTTGGATTATCAAGTAGATATGGGATCAAGTTTAGCATATGACAACGGAATTTGGGGTGAACCCTACAGGCTTTTTGCTGCAAAATTCCTTTTTGTTGGTGTTTTTGGTTTGTGCTAAAGGTGGTCTTCGTCATTGGAAGTGCGGTAGACAGACTTTGTGGTTGATTTAGGGATGGCCTTTGTGGATAACTGGGTGGTGGGTAAGGAGGAGGTTTGTTATTGGCTGAGTAATGACATTGTTGGGTTGGTGGGAAACTTGGCCGTATAGGAATGGCAGTCACAGCATGGGTTTCTCCCTCTTTCTCACCCTCTTCATTTGCCCCAGTTTTCTCAGTCGTCCTAGTAGGATGATCAAATTTGCCTCTTTTCGGATCCACTTCGATCTTTTTGCTAGTGAAGACCAAATCTGTAAAGCTTTGAGGGTGCGCAGCCCACCATCCTTTCATAGTAGAGTACCGATAATGTGTCTACCATCACGATTATCGTTTCCCTTTCCATTATTGGGGGTACCACCTGGGCCGCCAGATCCCTCCACCTTTTGGGCGTGTTCTTTGAATGATCCGTCCCCCTTTTTGCACATGTTCTGTAGTTGCATCCTATCCGGAACCATATCAAAATTGTACTGATACTGCCTAACAAAGGCAACCATTAGGTCCTTCCAAGAATGGACTCGGGAAGGTTCCAAGTTAGTGTACCAGGTGACAGCTACCCCAGTAAGACTTTCTTGGAAGGAATGTATCAGCAATTCCTCATCTTTTGCGTATTCCCCCATCTTCTGACAATACATCTTTAGATGATTCTTGAGACAAGTAGTCCCCTTGTACTTGTCAAAGTCCAGCACTTTGAACTTGGGAATGACCATGTTTGGGTATTAGGAACAACTTTTCTAGGTTAGCAAAGGCATAATCTTCACCTCCTTCAATGGCCCTGAGCCTTTCCTCTAGATGATCCAACTTTCCCATTCCTGCCATAGTCATGAGGGTTTTTAACCGCTGTGGAATGCAAGAGGTGCAGTTGTGGGTGATACTGAGGGCCTTCCAAAGGGTTTTCAAAGGGTATACCACCAACTGCTTGCCCTTCAGTGGCATATCCGAGCCAAGGCTCGAAGTCAGCTAGATTGTGGTGGGGAATTTCATGTGTCTCCCCTATGGTTTGAGAGATATGTGCCTGATCAGATTGAGTTTATTGGTTCTCAATGAGTATCGGAGTGGAGTTATTGAGATTTTCGTTGAGAGTGTATGCCACATTGGGTGGTGTATAGTTGGGAGGCAAGCCATATGGCGGGAAGGCGTGCTCGTTTTGAATTTGTACATTATGGGGGGCTGCCCGTACTTCCTAAATCTTTGCCTACCATATATGAGGTTGGATGATTCATTTGGTTGGTGCCGGATGGGGACATCAGGTTCACCTTAGCAACAACGCTGGTAGCGGCAATTGCAACCGCATTGGCTTCCATTATCTTCTTCACGCTCATCATGGCTTCCATCATTGTGGCCATTTTCTCTTTAATGGCCTCCATGTCGGCCTTCATCTTCTCTTGTATCTCCTCTACTTCACCCATTACTCTAGCTCTAGCACAAGTTCGGTGAGGACGCCGTAAAGCATGTTTTTTTCTTTTTGATAACAATGATTAAGTTCATTTTATTTTATTTTATTTTATTTTTCAAGGAAAGAATGCAATGAGCAATGCAACCAATGAAAAGCATGGATGTATGCGAATGATGTACAGTTGAAGTATTGCGAATTTTTATGCAGGATATGGGGTTGAATCAATTTAGATTTTCAACATGGTCCATGACATCTTTGTCAAGGTGAAACTGGAAGTAACAAGGACATCAATAATCCTAAATATGTTTGGCAGTAGACGAAGCAGTGATGTGACTTGATTCATCTTTTGCCCCAATTTTGCAAGACGGTTACTTCCATATTTCAACTTGACTTGATGAACCTTTT
The DNA here is from genome assembly GCF_000004515.6 of Glycine max. Classification (NCBI taxonomy): domain Eukaryota; kingdom Viridiplantae; phylum Streptophyta; class Magnoliopsida; order Fabales; family Fabaceae; genus Glycine; species Glycine max. The sequence goes on from NC_038251.2 coordinate 32,947,112, forward strand.
TGTAAAAGCATGAGCTTGGTTCGACCCTATAATCCAAGGAATGGCAATTCTGATCGCCAATACTTCAACAACATCTCATAGGGATGAATGACTCGGGCATACTTTAAGCTTATGCATGGAAAATGTAATTATGAAATTGAGATGCCCGAAGAAACACTATTTCCTAGTTAACCATGCATTAGGTACCATGTTCAATTATTTTGTTTTTAAGTGAAACGGGTTTATGATCCCAACATGGTTGACTTGTGTTGCCTAACACATGAAACTAAGAATGTAGTGTGAAGTTTCACGCTTCCCCCTTTTTTGTTTTTGTTTTGTAGAGGAAAACGCAAGGATGAGCAAACATGAAAACAAATGGTATGCAATTTTGCAGACCAAAAAGTTTGTTGAACGCATATGCATGATGATGCCATGACTCATGCAAAAATGTAAGGCCGGAATATGATAACGGACAAATGCAGGATATGTCCATTATGATGTTATGAAGAGATGCTTATGCGATGCATGATATGAATGCATTTTACAGACACGAGAGCCCGAAAAATTATCTCTTCTTACTTGCGCATTTGGGGGCGCAGTGCCCCATGTGTACAATTAAGAAGGTGATATGGACCTTCCGGCTTCCCGTGACAAAGGACGAGACCAACATACAATGCATGCTAGAGATAAAATGCGGGAGTGACTTGATTTGCACAAGCTTTTGGAGTAGAAACATGGGACCAACTCATTTTATTTCAAAAAAAGAAATCATATCTAGTCAAGGTCTGAGAGACCATACAAGTTTCCTAACGATTTCTAATTATGTGGGCCATTAAGTCTATCATATGCTGACAATAGCCGAGAAGCCCATGAATCTCTTCGGGGGCGGAGTAGGTGTCTGCCATCGCCTTGGCCTTGGCTGACAATCGGGGAAGTTCTTGACTCCCGTTCAAGGTAAGAGCAAACCGATCCATCCACATGGTTGCCTCTTGGTGTAAAGAGTCGATCACCCTTCCTCTAGCCTCTTTTTCCGCATATACTTGAGCATACTCATCCGCGATTCTATGCTCGTGGGCCGTGGCTAGACCTAACTCTTCTTGGTACTTGGCGATGATAGCTAACATGTTGGTCTCTGTCTCGCATAAACGCTGAGACAAGCTTCTTTTGGACCTTGAACAGGTAACTAACTCCTCTTTCAAAACCATGCTATGTGCTCGCGACTGGTCCCTTTCTTCCCTTCGCAACTTGAGTTCACTATTGCTACCCCATAGAGCTCCGCGAAATTTGTTCCGGCCATACTCTTCCTTGCGAGCCCTCTTGGTCTCTTGTTCAAGGGCTCTTGCGGTAATTGCATTCTCTTCCCGTAACCCGGCACACTCCTTCCGAACGTGTGTAGCAGCCAACTTGAACTTTTCCTTGGCGAGTCTTGCCTTTCCTAACTCGCTTTTGAGAGCTTGGACTTCCTTGTCCTCTTCCGGTGCTTCAAAATTCTCTTCGCTGACGACTTTTAACTTGGCGAGCCAATCTAAACCTCGTATGCGAACTCTCAGCCATTCGCGGTACCCACCAATGATGCCATTACGAATGCCTCTAAGCTCTTGATCTTTCCTTAACGGGGTTTCCCATGCCTTATGGATTCTTTGTATAGTCTTGGAATTTTGTGCGCCGAGATCCCTCACAAGGAAAGGAGACATGCTTTCTTCCGTCGGTGCTCCCCTCATGGGGTACCCTAGTTGTCTTATAGCGAGCGTGGGATTGTAATTAATACAACCCCTCGTTCCTACCAGCGGAATGTTTGGGTATCTTCCACATGAGAAAAGGACTCCTTCTCTTCCTTCCTTCCATCGGGGGAACCAACTGATTGTTCTACTTCCTATCCCAGCCAAGAGCTGGTCCCAATCCATTCTCCTCTTTTCAGTACACGAGCGATGGCTCAGGAGCGGACATGGATGTCTTGTGTCTTGCTGGAACAAGTGTGAAACCAACCAAACACAGAGGGCGGGTAAGCAACAGATGATCCGTGCGCTACTCTTCTCGCACCTTCGGTCAAATGTGTCAAATAGATCTGCCAAGACAGCTACCACCGGACTTTCCTTGCTATGGTGGTAGGCAAGGAAAGCGTCGATCGCTGCTAAGCCTACCAAACCATCCACGTTTGGAAAGAGGACGACCCCAAAAATTAGCAAAGCTAACACATCCATAAACGGGACCCATTCTCCTTGATTGGCCATACCCCTCGCTTTGTCTTCTAGGTACTTCTGTGGTAGGCCCGCTATGCCGTTCCGAGTCTGTTTTATGCGGTCCAAACCTCTGGCTGAATCCTTGACCACAGTTGCAATTCTGCTTAAAGAGGGGAGACACCCGGAGGAAAGATATGGTTTTCTTCCCCCGAGGGGACACCCTAGAATTTCCTCAAATTCTTCAATGGTTGGTACTAATTGAAAGTCTCCGAATGTGAAGCATCTCAAAGGCTGGTCGTAGTATTGGGTAAGTGATGCAATGGCTTCTATGGACACCTCTGCTATGGTCAACTCTAAGATCTTTCCGTAAGTCTTGCGGAAGGCTTGCATTTGGAGGGGTTCCATCAACCGCCCTAATTCCTTGATACTGGTGGTATCTGGGCTTCTGACCTTGACTTGGTAGAACCTCTTGCCGGTTTGATTTGTTCCCATGCTTACTAAAGTGAGATAAAAGCTGGTGCAAATCAAAACTCCGACATCTCATGGGTGGAATGGATGAATGCATGATGGAATGCATATGACACAGATGCAATCTAGGAATGCGGGGGTCCGGGGAATTTGTCCCCTTCTTAGATACGACGTCTAGGGGTAGCAAAATGCCCCAACGCACGTTTTTAAGAAGGCGACACGGACCCTCCGTTGGTTTGTTTACAGTAGGGATCAAGACAGAACCCATATGCAATGCCTATGCAAAAGACACAATGCGGGAATGTGCACAGTATGACAATATTTACCGAACATAAGCAAAAGGGTATATGATACTCATGCATGGCAGTGTGAAAAAATGGCACGCCGCGTGTTTGCTTCGTGCCCCTATTTAAGGGACCTACAAGGGAGAGAATTAACTAGGCTTTTAGCAATAATCCCCAAGGTAGTTATATCTCTCTTGATGGTTTCTAGAGGTATCATCCCCTTTGAAGAACATATTGTAGCAGTAGGGACTACTAGCAACAATAGGTTTTCAAAGAGAAAAGCTCTAGATGAGGGTTCACTGTAATCAAGCAAGTCGGAGACCTAGCATGATCACAGATTCACCTCCACTCCTTATGCTCCCATGAACCCGGGTATAGGGCCCTTTTTCACTCACAGTGTGTGCAAATAGTGTTGGTGTTTTGTGTGCATCAAATGAATAAATATTTACCTCATGCATACATTCTAAAACACACTAAAAGCAACAAATAGTTTATATACACAAGAACATAAGACAAATAAAGGGGAAACCAACAAAGGAGAAAGTCATGATAAAACATTGCACAAGATTAAATGGCCTAACTCTCTAAAAAACAGTCCCCAGTGGAGTCGCCAACTGTCGCAACCTACCCTTCGGCGGGAGGGCGACGCGAGACTCGCGGGATGCGTGTTCCACGAAAGGAATACGCGCGGAGTCGCCACCAACGTTTATTTGAGGAAAACGTCGGAAAAACCCGAAAAGACGCGATCTACGAACTTTTAAGTTGAAAGGTTCGGGAGTTGTATTTACGCACGGGGAAGGTATTAGCACCCCACACGTCCGTCCCAAGGGACGGCAGCCTTTAATCGAATGTGCAAACATGACTTTGATTTTTTATGTTCCCTTTTTATGTTTCTATATCCTTTATACCCTTTTTATATTTTTTTCTTTTTTGTGGTCGACAAGGGTGTTTCCCTTTGCTCCTACGTATTCCTCAATTTGTGATGAGGAAATCAGACCTACGTAGTTCTTTCGGAACAAAGTGTTTGGTTAAGTTGTTTTTGTCTTTTTTGCAAAATATGTTTTTTATTGAACAAAAGGTCATTTAAGGTGTTGAACCATTAAACGGTCTTTTGATTTTGAAAGGGGAGAAACATTAAGGCGTTGGACCATTAACGATCTCTTGTTTTTGAAAGGAGAGAAACGTTAAGGCTTTGGACCATTAACGATCTCTTGTTTTTGAAAGGAGAGAAACGTTAAGGCATTGGACCATTAACGATCTCTTGTTTTTTTGAAAGGAGAGAAACGTTAAGGCATTGGACCATTAACGATCTCTTGGGGTGGTCGACAAAAGCGGGGCTTTTGCTCCTACGTATCCTCAATGAGGAACTCAGACCTACGTAGTTCTTTCTTATCAAGTGATTCCCTTTTTTTTTTTTTTTACTTAAGTGGTGATCATTTTAAGGCGTTGGACCTTAAAAATGATTCATTTTTACTTAGTGAGAAATTGAAATGACAAACTTCAAAAGCCTATTTTTGTGGACGAGCTTGACTAGGCGAGTTGATTTTAGCCTTAGTTTCACTTTAGTTATTAATCAATTCAGTTAAGAATGAGAAATCCCAAAGAGAAAACGTCCGATTGATTTTCCGCTTTATTTTACTAAAAGATGTCTTTTTGATTATTATATTATTTTTTACCTCTTTTTGATTTCCAACGTGGTTACGGCATGACCGAACGGTCGGAATTTATTTTAACCGAAGTTAATGGATAATACAATTCAAACGTTCGGTGGAAATTTATTTTATTTTTAAGTTAAGCGAGAAACGACTTAAGTAAAATGGCTTAAGCACGTCAACAGGGGGTATAAAAAGTAAACAAAACAAGAATCAAAATGCACGAAACACAATGTGGACCACTACGGGTACATAGAATGAATCGAAAAGCTTGGTTCGAGGTACTTACCCGTTGAAGATCGAAGAACGATGAAGAACGAATGAAGAACGTCGAAGAACGGTTCAAACCTTTGCGAGATTCCTCACGGAAAACGTTACGGAAACGTTTCGGAAGCGCCTCGGCTTAGATTTTCTTCACGGAAACAATTTTTCCAAGCAAATTCGAAAGAGAGAGAAGTGCCTAAGGGGCTGGGATCCCTTCCTTCTTCATTTCCTCCCCTATTTATAGCAAAATAGGGGAGGTGGTTGCCGCCCAGCTCGCCCAGGCGAGCTCAGCTCGCCCAGGCGAGCAGGGTTGCTTCCTCCAGAAGCAACCGCCTTCTGGAGGAATCTTCTGGAGGGCCCAAATGGGCCTGGGTGCTATTTGCACCCCCATTTTTACTAAGTACACCCCCCTCTGCTGTTTTTTTGGTGATTCTTTTTTCGTAAAGTTACGGAAACTTACGAATTTCGTAACGATACTTGTTTTCTTTCCGTAATGTTACGGAACCTTGCGGATTACATAATCATCCCCTTTTCGACTTACGGAATGTTACGGAACCTCACTTAATTATGCAACGATGCTTCCATTTGATTTCCGGTGTGTCACGGAAACTTACGGATTGTGCATCAATATTTTTTGGTTTTTCGGCATGTCCTGGAATTTCCTAAATTGCCTAATGATGGGTGCCAAGCACCTCACAAGGACCAAAGAATGGTCGCATGTCATCAAGCAAAGGTCCCCGGACGAAATTAGGGTATGACACATGGTTATTTCCAGTTTCCTAAAAATCTGTAAAAATCTCGCCAGATGACGATCCTTTTCCTTCTTGGAATATACCACAGGATATGGTACTTCCACAGCTTTTTCACTTCTACTCTTCTTTGCATTCTTATTATTTTTTTCTTCTTTTTCATTTTCTATTTCTTGTTCTAATTCTTTTTCTTTTTCTTGGTCCTTCGATTCTTTATTCTTGACCACTATTTGTTCCTCATTTTCTTGATTACTTTCACCTCTCACCTTATTTCTCTTGCAATCAGTACCTTTCTTGTCAGCAGTTTTCTTCTTATGCACAACACTATCCTCATCCTCAACCTCCACAAACCTTTTACTCCTTGTCATCACAGCTTTGCATTCCTCCTTGGGATTCTGCTTTGTATTAGCCACAAAACTATTGGATGACTTGTCAACTATCTGCTTGGCCAGTTGTCCCACCTGGACCTCAAGGTTCTTCAGTGCTGACTTAGTGCTTTTATGGTTTGACATTGTTACCAGCATAAACTGAGTCAAGGTCTCTTCCAGCTTAGTAGTCCTCTGGAATATGTTAGGTCCTTGTTGGATTGGCCTGTTTGAAGGCCCACTCTGGTCTTCATTGAACTAGTTACCAGGGTGTGTCCTCCACTGTCCTTGTTGATTATAGGGACCTTGCTGAAAGCCTGAAAATCCTCCTTGAGTATACCCTTGTCGCTGTTGATTTCCCATATAATGAATTTCTTGAGTATTTTCTTCAGTGGGAATACATTGGCCTGTTTCATGAGCCTCACCACAAATGGTACAACCTGTAACCTGCAAAACAGAAGAATGCATAGGTTGACCCATAGACAACTTAGTTGGCAGCTTACCGAGTGTTTATGTTAAAATCTTAAGTTGCTTAGCAAGCAACTTGTTCTGTGCCAATAAAGTGTCATGTGATGATAGCTCTATCAAGCTTTTCTTTGTGGGTTGATAGGTTCTGTCTCGTAGAATGGCATGATCATTGGCTGACATGTTCTCAATCAGCTCAGTTGCTTCTTCCGGGGTCTTCATTTTTATCTTTCCCCCTGCAGAAGCATCTAACAGTTGCTTTGTTTGTGGTCTCAGCCCATCTATAAACATATTCAATTGGATTGGCTCAGAAAACCCATGAGTGGAAGTTCATCTCAACAAGCCTCTGAACCTCTCCAATGCTTCACTTAGAGACTCATCAGGAAACTGATGAAATGAAGAGATTGTAGCTTTCCCTTCCGCAGTCTTGGACTTTGGGAAGTATTTCTTTAGGAACTTTTCAATAACTTTTTCCCAGGATTTCAGACTGCTACCCTTGAATGAGTGAAGCCACCTCTTGGCTTCTCCTGTCAATGAGAATGAGAAAAGGCTCAGCCTAATGGCTTCGTCTGGTACACCGGCAATCTTAACAGTGTTGCATATTTTAATGAACGTTGCCAAGTGTGCATAGGGGTCTTCATTAGGTAATCCTTGAAATAAGTTCCCCTATATTAAATGAATTAAGGAATATGGGTAGTTGATGTTGTTAGCTTGCACTTCAGGACGTGCAATACTGGTGAAAAATTGTGGTATTGAACTACTTGAGTAATCCTTAAGGGTAATCCTCTGGTCATGCTCTTCTGTCATGGTAATGACTTCAGGTAATTGAGTGGTGGATTCCCTTGATGATGGTGAATCAGGTGATAAAAAGTCAGTGAAATGAGTCTCCTCCTCAAGAATGGATGCAACTGTTCTGTCTTGCAGAAGTTTCCTTCTCCTCTCGGCCCTGTTCTTTCGCAATGTAGCCTCAATTTCTAAGTCCAGAGGAATTAAATTGCCTGTGGGAGATCTATGCATATTGTCATACCCAAATTTCGCCCGGGGATTATTACTTGACGACATGCAACCTTTGATTGGCCGTTTCAAGATACTTGGCACCCTTTGTTGCACAATATGTAAGTCTCGAGACGCGCTGGAAGTCAAAAGGAAGTAGGGTTATGCGATCCGTGAAATTCCGTAATATGGCAGAAACCAAAAGGAGGTGTTGTTGCGCAATCCGTGAGTTTCTGTAACTTCTTCGAAAGCTAAAAAAGAGTAAATACATGATCCGTAAGGATTCGTAACCTTACGGAAAGAAAATAAGTATCGTTACGGAATTCATAAAGTTTAGTAACGTTACGGAAAAAGAATCGCCAAAAAAATAGAAGGGGGTGCATTTAGTAAAAAGGGGGTACAAATAGCAATCAGCCCCACTTGGGCAGTCCAGATTCTTCCTCCAGAAGGTTGTTGTTTCTGAAGGAAGCAACCTTGCTCGCCTGGGCGAGCTGGGTGGCAAGCTTCTCCCCTATTTTGCTATAAATAGGGGGAGGAGTGAAGAGGGAAGGGTTTTAGCCTTCTTGGCACTTCTTATTCTCTCGAAATTGCTGAGGAAAATTGTTTCCGTGAAGAAAATCCAAGCCGAGGCGCTTTCGTAACGTTTTCGTGAGTAATTACGCGAAGATTTTCAACCGTTCTTCAACATTCATCGTTCGTTCTTCGTTTTCTTCAGTCTTCAACTGGTAAGTACCTCAAACCGAGCTTTTCAATTCATTCTATGTACCCGTGGTGGTCCACATTTTGTTTCATGTATTTTTATTCTCATTTTCATTTACTTTCTGTACCCCCTTTTGACGTGCTTCAGTCATTTATTTAAGTCATTCATCGCCTAATCAAAAAATAAAATAAATTTCCACCGATCATTTGATTTGTAATATCCGTTAATTTCTGTTAAAATGAATTCCGACCGTTCGGTCATGCCGTAACCACGTTGGAAATCAAAAAAGAAGTAAAATAATAATATAATAATCAAAAAATACCTTTTAGTAAAATAAAGCGAAAAATCAATCAGACGTTTTCTCTTTGGGATTTCTCATTCTTAATCGAATTGACTAATAACTAAAGTGAAACTAAGGCTAAAATCAACTCGCCTAGTCAAGCTCGTCCACAAAAAAGGTCACTAAATGGGGTTTGAAAGTTTATCATTTCAGTTTTTCCTTATCAAGTAAATGGATCATTTTTAAGGTCCAACGCCTTAAAAATGATCACTTTTCAAGTAAAAAGAATCACTTGATTCACTCTTAAGAAAGAACTACGTAGGTCTGATTTCCTCTTCGAGGGAGGGTACATAGGAGCAAAAGCCCCGCTTTTATCGACCTCAAAAAATAAAAAGAAATAAAGTTAAGGTAACACAATTTCCCCAATTCTAAAAAATGAGGCTGTTGTCCTTTGAGACAAACGTGAGAGGTGCTAATACCTTCCTCAAACGTAAATACAACTCCCGAACTTACAATTTTCATTTTGACCGGTTTCCTTCGGTTTTCCCGACCTTTTCCACAAATAAACGTTGGTGGCGACCCCTCGCATCTTTCCTCCTTTGGAAAGCGCACCCGTGAGCCTCGCCTCGCTCGCCCGCAAAAGGGCATGTTGCGACAGTTGGTGACTCCACTGGGGACCTTTTTTTTGTGAGTTAGGCCTATTCTAAAGGAATTGTGGAATTATGAAACCTTGTGTGTGCATTTATTGAACTGTGTAAAATGTAAATAACTGTTGTCTATTTCGCATTCTTTACACTGCATTCTAAGCACCCACGGGTTTGAGTAAAAAGGGGGCCCTATACCCGGGTTCATGGGAATTTAAGGAGTGGAGGTGAATCTATCATCATGCTAGGTCTCCGACTTGCTTGATAATAGTGAAACCTCGTCTAGAGCTTTCTCTCTTTATAATGTGTTGTCGCTGGTATTCCATACCGCCACAATATTATTATCTTGAGTGATGATACCTCTAGAAAACAGCCGTGTGAGTTATGAATTGTTGGGGAGTAGTTATTAGAGACCCCTAGATATTGACCTATAGGTTCCCAAATAGGGGCAAAGAGCAAACACGCTCCGTGCCATTCGTTCTCATGCACTTTTTGGTAAATAGCACTAGTTTATAGTTTTGCTAGTGATGTTTGGTTTCTTTAGAGTAATACGTAACCTTTTTAATGCTACGTTGAGGTGCCATCATGGCCAAAACGTAGCATTAAAATTGGATCTCTGCGGTCTCGTATGTGTGAATTACCCCTTTGTGTTGTTTTCTTTCCGTTTCATGCATACGCATTGCATCATTCATGTCGGAGTCTTGATCCACCCCTTTTTTAGGTAAATGATGGGGACGAATCAAAAAAGCAAAAGGTTTTATCAAGTCAAGGTTAAAAGTCTAGATGTCACCAGCCTCAAGGAATTGGGACGATTGATGGGACCTCTCCAAAGGCAAGCCTTCTGCAAAGTGTACGGGAAGATTCTAGATTTGACCGCAGCGGAAGCTGTCGTATCCCTCGCTCAATACTATGACCAGCCGTTGAGGTGCTTCACGTTTGGGGACTTCCAAATGGTACCGACTATTGAAGAGTTTGAGGAAATACTAGGATGCCCTCTTGGGGGAAGAAAACCATATCTTTTCTCCGGGTTTCTTCCCTCCTTGAGCAAGATTGCAGCTGTGGTTGGGGATTCGGCAAAAGAATTGGATCGCATGAAGCAAACTCGCAACGGCATAGTAGGCCTGCCACGGAAATACTTGGAAGGCAAGGCAAGGGATATGGCGAGCCAAGAGAAGTGGGGCCCGTTTGCGGATATATTAGCTTTGTTGATTTTTGGGGTTCTCCTCTTTCCGAACGTGGACAGTTTGGTGGACTTAGCCACCATTGATACTTTCCTCGCATATCACCATAGCAAGGAGAGTCCAGTGGTGGCTATCTTGGCAGATTTGTTTGACACCTTTGACCGGATGTGTGAGAAAAACAGTGCACGGATTGTCTGTTGTTTACCCGCTCTCTGTGTGTGGTTGGTTTCACACCTATTCCAACAAGACACAAGACACCCATGTCCGCTTCAAAGTTATCGCTCATGCGCCGAAAAAGGAAGAGTCGATTGGGATCAACATTTGGCTGGGATAGGAGGCAGCGCAATCAATTGGTTTCCTCGATGGAAGGAAGGCAAGGAGGGAGTTCTTTTCTCGTGTGGGGACTACCCCAATGTTTCGTTGATAGGGACGAGGGGTTGTATTAACTATAATCCCGCACTTGCCATAAGACAGCTGGGGTACCCCATGAGGGGAGCGCCAACAGAAGAAAGTCTCTCGCCTTTCCTTGTGAGGGATCTAGGCGCACAAAGTCTCAAGGTGATACAAAGAGTCCACAAGGCGTGGAGAAGTCTGTTGAGGAAAGACAAGGAGCTTAGAGGCATCCGAAATGGCGTCATCGGTGGTTATCATGGATGGCTAAGAGTTCACACGCGAGGGTTAGATTGGCTCTCCAAGTTGAAAGTTATCGATGAGGAGAACTTCGAAGCTCCGAAGGAAGATGAAGAAGTCTGAGCTCTAAAATTAAAGCTAGGGAAGGCAAGACTCGCCAAGGAGAAGTTCAAATTAGCTGCTACACACATCCGGAAAGAGTGCACCGAGTTACAAGAGGAAAATGCGGCCACTGCAAGAGCCCTTGAACAAGAAACCAAAAGGGCCCGCAAAGAGGAACATGGCCGAGAGAAATTCCAAGGAGCATTGTGGGGTAGCAACAATGAGCTCAAGCTCCGAAGAGAGGAAAGAGACCGGTCACGGGTGCATGGCATGATCTTAAAAGAAGAGTTAGCTGCTTGCGCAAGGTCCAAGAGGAGTTTGGCTCAACACTTGGAAGCCACGGAGCAAAGCATGCTAGCTATCATAGGGAAGTACAAGGAAGAGTTGAACCAGTCTGTGACCCATGAACAAAAGCTAGTGGAGGATTTTGCACAAGTGTACGCCGAAAAAGAAGCAAGAGGGAGGGTGATTGATGCATTGCATCAAGAAGCGACTATGTGGATGGATAGGTTCGCCTTGACCTTGAATGGAAGTCAAGACCTCCCGCATCTATTAGCCAAAGCAAAAGCCATGGCCGAAGTGTGTACGACCCCCGAGGAGATTCATGGGCTAATCAATTACTGTTAACACATGATAGATTTGATGGCCCATATAATTAGAAACCGTTAGGTTCTCTTGTAACACCTTTGTATAATCTTGGCTAGATGAAAGCTTTGTTCTTTTTATAAAATGAGAAGTTCTGAACTCATCACGTTATCTAAAAAACCTTGGGGTGGATCCAAGTGCTCCGATCATTCATTTGCATATTCATGTTTTGGTGGCATACTCACCGTTGTTTATTTCTTTAGGAATTTCATCATAACTAAGAAAGCACAAAGGTACCCCTATAACACTCGATCCAGAAAAATGGATAATGAAGAGGGCGTGCAGGAACAGATGAAGGCCGATCTATCGGCCTTAAAAGACCAAATGGCTTCCATCTCGGAGGTCATGCTAAAACTCCAGAAAACCATAGAGGATAAAGCCAAGGCAAACGCCTCCAGTACAGCTAGGGAAGCGGAGCCGGTGCTATAGCCCGCCTTAAATATGGGCTGAGACAGAAACATGGCAGTGTTTGGTCGGAGGTATAGTCCGCAAGCTTACCCCTATGGCTTGCCTCCGGACTTCACTCCCCGTGCCGCTCTGAAAGATGTGAGCCAAGCCCCTACCTTCGAAGGGCAACTTCCTCCTTATGCCGATTATCCCGTGCAAGACGATGAGGAAGGAGATACCCATCTCGGCCCCCTGCTCCACCTCAAAGATCCATCCCCCCATGAACTACCCCAACCAAACATAGTCCTCCACGTCCCATCTTCACCCGCACCCGTAATCGAATCCGTTCCCTTCGCAGAGGATAAAGGAAAGATTGATGCGCTCGAGGAGAGGCTGAGAGCGGTAGAGGGCCTTGGCAATTACCCATTCTCGGATCTAACAGACCTATGTCTCGTTCCCAACATCGTCATCCCTCCCAAGTTCAAAGTAACGGACTTTTATAAGTACAAAGGGACGACATGTCCGAAAGGGCATCTTCAGATGTATTGCCGAAAGATGGGGGTGTATTCTGCGGACGAAAAGCTGTTGGTCCATTTCTTTCAAGACAGCTTGGCCGGAGCGGCTGTAGCATGGTATACCAATCTGGAAGCTTCCCAAATCCGATCATGGAAAGACTTGGCAACTGCCTTCATTAGGCAGTACCAGTACAATACGGATATGGCTCCCGATCGGAATCAGCTTCAGAGTATGACTAAGCAAGACCATGAATCCATTAAGGAATATGCCCAAAGATGGAGAGATCTCGCAGCCCAAGTCGTACCACCCATGACGGAGAGGGAGATGATCACAATCATGGTAGATACGTTGCCTACGTTCTACTATGAAAAACTGATAGGCTACATGCCAGCTAACTTTGCGGATCTCGTCTTCGCCGGAGAAAGAATTGAATCTGGACTGAGAAAAGACAAGTTCGAATATGCCTCCAACACGGCCCCCAATAACAACAAAAGAGCCCCAGTGGTGTGTGCGAGGAAAAAGGAAGGAGATACCCACGCGGTCACCACCGCCCCGACGTGGATGAAAGCACCCCAAAATATCCCAAGCTCATACCAGCCTAACCCCCCGAACTTTTCAATCCGAGCCAGGAATTCCCTCCCGACTCAAGTAAAAGGACCACCCGCGACAGAAAGAACCCCGACCCAACGCACAGCTCCAGCCACACCCCGGCCAGTCAATAATACAGCCCCCGACACGAGCTATAATAATGCACAGCGCCCACACCCGAAGGATAACTTCACTCTTATTCCTATGGCATACTCCAAGTTATGGCCTTCATTAGTGGAGAATCATTTGGTCGTGGCCATACCTGGGAAGGTCTTCCAGCCACCCTACCCCAAGTGGTACGACCCGGGTGCCAAGTGTGCGTACCATAGTGGAGCTCTCGGACACAACATTGACTCCTGCATCCCGTTCAAGTATAAGGTGCAGCACCTGACTAGTGCTGGCTGGCTATCATTTGAAGAGGAAGGCCCAAATGTTAAAACCAAACCGCTAGCTAGTCATGGAGGGGCTAGCGTGAACGCCGTCGAAGAGGATGGGCCATCGCGGGCAAATAGATTAGGAGAGGTGGCTACTTCTAGACGCTTCATATACCAATCACTGCAAGTGGTGTGCATGGTCTCCCGTGGTGGAGATGAAAGGGACGACTGTTTGTTTCACCTCGGGGAGTCATACGACATGGAAACCTGTCCCGCGGTGGAAGAATTGCTTCAGCAGCTCATAGACTGGGGGTAGCTTGAAGTGTCCAAAGGAGGGAAGGAGGAACCACATATTTGCATGCAGTCAGAAGAAAAGAAGGTTCCCCTAACCCCTAAGGCCCTAGTAATATGTTTTACTAGGAAAGGGACCGGCTCCACACCCATATACCCCCGGACAGCGCCCAAGCCGACGCCGTTTGCATATCAAAGCAATAAGGCCGTTCCGTGGAAGTATACCCCTCCCGCGATCGGGGAGAGAGTTGCAACCGAAGTTGACTCCCTGTCAGCCAAGGTGACCAACATCACCGGCCTCAATGGCGTAACCAGCAGTGGTCGGGTGTTCGCTTCCCCTCACTCGGTGGAGTTGCCCTCCAAGGGGAAAGCCCCCATGGTCCAAGAGCCCACAGACGTAGCCACCCCCTCGAAAGAAGTGAATTCTCCGGTGGTAAAAGGGACTGAAAAGAAGGAGGGTCTTCAAGGAAAGACAGTGACTCTGGAAGAGGCTCATGAGTTCCTTCGCCTCATCCAACAAAGCGAGTTTAAGGTAGTCGAGCAACTGAACAAAACTCCAGCAAGGATCTCGTTGCTTGAACTGCTCATAAACTCCGAGCCTCATCGTGCGCTGTTGATAAAAGTCCTCAACGATGCCCATGTAGCCCACGATATCTCAGTGGAGGTTTTTGAAGGCATCGTTAATCATATAACCACCAATAATTACATCGCGTTTGCGGAAGAAGAGATTCCCGTTGAGGGGAGAGTACACAACAAGGCTCTACATGTGTCGGTGAGATGTATGGACCATGTTGTCGCAAAGGTACTTATCGGCAATGGATCAAGTTTGAATGTGATGCCGAAGACCACTTTGGAAAAGCTTCCTTTTAGTGCGTCACGTTTAAAACCGAGCTCGATGGTGGTACGAGCCTTTGATGGAACTCGGCGGGAAGTGATGGGGGAAATCGACATCCCCATTCAGATAGGCCCCCACACTTGCAATGTGGTGTTTCAAGTGATGGACATAAATCCCGCCTATAGCTGTCTCTTGGGGAGACCATGGATTCATGCGCTGGGAGTGGTCCCTTCAATGCTCCACCAGAAATTGAAGTTCGCAGTGGGTGGACTTTTGGTGATAGTATCGGGTGAAGAGGATATGTTGGTGAGCTGCCCCTCCTCCGCACCATACGTAGAAGCGGCGGAAGAATCATTGGAAATGGCTTTCCAATCCTTCGAGGTGGTAAGCTGCGCCTCTGTGGAACCAAGTCTGTTGCTACCTTCTCTCTCCAGCGCGGCCATAATGGTGGCACGAGTTATGCTCAGGAACGGATTTGAGCCCGGAATGGGTCTAGGCAAGGACGGCCTCGGGAATGCCGACGTAGTCGATATTAAGGGAAATTCGTACAAGTATGGATTGGGGTATGAACCCGGGATGTCGGGGAGGAGGAATGTGCCGTCAAGATTTTGGGCGGATAGAGTATGGCCCGACCGTATTAGCCAGTGTTTTACCAGTGCTGGAATGGTGTCCGAGGAAGAAGTGGCCGCAGTAGGAGAGGAGTTCCCTCAAGACCCACCAAATTTCGTGCAACCATGCCATCCTGATTCCCAAGTGGGGAACTGGCACGTGATAAGCCAGTCAGAGGTCTATACCGCTGATTCAATGTAATTGGAGCCTATAGACTTCCGTTCTCTTTTGTTTTGTAAAACCTACCTTATTAAATAAACAAAGAGATCTTGTTTCATCTGTTCTTGCAGTTCCACCTTTTCTCATATCATTTTGCATGTTTTTGTTTATTTTTTCTTGTTTGGTATAGATATGAGGGTTGATTCTTTGAGGATCCTAACAACGAGGGTTTGACGATCGATTTCGACCGAGATGTAAGCCAAATGATGAACGAAGAAGAGGAAGAGGATGTCCTTTCACCAGAGTTGGAGAGGTTGATCGCTCAGGAAAAATGTGAAATGAAGCCTCACTAAGAAGAAACCGAACTGGTGAACTTAGGGACCGGAGAGGAAAGGAAAGAGGTAAAAGTGGGAACCAGTATGACCACACCTATCCGCCAAGGCTTGATAACCCTTCTTGAAGAATATCAAGACATCTTTGCATGGTCATACCAAGACATGCCCGGTCTGGACTCCAACATTGTGCAGCATAAGTTGCCGTTGAATCCTGGGTCTCCCCTAGTTAAACAAAAGCTACGAAGGATGAGACCCGAGATGTCTTTGAAGATCAAAGAAGAAGTAAGAAAGCAGTTCGATGCGGGTTTCTTAGCTGTGGCGCGATACCCGGAGTGGGTTGCCAACATTGTCCTAGTCCCGAAAAAGGACGGCAAGGTGCGAATGTGTGTAGACTATCGAAACTTAAACCGAGCCAGTCCTAAAGACAATTTTCCTCTGCCACACATTGATGTATTGGTAGATAATACAACTAATGTCGCCCTTTTCTCATTTATGGACGGTTTTTCGGGGTATAATCAAATAAAGATGGCACCCGAAGATGTAGAGAAGACCACTTTCGTCACCCTATGGGGGACATTCTGCTATAAAGTGATGGCCTTCGGGCTCAAAAATGCTGGGGCAACCTATCAGCGTGCCATGGTGGCATTGTTCCATGACATGATGCATAAGGAAATAGAGGTCTACGTGGATGACATGATTGCCAAATCTTGGACTGAGGTCGAACACCTCGTCAATCTACGTATGCTGTTCGGAAGGTTGCAGAAATACCAACTGAAGCTAAACCCAACCAAGTGTACCTTTGGGGTAAAGTCGGGGAAGTTGCTGGGATTTATAGTAAGTTAGAAAGGGATAGAGATAGATCCCGAGAAAGTGAAGGCCATCCTTGAAATGCCGGAACCACGCACGGAGAAGCAGGTTTAGGGGTTCTTGGGCAGGTTGAATTATATCGCGAGATTTATCTCGCAACTCACCCCTACATGTGAGCCCATTTTCAAGCTATTACGTAAGAACCAGGTGGTCCTATGGAACAGTGACTGCCAAGAGGCCTTCGAGAAGATCAAACAGAGTCTCGCAAACCCCCCAGTGCTCATGCCACCTGTAACATGAAGACCTTTTTTCCTATACATGACCGTGTTGGACGAGTCTATGGGGTGCGTATTGGGTCAGCACGATGATTCTAGGAAAAAGGAGTAAGCCATTTACTATCTAAGCAAGAAGTTTACCGCATGTGAGATGAATTACTCAATGCTGGAAAGGAGGTGTTGTGCTCTGGTATGGGCATCACATCGGCTTAGGCAGTACATGCTCAGCCATACCACGTGGCTTATTTCCAAAATGGATCCCGTGAAATACATCTTTGAGAAACCGGCCCTCACGGGACGAATCGCGAGGTGGCAGGTACTGCTATCGGAATTTGATATCGTTTACGTCACCCAAAAGGCGGTAAAGGGAAGCGCCTTTTGCAGATTATTTGGCCCAGCAACCCTTCCAGGATTATTGGCCGATGCACCCTGAGTTCCCAGATGAAGATATCATGGCCCTAATTGAAGAGAAGCGGACGCACGAGGACATAGACAAATGGATTGTTTGCTTCGATGGGGCATCTAATGCTTTGGGCCATGGAGTAGGGGCAGTCCTTGTATCCCCGGATGATCAGTGTATTCCTTTCACGGCTAGGCTAGGTTTTGATTGTACCAACAATATGGCCGAGTACGAAGCATGCACCCTCGGGGTTCAGGCGACCATTGATTTTGATGTAAAACTACTCAAAGTGTATGGAGACTCGGCTTTGGTGATACGCCAGTTGAAAGGAGAATGGGAAACTAGGGATCTGAAGTTGATACCCTACCAAACTCACATCTTGAGGTTAGCCAAGTACTTTGACGATATTTCTTTCCACCACATACCTCGGGAAGAGAATCAAATGGCTGATGCATTAGCCACCCTGGCATCCATGTTTCAACTTGCCCCACACGGGGATTTGCCATACATCGAATTCAGATCTCAGGGCAAGCTGGCATATTGTTATGCAATAGAGGAAGAGCGGGATGGGAAACCGTGGTATTTCGACATCAAACAATATGTTGAGAAAAAAGAATACCCACCAGGGATTTCTAACAATGACAAAAGGACGTTGAGGAGATTGGCTACTGGTTTCTTTGTAAGTGGTACCATCCTGTACAAACGAAACCACGACATGACCTTCCTACGATGCATAGATGCCAAAGAGGCGAACTTCATGATTGAGGAGATCCACGAGGGTTCATTTGGGACACATGACAATGGGCATGCCATGGCCAGAAAGATCCTTAGGGCTGGTTATTACTGGCTCACCATGGAGAGTGATTGTTGCACCCATGTAAGGAAGTGTCATAAATGTCAGGCATGCGCGGACAATGTCAATGTTCTGCCACATCCTCTGAATGTTATGTCCGCCCCTTGGCCTTTTTCAATGTGGGGGATAGATGTTATTGGGGCCATCGAACCCAAGGCTTCGAATGGTCACTGATTCATTCTTGTGGCGATAGACTACTTCACCAAATGGGTCGAAGCAGCTTCTTATACTAATGTCACGAGAAATATGGTGGTCAGATTCATAAAGAGGGAGTTGATTTGTCGATACGGACTCCCTAGGAAGATCATCACTGACAATGGCACCAATCTGAACAACAAAATGATGCAGGAAATGTGCGAGGATTTCAAGATCCAGCATCATAACTCCACCCCTTATTGGCTAAAGATGAATGGGGTTGTAGAGGCTGCAAATAAAAACATTAAGAAGATTGTCCAGAAGATGACCGTGTCATACAAAGATTGGCATGAGATGTTGCCTTTCGCCCTGCATGGATATAGAACCTCAGTGCAAACTTCTACTGGGGCAATGCCGTATTCCTTGGTTTATGGGATGGAAGCAGTACTCCCATTTGAGGTAGAGGTTCCTTCTCAGAGGATAATAGCAGAGTCAGGCCTAGAAGAGTCAGAATAGGCTCAGGCACACTACAACCAACTCAACCTTATTGAAGGTAAGCGTTTGACGGCCATGAGCCATGGGCGTCTGTATCAACGAAGGATAAAAAACGCGTTTGACAAGAAAGTACATCCGCGCAAGTTTAACGAGGGGGACCTTGTGCTGAAGAAGATGTCCCACGCTGTTAACGACAATCGAGGCAAGTGGGCCCCAAATTATGAAGGGCCTTTCGTGGTGAAAAGAGCGTTTTCTGGGGGTGCTCTGATACTCACCAACATAGATGGAGAGGAGCTACCCTCGCCCATGAACTTCGATGTTATTAAGCGATACTACGCTTGAAGTCTGGGGCAATCGAGAGGACTGTTGCATGTTCTTTTACTTCTGAGTTTTTGTTCTTCTTGGTTTCCTCCAGGGATTCCCTTTCATTGTAATTGTCTCGTTTCTTTAAAAGAAGAGGAGATGGGTTAGGCTTCAGTCCTCCCTTTGGTTTTAAACCTCGTGTTAGTTTATAATCACCTGAGCCCTCTTTGCTTGGTTCATGGGGTGCCCCAAACGCTTAAATTAAAATTGAACCTAACCAACCTTCACTAAGAAAATCATTGCATTAAAAAACATTCATGCATGCATGTACACATGCATATCTTGTGGTAGCAGGGACAGAATCGTCTTAGACCACGGTCAGAAATCGAGGCTAGTTGACGGCAAAAATCAACCAGGGTAAGATGATGACCCGGTCACGCTTGGCCGCATATTGTTTGTTTCCTGCTTATAGGTACTTAGGAACGGACGCAAATGGAGGATAGAGTCACGAATGACCGATCGTCGTCCATTCCCGGCGCTGGACAAGCAGAGAACGTCGCTGCAAGGCAGCCCAGTATCCTTTGAATTCACAGTGATTATTACTATTGTTTGTTTTAAAATAAGTAATCGATGCCTAATTCTAACTTGAGTAGGTTCGAATAGGCAAACGTTAACCTGTAGAGAGGGGGGGCCATGGTTATGTTTCCCCTAAAAAAAAATAAAAAAAAATAGCAGGTTACCTCGCCTGGGCGAGCAACCCCTGCACCAAAAATATAAAAACGAGGGAGGGGAACGTTTTTGCATTCAAAAACTGCTTCCCCCCTCATTTCAAAAACAATACTCACGGGATTTACGAATTTGCGGCCCTAGGGTCATCATTTTTCGCATTTTTGATTCCGTTTTGCGCTTTATTTCGTCACCAACAAGTAAGTATTCCATCCTTAAGCTTTCTAGCTTTCCATTGGTGTATTTTGATCTTCCTTTGGTGCTCTAGATTATGGGAATGTACTCAAATACGTGGGGCAATTTTGGTTTGTTTCTTGCTTGATTGGGTTGAATTGAGGATTTGTATGAGATGACCCTAGGCCTATAATGCATTTTGGAGCAATGGGGCATGCCACATTGTCCCCATTCTCTTGCTATTAATGCCTAAACATGCGCCCACCAAGTGTTCGGTGAAATGCCTCAATGGCATTTGCGCATGATTTTGTAGGGATACAACCTATGGGACAATTTGGTTTGCGCGTGTTTGCTATCTTTGGAACATGTATTCAGTTTCATAAGGGCTAGAATGATTGCCCCACATACACCCTAGGCCTAGGAACTGAAGCTTGTTTTTGGATGCAAGAGAACGCAAGAGTGGGTGCATATTAGGTGAAGCTACCCTTTTGGGCCAGCAATCAGCTATGGGCTACGCCATAAATAGTTTCCTTACATCTAGATGTTTAGAAATTTTGTTCATCTTGAACATGTAGGTGTAGAATAGGTAGCAAAATGCCTTTAGCAATTTACACCTTTGGATATGGTAGCAAGATGCTTGGATTTGTGTACATGTAATTTTTTGGTAGTCAAAATATCTCACAAAAATATATATATGTTGCATGTTATGTAAAGAAATACCTTACAAAGATACCTTTTTGATTTGAATGCAATTTTAGTTAGCAAAAAATATACTTGAATTTGCATGCCAATTTAGGTAGCAAAAAAACACTTGAATAAAGCATGAAATGTAGCACCTTATTGTATGGGTAGCCAAGATTCCTCACGAAATTTGTGTATGTATAGGTATTAGAAATACCCGAGTGTGCATGTGTACAATTTTCGGTAGCCAAAATACCTTGAGTATGCATGTATGTAAATTTAGCAAAGGAAATGCATGCGATTTAGGTAGCAAATACGCCTTGGAAGTGCATATATGTGATCTAGGTAACGAAGATGCCTTGGTTGAGCATGAGTGCAATTTTTAGTTAGCAGAATATCTTGTGCGAATGTATGTTCGTGAGGAAATATGTTCATGAGTTTGCTTTAAATTTACATTGATGTTTGTGTTTATTGGAGGAGGTTGCATGTCGTTTTTGCTTTGAAGGTAGCATTTCTTGGTGAAACTAACTTCCCAAAATGTTTGTCTTTTTAGGAAATGGCCCCAAGGAAGCTTGCCTCAAAGAGATCCAGGAAAGACAAGGTGGTTGAAGGAACTAGTTCTGCTCTTGAATATGACAGCCATCGTTTTAGGAGCGCTGAGCACCAGCAGCGCTTCGAAGCCATCAAAGGATGGTCATTCCTTCGGGAGAGACGCGTCCAGCTCAAGACGTTAAAGAAGCGCTACTAGGAGGCAACCTAGTAACTTTTAAATCTCTGCTTGTTTGATCACCTTTGTTTCTCAAGTAATAGTAGGACACACCTAGTTTCTCATGATCCTAGGAATTTAAATAAAACAAGCACAAGCTCGGAAGGTAGTCATACCTCACAAAAAAAATACATGTATATATGTATGTTTAGGTAGAAAAATACCTTGGATATTCATGTATGTATGTATGTTTAGGTAGAAAGATACCTTGGATATGCATGTGTGGAAAGATACCTTGAATATGCATGTATGTAGCAAAAATACTTCACAAAATATATATATGTATGTTTAGGTAGCAAGATACCTTGGATATGCATGTATATAGCAAAAATATCTCACAAAACATATATATGTATGTTTAGGTAGAAAGATACCTTGGATATGAATGCATATAGCAAAAATACCTCACAAAAATATACACATGTTTAGGTAGCAAAATACCTCATGAAAAAAAAAGAAAAGAGAGCAAAAAGAGAACGAGCAACAAAAGAAAAATAGAAAGAAAAATAATAAAAATAATAATAAAAAAAAAGTTGTCTAGCTAAAAAACAACATGCTTGCGAAAAGAGATAATTTCCAACTTTTCTTTGAAAGATTTTACTGATCTTAACCAGTTTTTGAAAAAAAAATGTGTGTACACATTTGAAGGGTAAATGCTGTGAAAAGTTTTTCGAACACCCAAGATAGACTCGGATGAATGCACAAATTGATAGAAGAACATATTTTGGAAATACTGGGTTGACTTAAAATAGGGAAAATGAATCCTGAGCCCTAGTGTCACATGACCATAAAAACTTGATGCTTGAGTGTACACATGGGTGCATGCATGACCAGTTTTGCATAAAATTTCCAAATCATCATTGTTGCATGTGTATCATGGAAATAATGTAGGACATCCCCTTTATCCCCGAACCGCTGGCCAAACCTTGACATATATCATGACCAGCCGTTCTACAAGCCTTGAGCCAAAATCCCAACTTATCATAAACCTTGACCCAGAGTGAGAATGTCAATCCTTGCCCTCGGAAAACAAAAAAAAAAAGAAAAAAAGAAAAATTCCCAATCAAAGAGTGGGAGAAAGCAAAAAAAGGAAAGAAAATTCCCGATCAAGGATCGGAAGAAAACAGAAGAAACATCCAGAAAGGTCTTTGGACCAGACAATATCTGAACAGTACAGAATTGTCACCAAGTAAACAAGAAAAAGGAAACCACGACCTAAAGTGGTCCTCTCCCTTTGATTGCCAACAAAATCCTGTGCGCTAGCGACTTTCTCGCCACGCACTAAACAAAAACAGAAAAGGAAAAGGCAAAAACACTCAAA
The DNA here is from genome assembly GCF_000004515.6 of Glycine max. Taxonomy (NCBI): domain Eukaryota; kingdom Viridiplantae; phylum Streptophyta; class Magnoliopsida; order Fabales; family Fabaceae; genus Glycine; species Glycine max. The sequence goes on from NC_038251.2 coordinate 32,969,723, forward strand.
GCCAAATTCCCCACCTAATAAAACCATTCCCAAAATAAGTCCTATTGATCCATGATCACGCATGTAATCTTTGATTTGATAGGAAATGATTTGCAAAATCAAGTCATGACATATCTATGGTTCGGAATTAGGATAAAACACTTACCTGTGTGAGATTGATACACTTTGAGTGATTTTCTCCTATCTTTGTTGGACCCAGTGTTTCCTCTAAATGGTCGTTTAGAAACGAAATGCTAACATCCAAAATCTCATTTACGGTTATGAGAAAATTTCATCAGCATACTCTCCTTCCCCAATAGACACATTGTTTTTCATCCAAAAAGCATATGGTGCTCTGATCAGTTGGAAGTTTTGTCTCTTTACTAAAGCATGTTCGCATTTTGGTGAAGAAAACACCGAGACTATTTTTAGTCTCATAGTTATCAAGAACTACATAGGTCTGAGTTCCTCATCACAAATTGAGGATACGTAGGAGCAAAAGCCCTGCTTTTGTCGACCACCCCACCTTTTGTTACCGTGACCCAAGAGTCCGGTGGCATGCGGAGCCACATGACTGTGGGATCCCCAAATTCGTATGTTCCAACATTTATCATTTTTATGTTATCTTGTTTCTATGACTAGAGGGACTAATGTTTGTTTCGTTTTGATTGACTTATGTTCTGTGCATACATGTCGTTTGAACTGTTACGTTAGTATTTACTTCGTTGTTGTCAATAGTGTTTGTTGAAGTTCCGAAATCGCGTAGAATTTTTCATTTAGGAGCGTCGTCCAAAATAAAAAAAATGAACCAAAATCATGATAAAGAGAAAGAAGCGTTGTGAATAAATGTCTACGTATATAAAGAAAAAGAAAAATGTTTCTCATATATGAATGTAGAAGGAAAATGTGTATAGAAGGATTTTTGCGTGTGTAAATAATGTGTGAAAAGAAATCCTTGTGTGTGTGAGCAACGAGTGTATATAAAGAAACTTTTGTATGAACCATAGGTGTGTGTTGGGAAAAATGAAAAAATCTTTGAACGTAAATAGGGTTTGTATATAGACCGTGTGACGTAAAGAGAAAGAGTTCCAATGCGTGTACAGAAAAAGTTTGTCGTGTATAAGAATGTAGGTGTACAAAAAAGGTTTTCCTCGTAGAGGGCCATGGGTGTATGATTTTGTGAATATAAAAATGAAACAAAAAGGAAAAAGAAAGAAAGACCTCGAAGGTTGACATGTTATAGTTAGGAAGCATGAATCATTCGTAGAGAGCAAACGTATCTTCTGGAAACAAGGGACTAACGCTAAGAGTTTATTTTCCTGAATAACCGAGATAAGAATGGATGAATTCATTGAACTGATGAAAGAACATAATTGGGAAACGTTGGGTCTGTTTGTGTAAATTCCCAACCGTAGTATCACAATGCCATGAACGGGATGCTTGAGTGCCCACCTGGCTGTGGCCATGACTAATTTTGCATGTTGTTTCCAAATCATCATTGTTGCACGTGCCTTGTGGAATAATATGGAAGTTCGGCCCGAGACCGACACCTTGACACCCAAGTTTGTTTTGCCCCAGATATCAAGATCGGGTTCCCACGATAAAAGACCCCATTGACACAACCTTAGACTTTTTTTAACCTTGGCCTATTGAAAGAATCCTCATCCTTTCCCCCGAAGCAAAGGACAACAGAATCTCCTCAAGGGAGAGCGAATAGAAAGAAAAGGAAGAAATGGAAAGTAAGAAAAAAGAAAAATATGAAAACAAAGAAAAGAACAATAAAAAAGGAAAGAAAAAGAAGGATTCCCGATCGGAGATTGAAAGGGAGTGAAAAAGGAAAAGATCAAAGGAAACCAGAGTAATTCCCGATCAATGAAAGAAAGAGGACAGAAATTCTTCAAGCCAGATAAATTTTCGACAAGGTAAGTGACTGCCGGCAAAGGAAAACCCATTTTTTGGTGGTTCTTCCTTTCAGATTGCCACTTAAAATCATTCTCGACTGGCGATATCCAGCCAGACATAAACAAAGAGGAAAAGATCGGAACACCCAGTTTCGATAGGAAATCGTGTGCAAAATAAAGTCGTGGTGCAGTTATGGTTTGGGATTAGGGTAAAACACTTGCCTGTGTGAGTTTTTTATACACTATGAGTGATTTATTCCCAATTTCAGCTTAACCTGATGTTTCCCCTGAATGTTCATTCAAAAGCTAAAAGTTGACATCCTGCCTTTCATTTTCGGGTATAAGGAAGATTACCCTTGGCATAAGTATATTGTTGTTCTAAGACATGGTGCTCTCGCGAATGATTTATTTTTCTTTGCAAAAAGTATGTTTTCCCTTTTTAGGTGGAAAAAAACCGGTGGACCATTCGGTCCTGCTACCCCTTTTCCAGAGCCCCATGAATTGCGTTTTTGTTCATGCATCCTCCACCCACGAGTTTGGAGCCATGCGTAGTGATTTCTTAGTGCAATACTCCATTCTCAACCCTTTTTCAGAGCCCCATGAATTGCGTTTTCGTTCATGCGTCCTCCACCCAAGAGTTTGGAGTCATGCGTAGTGATTGCTTAGTGCAATACTCCATTCTCACCCCTTTTTCGGAGCCCCATGAATTGTGTTTTCGTTCATGCATCCTCCACCCACGATTTTGGAGCCAGGCGTAGTGATTGCTTAGTGCAATTCTCCATTCTCAAGCCTTTTTCAGAGCCCCATGAATTGCGTTTTCGTTCATGCGTCCTCCACCCACGAGTTTGGAGTCATGCATAGTGATTGCTTAGTGTAATTCTCCATTCTCACCCCTTTTTCGGAGCACCATGAATTGCGTGTTCGTTCATGCATCCTCCACCCACGAGTTTGGAGCCATGCGTAGTGATTGCTTAGTGCAATTCTCCATTCTCAACCCTTTTTCGGAGCCCCATGAATTGCGTTTTCATTCATGCGTCCTCCACCCACAAGTTTGGAGTCATGCGTAGTGATTGCTTAGTGCAATTCTCCATTCTCCACCCTTTTTCAGAGACCCATGAATTGCGTTTTCGTTCATGCATCCTCCACCCTCGAGTTTGGAGCCATGCGTAGTGACTGCTTAGTGCAATTCTCCATTCTCAACCCTTTTTCGGAGCCCCATGAATTGCGTTTTCGTTCATGCGTCCTCCACCCACAAGTTTGGAGTCATGCGTAGTGATTGCTTAGTGCAATTCTCCATTCTCAACCCTTTTTTAGAGACCCATGAATTGCGTTTTCGTTCATGCATCCTCCACCCACGAGTTTGGAGCCATGCGTAGTGACTGCTTAGTGAAATTCTCCATTCTCAACCCTTTTCCGGAGCCCCATGAATTGCGTTTTCGTTCATGCGTCCTCCACCCACGAGTTTGGAGTCATGCGTAGTGATTGCTTAGTGCAATTCTCCAATCTCAACCCTTTTTCGGAACCCCATGAATTGCGTTTTCGTTCATGCGTCCTCGACCCACGAGTTTGGAGTCATGCGTAGTGATTGCTTAGTGCAATTCTCCATTCTCAACCCTTTTTCGGAGCCCCATGAATTGCGTTTTCGTTCATGCGTCCTCCACATACGAGTTTGGAGTCATACGTAGTGATTGCTTAGTGTCATACCCTAATTTCATCCGGGGATTATTATTTGATGATATACAACCTTTGATTGGCCGCTTCGAGATACTTGGCACCCTTTGTTGCACAATATGTGAAGTCTCGAGACGTGCCGAAAATCAAAAGGAAGCAGGCTTACGCGATCCGTGAAAATTCCGTAATGTGACGGAAATCGAAAGGAGGTGTTTTTCGCAATCCGTGAGTTTTCGTAACTTCTTCGAAAGCTAAAAAAGAGTAAATAGATAATCCGTAAGGATTCGTAACCTTGCGGAAGGAAAATAGGTATCGTTACGAAATTTGTAAAGTTTCGTAACGTTACGGAAAAAGAATTACCAAAAAAGGGCAAAGGGGGTGTATTTAGTAAAATGGGGGGTGCAAATAGTAATTTTCAAATCTAGGGCCTTCTAGAGGTTTCTGGGCAATTTCTTGCTTAAGGTTGAAGCAACTTAGCTCGCCTGGGGAGCTAGGTGGCAACCACACCCCCCATTTTGTTGAAAAATGGGATTTCGGGGCTTCCGGGACACCCGTAATGCTTCCGTAAAATTCCCATAACCCTAAATAAGAATATTTAACTTAATACGGGTGAGAGGGAAGAGAAAAAAAGAAGAAAATCAAGTCCTATATGCTTCCGTAACTTTTCCGTAAATCATGAAAGAAGGGGGTTGAACTTATCAAAATTGGGGGGTGCAAATAGCAATTTCGAAATTTTGAATTAGGTCTTCCAGAATGTTTTTTTGAAGCTGGATTGCTTCTGGAGGAAGCAACCCAGCTCGCCTGGGCGAGCTGGGCGGCAACCTCCTCCCGCTTTTTCCTATAAATAGGCTGAAGGGGGCTATTCTAAGGATCCCGGATGCCCCTGGTGAGGTATTTCAGCTGTTTTGGGTGAAAAAAAATTGTTTCCGTGAAAAATATCCAAGCCGAGGTGCTTTCGTAACGCTTCCGAGAGGTTTCCGTAAGCAAATCTGTGAAGGTTTTCCTCCGTTATTCACTGTTCTGCATCCGTTCTTCGTTCTTCAACGGGTAAGTTTCCAAATCGAGCTTTTCAATTCATTCTATGTACCCGTGGTGGTCCACATTTTGTTTCATGTATTTTTATTCTCGTTTTCATTCGCTTTCTATACCCCCTTTTGACGTGCTTAAGTCGTTTATTTAAGTCACTTCTCGCCTAATCTAAAAATAAAATAAATTTCCACCGATCGTTTGAATTGTATCATTCGTTAATTTCTGTTAAAATGAATTCCGACCGTTCGGTCGTGCTGTAACGACATCGGAAATCAAAAAAGAGGTAAAATAATAATATAATAATCGGAAAAAATACCTTTTGGTAGAATAAAGCGAAAAATCAATTGAACGTTTTCTCTTTGAGATTTCTCATTATTAATTGAATTGACTAATAACTAAAGTGAAACTAAGGCTAAAATCAATTCGCCTAGTCAAGCTCGTCCACAAAAATAGGGTTTTGAAAGTTTATCATTTCAGTTTCTTACCAACTAAAATGGATCATTTTTAAGGTCCAACGCCTTAAAATGATCACCTTTCAAGTAAAAAGAATCACTTGATTCACGCAAAAGGAAGAACTACGTAGGTCTGATTTCCTCTTTGATGGAGGGTACGTAGGAGCAAGAGCCCCGCTTTTGTCGATCTCAAAAAATAAAAAGAAATAAAGTTAAGGTAACACAATTTCCACAATTCTAAAAAATAGACTGTTGTCCTTTGAGACAAACGTGAGAGGTGCTAATACCTTCCTCAAGCATAAATATAACTCCCGAACTTAGAATTTTCATTTTGACCGGTTTCCTTCGGTTTTCCCGACCTTTTCCACAAATAAACGTTGGTGGCGACTCCGCGCATCTTTCCTCCTTTGGAAAGCGCACCCGTGAGCCTCGCCTTCGCTCGCCTGCAAAAGGGCACGTTGCGACAGTTGGCGACTCCACTGGGGACTATTTTTGTGAGTTAGGCCTATTTTAAGGAATTGTGGATTTGTGAAACTTCGTGTGTGCATTTATTGAACTGTGTAAAGTGGAAATAACTGCTGTCTTTTTTCACATTTTTACTCTAAGCACCCACGGGTTTGAGTAAAAAAGGGGCCCTACACCCGAGTTCATGGGAATTTAAGGAGTGGAGGTGAATCTATCATCATGCTAGGTCTCCGACTTGCTTGATAATAGTGAAACCTCGTCTAGAGGTTTCTCTCTTTATAATGTGTTGTCGTTGGTATTCCATACCGCCACAATATTATTATCTTGAGTGATGATACCTCTAGAAAACAGTCGTGTGAGTTATGAATTGTTGGGGAAGTAGTTATTAGAGACCCCTAGATATTGTCCTATAGGTTCCCAAATAGGGGCAAAGAGCAAACACGCTCTGTGCCATTCGTTCTCATGCATTTTTGGTAAATAGCACTAGTTTATAGTTTTTGCTAGTGATGTTTGGTTTCTTTAGAGTAATACGTAACCCTTTTAATGCTACGTTGAGGCGCCATCATGCCCAAAACGTAGCATTAAAATTGGATCTTTGCAGTCTCGTATGTGTGAATTACCCCTTTGTGTTGTTTTCTTTCTGTTTCATGCATGCGCATCTGCATCATACCGTCACACATGCGTTGTATGTGGGTCTCGTCTTTTGTCATGGGAAGTCGGAAGATCCATATCGTCTTCTTAACTGCACACATGGGGCACTGCGCCCCCCAAATGCGCAATAAGGAGAGATAATTTTCCGGGCTCTCGTGTCGGTAAATGCATTCATATCATGCACCGCATAAACATCTCTTCAGCATCATAATGAACATATCGTTCCTGCATTTGTCCGTTATCACATTCCCATTTTGCATGAGTCATTGCATCATCATGCATATGCGTTCAACATACTTTTTGTTCTACATGTTTGCTCATACATTATCCTTGTATTTTCCTCTACAAAACAAAAACAAAAAAAAAGGGAAGCATGAAAATTCATGATGCATTCTTAGTTGCATGTGTTAGGTACCATGAGCCAACCATGTTGGGATCATAAACCCATTTCTAAAATTAAAAAAAAAACACAAACAAAAAAAAAATGATTGAGCATGGTACCTAATGCGTGGTTAATTAAGAAAGGATGTCTCTTCGGGCATCTCAATCTCATAATTACATTTTCCATGCATATCATGCGTATTTCCGAGTCTTTCATCCCTATGAAATGTTGATGAAGTATTGGCGATCAAAATTGCCATTCCCTGGGTTATGGGATTGAACCAAGCTCGTGCTTTTACGAAAAGGTTCATCGAGTCAAGTTGAAGTATGGAAGTAACCATCTTGAAAAAAATTGGGGCAAAAGATTGTGTTACATCACTGCTTCGTCTACTGCCAAACACATTTAGGGTTGTTGATGTCCTTGTTACTTCCAATTTCACCTTGACGAAGATGTCATGGACCATGTTGAAAATCTAAATTGATTCAACCCCATATCCAGTGTACAAATTCGCAATACTTCAATTGTGCATCATTCGCATACATCCATGTTGTTCATTGGTTGCATTGCTCATTGCATTCTTTCCTTGAAAAAAAAAAGAACTTAATCATTGTTATAAAAAAGAAAAAAAAACATGCTTTACGGTGCCCTCACCGAACTTGTGCTAGAGCTAGAGTAATGGGTGAAGTAGAGGAGGTACAAGGGAAGATGAAGGCCGACATGGAGGCCATGAAAGAGAAAATGGCCACGATGATGGCCATGATGAGCATGAGGAAGATAATGGAAGCCAATGCGGTTACATTTGCCGCTACCAGCACTGTTGCTAAGGTGAACCCGATACCCCCATCTGGCCTCAACCAAATGAATCATCCAACCTTAGATATGGTAAGCAAAGATTTGGGAAGTAGAGGCGGCCCCCATTATGCGCAAATTTAAAACAAGCATGCCTTCCCACCATATGGCTTGCCTCCCAACTATACTCCACCCAATGTGGCATACACTCCCAATAAGAATGTCAATAACTCCACTCCTATACCCATTGAGAGCCAACAACCCCAAACCGATCATGCACATGTCTCTTAAACCGTGGGGGAGGCACATGAAATTCCCCGCCACAATCTAGCCGACTTCGAGCCTTGCCTCGGATGTGCCACTGAAAGGCAAGCAGTTGGTGGTATACCCCTACAAAACCCTTTGGAGGGCCCTCAGTATCACCCACAACTACACCTCTTGCATTCCACGACAAGTAAAAACCCTCATGCTATGGCAGAAATGGGAAAGTTGGATCATCTAGAGGAAAGGCTCAGGGCCATTGAAGGAGGTGAAGATTCTGCCTTTGCTAACCTAGAAGAGTTGTTCCTAGTACCCAATATCATCACCCCTCCCAAGTTCAAGGTGTTGGACTTTGACAAGTACAAGGGGACTACTTGCCCCGAGAACCATCTAAAGATGTATTGTCAGAAGATGGGGGGCATACGCAAAAGATGAGAAATTGCTGATACATTCCTTCCAAGAAAGTCTTACTGGGGGTAGCTGTTACCTGGTACACTAACTTGGAACCTTCCCGAGCCCATGATTGGAAGGACCTAATGGTTTCCTTCGTTAGGCAGTGTCAGTATAATGGCTTTGGATAGGATGCAACTACAAAATATGTGCAAAAAAAAGGGGGCACGGATCTTTCAAAGAATACGCCCAAAGGTGGAGAACCTGGCAGCTCAAGTGGCACCTCAATGACGAAAAAACGATGACAATGATAGTAGACACATTACCAGTATTCTACTATGGAAAATGGTGGGCTACACACCTTCAAGCTTTGCGGATTTGGTCTTTGCCGGCGAAATGATCGAAGTGGGTCTAAAAAGAGGCAAATCTGATCATCTTGCTTTGATAAATGCAAAAAAAACTAGGAGGGTGAGGATGAAGGAGAAGCCCGTGCTGTGACTGCCATTCCTATACAACCAAGTTTCCCACCAACCCAACAATGTCATTACTCAGCCAATAACAAACCTTCTCCTTACCCACCGCCCAGTTATCCACAAAGGCCATCCCTAAAATCAACCACAAAGCCTACCTACCGCACTTCCAATGACAAACACCACCTTTAGCATAAACCAAAACACCAACCAAGAAATGAATTTTGCAGCGAGAAAGCCTGTAGAATTCACCCCAATTCCAGTGTCCTATGCTGACTTGCTCCCATATCTACTTGATAATTAAATGGTAGCCATAACCCTAGCCAAGGTTCATCAACCTCCATTTCTTCTAGAATACGACTCGAATGCAACATGTGCTTGTCACGGAGAAGCCCCGGGGCATTCCATTGAGCATTGTAAGGCTCTGAAGCGTAAGGTGCAAGGTCTAATTGATATGGGATGGCTGAAATTTGAGGAGAATCGCGTGTAAATCCTGACATTGACAAGAGATGCCACACATGGGGCAATTTTGAAAGCTGTTGTTAGATGTCTCTAATGACTCATCAGGATTTTCAACTTTCACCGGAAGTGGGTGCAAGCCATTGGTCTGTTTGCTCAAGCGATCTGTGACCATTCAATCAGAGATTACTCGTCTTGCATGTTGGTGGGGCTGCCATAAAACAACAAGTAAAGTTCAAAACAAATAAATTTCAAAATAAAAATTAAAATTAAAATTAAAAAAAAAGGTTAAAAAAAAAAACATTTGATTGACTGTGTTTTCAAGACGTTCATATGACCTCATTCCAGAAAGTTTGTCTTTTTAGAGAGAAGTGAGTTATCAAGAATAGGATGTTGGAAAAATGGCCTCAGTTACCTTAAGAAGAAGAGGGGATTGAATTAAGATACGAAGACTATTCCCCAATTAAACTTTCACTCTCTCTTTTCGGATTAACAATGCACCCTTAAACATGAATTACTCAAAAGACAATTCAAAATAAACTTCTTTAAAGCAAAAGATAAATAGCAATAAATAAAAGAAGTTTAAGTGAAGAGAGGAATGCAAACTTGATTTATATTGGTCCGGCCACTTCCCGTGCCTACATCCAGTCCTCAAGCAACCCACTTGAGATTTTCCACTCTCTTTGTAAAACTCCTTTTACAAAGTCTGAATCACACAGGGACAACTCTTCCCTTGTGTTCAAGAATCCTCTACAACAAGAGACCCACGGTCTCTTAATCCCTTTTCAGAAATAAGAAGAAGAGAAGAAGATATCTCTCTTAAAAGAGATAGCTTGTACAATGAAGATCAATCAAAATTCCTTATTGAATATGCAAGTGGTTGACCAAGGAATCTTTTTGAGAGGATAAAACATTTCAGTTCAAAAAAAACTCTTAATCTTTTGAGAGGATAAAACTTTTTGGCAACTCTCTTTAAATTCGTGTTTCGAAGTCACATATAAATAGACCTTTGATGGCCATTCATAAACCATTTGAATAAATGTGACTCTTGGGAATTATATTCTGAAAATTCCCTCTGGTAATCAATTACAAGACTTGTGTAATCGATTACAGGTTTTAAAAATTTGAATTAAAACATTTTCAACTGCTGGTAATCGATTACCAGAGAGCAAATCTCAATTTGAAATGATAGAATTCTTAAGTCAAACCTTTTGTTTGTTTTCAATTTGGAAACTTCTTCCTAAGATTCTAGAGATCAACTTGATCATATATCTTGATTTTCTTGGATTCTTGTCTTGAATGAAACTAGAAGCACTTGATCCTTTAGCATCATTAAGAGATCAAAACATCTTGCTTCTACATAGGAGTCATTTGACTTAAATCCATCAACTGAAAAATCCTTCAACTATTTCTCGTCCTTGGAAAATTCTTTTTGCAAGAATCAACTGCTTCTTTCATTCTTCCTCACTACGAGGTTGTGAAAACAAGACAACAATTGGTACCTCTAAGCCCTACACTGGGGCAATGAAAGGCACCATGCATAAACCTTAAACGAACCTAGGGGCAGATTAGAAGTTCTCACCCAATAGGTTCCTTGCTACAAGGTCATGATGAAAGACAACGATTGTACCTCAAAGCCTTACACTGGGGCAATGAAAGGCACCATGCAAAAAACCTCAAGCGAACCTAGGGGCAGATTAGAAGTTTTCACCCAATAGGTTCCCAGCTACAAGGTCATGACGAAAGATAACAATTGGTACCTCAAAGCCTTACACTGGGGCAATGAGGGGCATCGTGCATGAGCCTCAAGTGAACATAGGGGCAGATCAAAAGTTCTCACCCGTCGATGTTTTTAAATAAGAAAAAAAGGGGGGACAAACCCTGGAATTTCAAATAGATTGATTAAACGTCAAACGGATCCATTGTCGTCACTCCAAAATGGTCAAGTGACTAAATCAAATAGAATATATACTCTGAGGGAGTTCCCGGAGAGATTTGCAAAAGATAGGATAAGGTTGCATGAATTATCACCTTTTTCAAAAGGACAGTCAATCTGTGTTTTCCAAAAAAATTAAATCAAAATCAAAATCACGAAATAGGGAAAGAATGTCATGAACATTGTACAACTTTCCATTGCATTGCATTTTTTCATGTGCGGTCAGCATTACCAAATTTCACAACAAAGGTTGCATGCGTCTGCATCCCTAAAAATCATGTTAACTGCATAGAGTTCCTACATCTCGTGTCCAATCTTTTTGGATGACCTGCCCTCTCGATGAGTCGATCTCTTGCTTTCTCATAAAGGTGGACTCTTGGGTACTAGTACCTATCACCTTTAGAGGACTATATGTCCTCGCCTCCAGAGGGCTGCATGCCCTCGCCTTTAGAGGGCTACACGTCCTCATTTTCAGTGTGCTCCATATACACACCTTAAGAGAATATAAGGTCCTTTGCCCTTAGATGCTTAACCGAGACTTGCGCTCCCGGTTAAGGGGCCAGTAGTTTCCTTTTATCAGTTCCTGGGCCATCCCCTGATATTAGAGGGCGACCAACTATGCGAGCACATCCAGAGAGGGAGGCTCTCATGCATCTACTATGCATACCGGGGCAAGATTTCACCCATGCCGCTGCAAAAAGACGAGTGTGGATCATGCGCACCAACATGACCACTTTTACATGGATATGGATGACGTTGCTATTTAGTAACATTCTGCCCGACGACCACAATGCCAATCTCCCCCTGCAGATGTATCGATTGGTCTGTGCCGTCATGACATAGGTAAGTATGCACATGGTTCAATTGATTTCTGATGTCATCTATTGTTTGCAGGGATCGCGCCCACAAGACGCCCAGTGGGCCCAAAGAAGTCCAACAGGGCCCTGGGGTTTCCAGCTCTGGTTACGGGCCTCTGTCAGTCCTACAGGGTGCCCGTTCCCCCAGCGAGGTCATGCCATCGTGACATAGGTAAGTATACAGATGGTTCAACTGATTTCTGATACCATCTATTGTTTGTAGGAATCACACACACAAAGACACCCAGTGGACCCGGAGAAGTCTAACAGGGCCCTGGGGTTTCCAGCTCTGGTTACAGGCCTCTGTAGTCCTACAGGGTGCCCGTTCCCCTCGGCAAGGTCACGTCATCATAGGTAAGTATGCACATCGCTCAACTGATTTCTGATTGCAGGGATCGCGCCTGCAAGACACCCAGTGGACCCGAAGAAGTCCAACAGGGTCTTGGAGTTGTCAAGCTCTAATTACGGTTCTCTGTCAGTTCTACGGAGTGCCTGTCACCTCCAGCAAGGGCATCAGGCCCCCTACTAATCGAGCTTTCATCAAGAAGTACTGCGTCCCCAGGCAGGCGCAGGGCGAAACACTACAGCAGCCTGGGGATGGCCGGCAGCGGGCAACAGACGCACCGCCATCACCTCTAGAGTTCACCTCAGCTCATCCACAAAAAGGTTAGAGCGTTGCTTACGACCCATGGCCGACCAAGGCCAAAGCCAAAGGTAAGCAAAGTACTAGGTCCATGATCGACAAGCCATCACGCGTCCAGCTCAAGACGTTAAAGAAGCGCTACTAGGAGGCAACCTAGTAACTTTTAAATCTCTTGTTATTTGATCACTTTTTGTTTCTCAAGTCATAGCAGGACACACCTAGTTGCTCATGATCCTAGGAATTTAAATAAAACAAGCACAAGCTCGGAAGGTAGTCATACCTCACAAAATATATATATATATATATATATATATATATATATATATATATATATATATATATATATATATATATATATATATATATATGTATGTATGTTTAGGTAGAAAGATACCTTGGATATGCATGTATGTAGCAAAAAAAATACTTCACAAAATATATATATGTATGCTTAGGTAGAAAGATACCTTGGATATGCATGTATGTAGGAAAAATACTTCACAAAATATATATATGTATGTTTAGGTAGCAAGATACCTTGGATATGCATGTATATAGCAAAAATATCTCACAAAACATATATATGTATGTTTAGGTAGCAAGATACCTTGGACACACATGTATATAGCAAAATACCTCACAAAAATATACGTATGTTTAGGTAGCAAAATACTTCATGAAAAAAAAAAGAGCAAAGAGAGCGAGCAAGAAAAGAATAAGAAGGAAGAAAAAAAATAGAAAATAAAAAAATAATAATAAAAAGTTGTCTAGCTAAAAAACAACATGCTTGAGAAAAGATATAATTTCCAACATTTCTTTGAAAGATTTTACTGATCTTAACAAGTTTTTGAAAAAAAAAAATGTGTGTACACATTTGAAGGGTAAATGCTGTGAAAAGTTTTTCGAACACCCAAGATAGACTCGGATGAATGCACAAATTGATAGAAGAACATATTTTGGAAATACTGGGTTGACTTAAAATAGGGAAAATTAATCCTGAGCCCTAGTGTCACATGACCATAAAAACTTGATGCTTGAGTGTACACATGGGTGCATGCATGACCAGTTTTGCATAAAATTTCCTAATCATCATTGTTGCATGTGTATCATGGAAATAATGTAGGACATCCCCTTTATCCCCGAACCGCTGGCCAAACCTTGACATATATCATGACCAGCCGTTCTACAAGCCTTGAGCCAAAATCCCAACTTATCATAAACCTTGACCCAGGGTGAGAATGTCAATCCTTGCCCTCGGAAAACAAAAAAAAAAAAGAAAAAAAGAAAAATTCCCAATCAAAGAGTGGGAGAAAGCAAAAAAAGGAAAGAAAATTCTCGATCAAGGATCGGAAGAAAACAGAAGAAACATCCAGAAAGGTCTTTGGACCAGACAATATCTGAACAGTACAGAATTGTCACCAAGTAAACAAGAAAAAGGAAACCACGACCTAAAGTGGTCCTCTCCCTTTGATTGGCAACAAAATCCTGTGCGCTAGCGACTTTCTCGCCACGCACTAAACAAAAACAGAAAAGGAAAAGGCAAAAACACTCAAAGCCAAATTCCCCAACTAAAAACCATTCCCAAAATAAGTCCTATTGATCCATGATCACGCATGTAATCTTTGATTTGATAGGAAATGATTTGCAAAATCAAGTCATGACATATCTATGGTTCGGAATTAGGATAAAACACTTACCTATGTGAGATTGACACACTTTGAGTGATTTTCTCCTATCTTTGTTGGACCCAGTGTTTCCTCTAAATGGTCGTTTAGAAACGAAATGCTAACATCCAAAATCTCATTTACGGTTATAAGAAAATTTCATCAACATACTCTCCTTCCCCGATAAACACATTGTCTTTCATCCAAAAAGCATATGTTGCTCTGATCAGTTGGAAGTTTTGTCTCTTTACTAAAGCATGTTCGCATTTTGGTGAAGAAAACATGGAGACTATTTTTAGTCTCACAGTTGGCAAGAACTACGTAGGTCTGAGTTCCTCATCACAAATTAAGGATACGTAGGAGCAAAAGCCCTGCTTTTGTCGGCCACCCCACTTTTTGTTACCGTGTCCCAAGAGTCCGGTGGCATGCGGAGCTACATGACCGTGGGATCCCCAAATCCGTATGTTCCATCATTTATCATTCGTATGTTATCTTGTTTCTATGACTCGAGGGACTAACGTTTGTTTCGTTCTGATTGACTTTTGTTTTGTGCATACTTGTCGTTTGAACTGTTACGTTAGTATTTACTTTGTTGTCAATCATGTTTGTTGAAATTCTGGAACCGTGTAGAGTTTTTCATTTAGGAACGTCGTCCTAAAAAATAAAATGAACCAAAAATCCTAATAAAAAGAGAGAAGCATTGTGAATAAAAGTCATGTTCGTAAAGAAAAGAAAAAGGTTTTTATTTATATATATGTGTAAAAGGAAAGTGTGTATAAAAGGATTCTTGTGTGTAAATGATGCGTGGAAAGGAATTCTTGTGTGTGTGAGCAACGAGTGTATATGAAGAAACTTTTGTATGAACCATAAGTGTGTGTTGGGAAAAATGAAAATCTTTGAATGTAAATAGGGTTTTTATATAGACCGTGTGACGTAAAGAGAAAGAGTTCTAATGCGTGTACAAAAAAAGTTTGTCATGTATAAGAATGTAGGTGTACAAAGAAAAGTTTTCCTCATAAAGGACCACAGGTGTATAATTTTGTGAATGAAACAAAAAGGAAAAAGAAAGAAAGACCGCGAAGGTCGACATGCTATAGTTAAGAAGTATAAATCATTCGTAAAGAGCAAACGTATCTTCTGGAAACAACGGGATGCTTGAGTGCCCACCTGGCTGTAGCCATGACTAATTTTGCACGTTGTTTTCAAATCATCATTGTCACGCATGCCTAACAGAGTAATATGGGAGTTTGGCCCGAGACCGACACCTTGACACCCAAATTTGTTTTGCCCCAGATATCAAGATTGGGTTCCCACGATAAAAGACTCCATTCAAACATAACCTTAGACCTTTTTTGAACCTTGGCCTATCAAAAGAATCCTCATCCTTTTCCCCGAAGCAAAGGACAGCGGAATCTCTTCAAGGGAGAGCAAATAGAATGCTGAAACCCGATTTCCCAAAGAAAGGAAAGGGGGAAGTGGAAAGAAAAGGAAGAAATGAAAAGAAAAGAAAGAAAAAGAAAAATAAAAAAGAAAGAAAAAGAAGGATTCTCGATCGAAGATCGAAAGGAAATGAAAATGGAAGAAATCGGAGGAAAACAGAGTAATTCTCAATCAATGAAAGAAAGGGAATGGAAAATCTTCAGACCAGATAAATTTTCGGCAAAAATAAGTGACTGTCGGCAAAGGAAAACCCATCTTTGGTCTCTCTTCCTTTCGAATTGCCATTCAAATTCATTCTCGACTAACGATATCCCACCCCACATGAACAAAGAGGAAAAGACCGAAACACCCAGCTTCCTCTCCAAAAAATACTACCCTCAAGAAAATCCTATTGGTCCGTGATCGTACGTTTGATCTTTGATTCGATAGGAAGTCGTGTGCAGAATAGAGTCATGGTGCATTTATGGTTTGGGAATAGGATAAAACACTTGCCTGTGTGAGTTTTATACACTATGAGTGATTTATTTTCAGCTTAGCCCGATGTTTCCCCTGCATGTTCATTTAAAAGCTAAAAGTTGACATCCTGCCCTTCATTCTCGGTTACAAGGAAGATTACCCTTGGCAATGGTATATTGTTTCTCTAAGATATGGTGCTCTCGCGAATGATTTATTTTTCTTTACAAAAAGCATGTTTGCCTTTCAGGTGGAAAAACCCGGTGGACCATTCGGTCCTGCCAACCCTTTTTCAGAACTCCATGAATTGCGTTTTCGTTCAGGCGTCCTCCACCCACGAGTTTGGAGCCATGCGTAGTGATTGCTTAGTGCAATTCTCCATTCTCAACCCTTTTTCGGAGCACCATGAATTGTGTTTTCGTTCATGCGTCCTCCACCCATGAGTTTGCAGCCATGCGTAGTGATTGCTCAGAGCAATTCTCCATTCTCAACCCTTTTTCGGAGCCCCATGAATTGCATTTTCGTTCATGCATCCTCCACCCACGAGTTTGGAGCCATGCATAGTGATTGCTTAGTGCAATTCTCCATTCTCAACCCTTTTTCGGAGCCCCATGAATTGCGTTTTCGTTCACGCATCATCCACCCACGAGTTTGGAGCCATGCGTAGTGATTGATTAGAGCAATTCTCCATCCTCAACCCTTTTTCGGAGCCCCATGAATTGCGTTTTTGTTCATGTATCCTCCACCTTCGAGTTTGGAGTCATGCGTAGTGCAATTCTCCATTCTCAACCCTTTATCGGAGCACCATGAATTGCATTTTCGTTCATGCCTCCTCCACCCACGAGTTTGGAGCCATGCGTAGTGATTGCTTAGTGCAATTCTCCATTCTCAACCCTTTTTCGGAGCACCATGAATTGCGTTTTCGTTCATGCGTCCTCCACCCACGAGTTTGCAGCCATGTGTAGTGATTGCTTAGAGAAATTCTCCATTCTCAACCCTTTTTCGGAGCCCCATGAATTGCATTTTCATTCATGCGTCCTCCACCCACGAGTTTGCAGCCATGCGTAGTGATTGCTTAGAGCAATTCTCCATTCTCAACCCTTTTTCGGAGCCCCATGAATTGCGTTTTCGTTCATGCATCCTCCACCCACGAGTTTGGAGCCATGCGTAGTGATTGCTTAGTGCAATTCTCCATTCTCAACCCTTTTTCGGAGCCCCATGAATTGCGTTTTCGTTCAAGCATCCTCCACCCACGAGTTTGGAGCCATGCGTAGTGATTGCTTAGTGCAATTCTCCATTGTCAACCCTTTTTTGGAGCACCATGAATTGTGTTTTCGTTCATGCGTCCTCCACCCACGAGTTTGCAGCCATGCGTAGTGATTGCTTATAGCAATTCTCCATTCTCAACCCTTTTTCAGAGACCCATGAATTGCGCTTTCGTTCATGCAACCTCCACCCACGAGTTTGGAGCCATGCGTAGTGATTGCTTAGTGCAATTCTCAATTCTCAACCCTTTTTCGAAGCCCCATGAATTGCGCTTTCGTTCATGCATCCTCCACCCACGAGTTTGGAGCCATGCGTAGTGATTGCTTAGTGCAATTCTCCATTCTCAACCCTTTTTCGGAGCCCCATGAATTGCATTTTCGTTCATGCGTCCTCCACCCACGAGTTTGGAGTCATGCGCAGTGATTGCTTAGTGGAATTCTCCATTCTTAACCCTTTTTCGGATCCCCATGAATTGCATTTTCGTTCATGCCTCCTCTACCCACGAGTTTGGAGCCACGCGTAGTGATTGCTTAGTGCAATTCTCCATCCTCAACCCTTTTTCGGAGCCCCATGAATTGCGTTTTTGTTCATGTATCCTCCACCTTCGAGTTTGGAGTCATGCGTAGTGCAATTCTCCATTCTCAACCCTTTATCGGAGCACCATGAATTGCATTTTCGTTCATGCCTCCTCCACCCACGAGTTTGGAGCCATGCGTAGTGATTGCTTAGTGCAATTCTCCATTCTCAACCCTTTTTCGGAGCACCATGAATTGCGTTTTCGTTCATGCGTCCTCCACCCACGAGTTTGCAGCCATGTGTAGTGATTGCTTAGAGAAATTCTCCATTCTCAACCCTTTTTCGGAGCCCCATGAATTGCATTTTCATTCATGCGTCCTCCACCCACGAGTTTGCAGCCATGCGTAGTGATTGCTTAGAGCAATTCTCCATTCTCAACCCTTTTTCGGAGCCCCATGAATTGCGTTTTCGTTCATGCATCCTCCACCCACGAGTTTGGAGCCATGCGTAGTGATTGCTTAGTGCAATTCTCCATTCTCAACCCTTTTTCGGAGCCCCATGAATTGCGTTTTCGTTCAAGCATCCTCCACCCACGAGTTTGGAGCCATGCGTAGTGATTGCTTAGTGCAATTCTCCATTGTCAACCCTTTTTTGGAGCACCATGAATTGTGTTTTCGTTCATGCGTCCTCCACCCACGAGTTTGCAGCCATGCGTAGTGATTGCTTATAGCAATTCTCCATTCTCAACCCTTTTTCAGAGACCCATGAATTGCGCTTTCGTTCATGCAACCTCCACCCACGAGTTTGGAGCCATGCGTAGTGATTGCTTAGTGCAATTCTCAATTCTCAACCCTTTTTCGGAGCCCCATGAATTGCGCTTTCGTTCATGCATCCTCCACCCACGAGTTTGGAGCCATGCGTAGTGATTGCTTAGTGCAATTCTCCATTCTCAACCCTTTTTCGGAGCCCCATGAATTGCATTTTCGTTCATGCGTCCTCCACCCACGAGTTTGGAGTCATGCGCAGTGATTGCTTAGTGGAATTCTCCATTCTTAACCCTTTTTCGGATCCCCATGAATTGCATTTTCGTTCATGCCTCCTCTACCCACGAGTTTGGAGCCACGCGTAGTGATTGCTTAGTGCAATTCTCCATTCTCAACCCTTTTTCGGAGCACCATGAATTGCGTTTTCGTTCATGCGTCCACCACCCATGAGTTTGGAGCCATGCGTAGTGATTGCTTAGTGCAATTCTCCATCCTCAACCCTTTTTCGGAGCCCCATGAATTGCGTTTTTGTTCATGTATCCTCTACCTTCGAGTTTGGAGCTATGCTTCATGATTGCCAAAGTGTGGACCCTCAAGTGCAATCCTCCATTCTCCCCTTTTTTTCGGAGCCCCATGAATGTCATTGCCTAGCGCTGTTCATGTGTCCTCCACCTTCGAGTTTGGAGCTATGCTTCATGATTGCCTAAGTGTGGACCCTCAAGTGCAATCCTCCATTCTCCACTTTTTTCAGAGCCCCATGAATGTCATTGCCTAGCGCTGTTCATGTGTCCTCCACCTTCGAGTTTGGAGCTATGCTTCATGATTGCCTAAGTGTGGACCCTCAAGTGCAATCCTCCATTCTCCCCTTTTTTTTTTCGGAACCCCATGAATGTCATTGCCTTGCGCTGTTCATGTGTCCTCCACCTTCGAGTTTGGAGCTATGCTTCATGATTGCCTAAGTGTGGACCCTCAAGTGCAATCCTCCCTTCTCTCCTTTTTTTTTCGGAGCCCCATGAATGTCATTGCCTAGCGCTGTTCATGCGTCCTCCACCTTCGAGTTTGGAGCTATGCTTCATGATTGCCTAAGTGTGGACCCTCAAGTGCAATCCTCCATTCTTTACTTTTTTCGGAGCCCCATGAATGTCATTGCCTAGCGCTGTTCATGTGTCCTCCATTATCAAGCGCGGAGCCTCTGGTGACTGGGAAATATATTTTTCTGTTGTTTTCCGGATCGGTTCCTTCGCCAGATATGTGTATGTGTATATATGTATATTATATTTCGTTGTTCTTGTTGTTTTTTTTTTGTATTTTGTTTTGTGCAGAAGAAAAAAGAAGGAGTAGAGACGAGAGTTGTCATCACGGAAAGGGCAGGACGGACGAAATCAGTGTCTTATCTTTGCTTTCCTCTTATCTCCGATGAGAGGTAAGTAAAGAGGGGCAACTGTCATACCCTAATTTCGTCTGGGGATTATTATTTAATGATATACAACCTTTGATTGGCCGCTTCGAGATACTTGGCACCCTTTGTTGCACAATATGTGAAGTCCCAAGATGTGCCGAAAATCAAAAAGAAGCAGGCTTACGCGATCCGTGAAAATTCCGTAATGTGACGGAAATCGAAAGGAGGTGTTTTTCACAATCCGTGAGTTTTCGTAACTTCTTCGAAAGCTAAAAAAGAGTAAATACATAATCCGTAAGGATTTGTAACCTTGCGGAAGGAAAATAGGTATCGTTACGAAATTCGTAAAGTTTCGTAACGTTACGGAAAAAGAATTACCAAAAAAGGGTAAAGGGGTGTATTTAGTAAAATGGGGGGTGCAAATAGTAATTTTCGAATCTAGGCCCTTCTAGAGGTTTCTGGGCAATTTCTTGCTTAAGTTTGAAGCAACTTAGCTCGCCTGGGCGAGCTAGGTGGCCACCACACCCCCCATTTTGTTGAAAAATGGGATTCCGGGGCTTCCGGGACACCCGTAATGCTTCCGTAAGATTCCCATAACCCTAAATAAGAATATTTAACTTAATACGGATGAGAGGGAAGAGAAAAAAAAAGAAGAAAATCAAGTTCTATATGCTTCCATAAGGCTTCCGTAAATTACGAAAGAAGGGGGTGAACTTATAAAAATTGGGGGTGCAAATAGCAATTTCGAAATTTTGAATTGGGCCTTCCAGAATGTTTTTGTGAAGCTGGATTGCTTCTGGAGGAAGCAACCCAGCTCGCCTGGGCGAGCTGGGCGGCAACATCCTCCCCATTTTTCCTATAAATAGGCTGAAGGGGGCTATTCTAAGGATCCCGGATGCCCCTGGTGAGGTATTTCAACTGTTTTGGGTGAAAAAAAATTGTTTCCGTGAAAAAAATCCAAGCCGAGGTGCTTCCGTAACGCTTCCGAGAGGTTTTTGTAAGCAAATCTGTGAAGGTTTTCCTCCGTTATTCACCGTTCTTCGTTCTTCAACGGGTAAGTTTCCAAATCGAGCTTTTCAATTCATTCTATGTAGCTGTGGTGGTCCACATTTTGTTTCATGTATTTTTATTCTCGTTTTCATTCGCTTTCTATACCCCCTTTTGACGTGCTTAAGTCGTTTATTTAAGTCACTTCTCGCCTAATCTAAAAATAAATAAATTTCCACCGATCGTTTGAATTTTATCATTCGTTAATTTCTGTTAAAATGAATTCCGACTGTTCGGTCGTGCCGTAACCACATCGGAAATCAAAAAAGAGGTAAAATAATAATATAATAATCAGAAAAAATACCTTTTGGTAGAATAAAGCAAAAAATCAATCGGACGTTTTCTCTTTGGGATTTCTCATTCTTAATTGAATTGACTAATAACTAAAGTGAAACTAAGGCTAAAATCAATTCGCCTAGTCAAGCTCGTCCACAAAAATAGGGTTTTGAAAGTTTATCATTTCAGTTTCTAACCAAGTAAAATGGATCATTTTTAAGGTCCAACGCCTTAAAATGATCACCTTTCAAGTAAAAAGAATCACTTGATTCACGCACAAGGAAGAACTACGTAGGTCTGATTTCCTCTTTGATGGAGGGTACGTAGGAGCAAGAGCCCCGCTTTTGTCGACCTCAAAAAATAAA
The DNA here is from genome assembly GCF_000004515.6 of Glycine max. Classification (NCBI taxonomy): domain Eukaryota; kingdom Viridiplantae; phylum Streptophyta; class Magnoliopsida; order Fabales; family Fabaceae; genus Glycine; species Glycine max. Next base: position 32,991,248 of record NC_038251.2, read on the forward strand.
AATAAATAAAGTTAAGGTAACACAATTTCCACAATTCTAAAAAATAGACTAGTGTCCTTTGAGACAAACATGAGAGGTGCTAATACCTTCCTCAAGCGTAAATACAACTCCCGAACTTAGAATTTTGATTTTGAACGGATTCCTTTGGTTTTTCCGACGTTTCCCACAAATAAACGTTGGTAGCGACTCCGTGCATCTTTCCTCCTTTGGAAAGCGCACCCGTGAGCCTCGCCTTCGCTCGCCCGCAAAAGGGCATGTTGCGACACTCAGTGCAATTCTCCATTCTCAACCCTTTTTTCGGAGCCCCATGATTGCGTTTTCGTTCATGCGTCCTCCACCCACGAGTTTGGAGTCATGCGTAGTGATTGCTTAGTGCAATTCTCCATTCTCAACCCTTTTTCGGAGCCCAATGAATTGCGTTTTCGTTCATGCGTCCTCCACCCAAGAGTTTGGAGCCATGCGTAGTGATTGCTTAGTGTAATTCTCCATTCTCAACCCTTTTTCGAAGCCCCATGAATTGCATTTTCGTTCATGCGTCCTCCACCCACGAGCTTGGAGTCATGCGTAGTGATTGCTTAGTGCAATTCTCCATTCTCAACCCTTTTTCGGAGCCCCATGAATTGCGTATTCGTTCATGCGTCCTCCACCCACGAGTTTGGAGTCATGCGTAGTGCAATTCTCCATTCTCAACCCTTTTTCGGAGCACCATGAATTGCATTTTCGTTCATGCCTCATCCACCCACGAGTTTGGAGCCATGCATAGTGATTGCTTAGTGCAATTCTCAATTCTCAACCCTTTTTCAGAGCACCATGAATTGTATTTTCGTTCATGCGTCCTCCACCCACGAGTTTGCAGCCATGCGTAGTGATTGCTTAGTGCAATTCTCCATTCTCAACCTTTTTTCGGAGCCCCATGAATTGCGTTTTCGTTCATGTGTCCTCCACTC